>NC_054489.1:2037266-2346762 GCF_017639515.1 Carcharodon carcharias | reverse complement strand
ACTGCAACCCAACCCCCCCCACACACAGCAACACTGCAACCCAACCCCCACTCCCACGCATGCAGCAACACTGCAACCCAACCCCCACCCCCACCCACACACACGCACCAACACTGCAACCCAACCCCCACCCCCCCACACACAGCAATACTGCAACACAACGCCCCAACCCCACACCACAGCAACATTGCAAGCCAACCCCCACCCCCACACACGCAGCAACACTTCAACACCAACCCCTACCCCCACACACGCAGCAACACTTCAACACAACACCCACCCCAACACACACAGCAAGACTAACCCAACCCCGACACACGGCAACACTGCAAACCAACCCCCACACACACAGCAACACTGCAACCCAACCCCCACCCCCACACACGCAGCAACACTGCAACCCAACCCCCACCCCCACACACGCAGCAACACTGCAACCCAAACCCCACCCCCACACAAGCAGCAACACTGCAACCTCAGGCCCACCCCCACCCCCACACACACAGCAACACTGCAACCCCACCCCCACACCTGCAGCAACACTGCAACCCCACCCCCACACACACAGCAACACTGCAACCCAACCCCCACCCCCACACACACAGCAACACTGCAACCCAACCTCTACCCCCAAACACGCAGCAACACTGCAACCCCACACCCATCCCCACATATGCAGAAACACTGCAACCCCACACTCACCCCCAAGACACGCAGCAACACTGCAATCCCAACACCACACACGCAGCAACACTGCAACACAACCCCCACTCCCAATCCCACACATAGCAACACTGCAACTCCAAGCCCACCCCCACACACATCAACACTGCAACACAACCCCCACCCTCACACACACTGCAACCTAACCCCCACCCCACACACACAGCAACACTGCAACCCAACCCCCCCCACACACAGCAACACTGCAACCCAACGCCCACTCCCACGCATGCAGCAACACTGCAAACCAAACCCCCACCCCCACCCCCACACACGCAACAACACTGCAACCCAACCCCCACCCCCACAAACACAGCAATACTGCAACACAACCCCCACCCCCCCACCACAGCAACAATGCAACCCAACCCCCACCCCCACACACGCAGCAACACTTCAACCCCAACCCCAACCACAACACACGCAGCAACACTGCAACCCAACCACCACCCCAACCCCCACACACACAGCAACACTGCAACCCCACCCTCACACAGGCAGCAACACTGCAACCCAACACCCACCCCCACACACACTGCAACCTAACCCCCACCCCCACAAACGCAGCAACACTGCAACCCAAACCCCACCCCCACACACGCATCAATACGGCAACCCAACCCCCCCACACACAGCAACACTGCAACCCACGCCCACTCCCACGCATGCAGCAACACTGCAACCCAACCCCCACCCCCTCCCACACACACGCAACAACATTGCAACCCAACCCCCACACCCACACACACAGCAATACTGCAACACAACCCCCACCCCCACACCACAGCAACATTGCAACCCAACACCCACCCCCACACACGCAGCAACACTTTAACTCCAACGCCTACCCCCACACACGCAGCAACACTTCAACACAACACCCACCCCAACACACACAGCAACACTAACCCAACCCCCGACACACAGCAACACTGCAACTCCACCCCCACACACGCAGCAACACTGCAGCCCCACCTCTACCCAACACACGCAGCAACACTGCAACCCCTTTCCCCACCCCCAAACACACAGCAACACTGCAACCCCACCCCCACTCCACACACGCAGCAACACTGCAACCCCACCCCCATCCCCACACATGCAGCAACACTGCAACCCAACCCCCCACCCCCACACCACAGCAACATTGCAACCCAACCCCCACCCCCACACACGCAGCAACACTTCAACTCCAACCCCTACCCCCACACACGCAGCAACACTTCAACATAACACCCACCCCAACACACACAGCAAAACTAACCCAACCCCGACATTCGGCAACACAGCAAACCAACCCCCACACACACAGCAACACTGCAACCCAACCCCCACCCCCACACACGCAGCAACTCTGCAACCCAACCCCCACCCCCACACACACAGCAACACTGCAACCCCACCCCCACCCCCACACACGCAGCAACACTGCAACCCAAACCCCACCCCCACACCCACTCCCACACACACAGCAACACTGCAACCCAACCCCCACATACAGCAACACTGCAACCCAACCCCCCCACACACAGCAACACTACAACACAAACACCACCCCCACACACACAGCAACACTGCAACCCAACCTCTACCCCCAAACACGCAGCAACACTGCAACCCCACCCCCATCCCCACATATGCAGCAACACTGCAACACCACCCTCACCCCCAAGACACGCAGCAACACTGCAACCCCACCCCCACACACGCAGCAACACTGCAACACAACCCCCACTCCCAATCCCACACATAGCAACACTGCAACTACACCCCCACCCCCACACACATCAACACTGCAACACAACCCCCACCCCCACACACACTGCAACCTAACCCCCACCCCCACACACACAGCAACACTGCAACCCAACCCCCCCCCACACACAGCAACACTGCAACTCAACCCCCCCACACACAGCAACACTGCAACCCAACCCCTACCCCCACTCAAGCAGCAACACTGCAACCCAACCCCCACCCCACCCACACACACGCAACAACACTGCAACCCAACCCCCACCCCCACACACACAGCAAGACTGCAACCCAACCCCCACTCCCACACACACAGCAACCCAACCCCCACACACACAGCAACACTGCAACCCAACCCCCACCCCAACACACGCAGCAACACTGCAACCCAACCCCCACACCCACACACACAGCAACACTGCAACCCAACACCCACCCCCACACACGCAGCAACACTGCAACCCAACCCCCACCCCCACACACACAGCAACACTGCAACCCAACACCCACCCCCACACACGCAGCAACACAGCAACCCAAACCCCACCCCCACCCCCACTCCCACACACACAGCAACACTGCAGCCAAACCCCCACATACAGCAACACTGCAACCCAACACCCCACACAAAGCAATACTGCAACCCAACCCCCACCCCCACACCACAGCAACATTGCAACCCAACCCCCACCCCCACACACGCAGCAAGACTTCAACCCCAACCACTACCCCCACACACGCAGCAACACTGCAACCCAACCCCCACCCCCACCCCAACACACACAGCAACACTAACCCAACCCCATCACACGGCAACACTGCAACCCAACTCCCACACACACAGCAACACTGCAACCCAACCCCCACCCCCACACACGCAGCAACACTGCAATCCAACCCCCACCCCCACACACACAGCAACACTGCAACCCAACACCCACCCCCACACACGCAGCAACACTGCAACCCAAACCGCACCCCCACCCCCACTCCCACACAAACAGCAACACTGCAACCCAACCCCCACATAGAGCAACACTGCAACCCAACCCCCCCACACACAGCAACACTGCAACTCAACACCCACCCCCACACACACAGCAACACTGCAACCCAACCCCCACTCCCACACACACAGCAACACTGCAACCCAACTCCCACACACAGCAACACTTCAACTCAACCCCCACCCCAACACACGCAGCAACACTAAACCAACCCCCACACACGGCAACACTGCAACCCAACCCCCACACACACAGCAACACTGCAACCCAACCCCCACCCCAACACACGCAGCAACACTGCAACACAACCCCCACCCCCACACACACAGCAACACTGCAACCCAACACCCACCTCCACACACGCAGCAACACTGCAACCCAAACCCCACCCCCACCCCCACTCCCACACAAACAGCAACACTGCAACCCAACCCCCACATACAGCAACACTGCAACCCAACCCCCCCACACACAGCAACACTGCAACTCAACACCCACCCCCACACACACAGCAACAGCGCAACACAACACCCTCTCCCACACACACAGCAACACTGCAACTCAACTCCCACACACAGCAACACTGAAAACCAACACCCACCCCCACACACGCAGCAACACTGCAACCCAACCCCCACCCCCCACACACAGCAACACTGCAACCCAACCCCCAAAACACAAATGCAGCAACACTGCAACCCAACCCCCACACACACACACAGCAACACTGCAACCCAACCCCCACCCCCACACACGCAGCAACACAGCAACCCAACACCCACACACGCAGCAACACTGCAACCCAACCCCCACATGCAGCAACACTGCAATCCAACCCCCACCCGCACACATGGAGCGATTGTGCAATCCAACCCCCACACATGCAGCAACGCTGCAACCCAACCCCCACACGCACAGCAACACCACAACCCACCCCCACACTCGCAGTTACACTGCAACCCTACCCCCAGATGTGCAGCAACTCAGCAACCCAACCCCCACACCTGCAGCATCACTGCAGCCCATCCCCACCATGCGTAGCAATACTGCACCCCAACACCCACGCAAGTCATAATAATGCAACCCAACTCACAAAGAGCAACACTGCAACCCAACTCCCAAAGAGCAACACTGCAACACAACCCGCACATGCGCAGCAACACTGTAACCGAACCCCCACATGCACAGCAACACTGCAACCCAACCCCCACCCCCACACACGCAGCAACACTGCAACCCAACCCCGACCCCCACCCGCACACACACAGCTACACTGCAACCCAATCTCCACACACACAGCAACACTGCAACCCAACCCCCACTCCCACACATGCAGCAACACTGCAACCCAACCCCCACCCCCACACACACAGCAATACTGCAACCCAACCCCCACCCCCACACCACAGCAACATTGTAACCCAAACCCACACACACAGCAACACTGCAACCCAACCCCCACCCCAACACACGCAGCAACACTGCAACCCAACCCCCACACCCACACACACAGCAACACTGCAACCCAACACCCACCCCAACACACGCAGCAACACTGCAACCCAACCCCCACACCCACACACACAGCAACACTGCAACCCAACACCCACCTCCACACACGCAGCAACACTGCAACCCAAACCCCACCACCACCCCCACTCCCACACACACAGCAACACTGCAGCCAAACCCCCACATACAGCAACACTGCAACCCAACACCCCACACAAAGCAATACTGCAACCCAACCCCCACCCCCACACCACAGCAACATTGCAACCCAACCCCCACCCCCACACACGCAGCAAGACTTCAACCCCAACCACTACCCCCACACACGCAGCAACACTGCAACCCAACCCCCACCCCCACCCCAACACACACAGCAACACTAACCCAACCCCATCACACGGCAACACTGCAACCCAACTCCCACACACACAGCAACACTGCAACCCAACCCCCACCCCAACACACGCAGCAACACTGCAATCCAACCCCCCCCCCCACACACACAGCAACACTTCAACCCAACACCCACCTCCACACATGCAGCAACACTGCAACCCAAACCGCACCCCCACCCCCACTCCCACACAAACAGCAACACTGCAACCCAACCCCCACATAGAGCAACACTGCAACCCAACCCCCCCACACACAGCAACACTGCAACTCAACACCCACCCCCACACACACAGCAACACTGCAACCCAACCCCCACTCCCACACACACAGCAACACTGCAACCCAACTCCCACACACAGCAAGACTGAAAACCAACCCCCACCCCAACACACGCAGCAACACTAACCCAACCCCCACACACGGCAACACTGCAACCCAACCCCCACACACACAGCAACACTGCAACCCAACCCCCACCCCAACACACGCAGCAACACTGCAACACAACCCCCACCCCCACACACACAGCAACACTGCAACCCAACACCCACCTCCACACACGCAGCAACACTGCAACCCAAACCCCACCCCCACCCCCACTCCCACACAAACAGCAACACTGCAACCCAACCCCCACATACAGCACCACTGCAACCCAACCCCCCCACACACAGCAACACTGCAACTCAACACCCACCCCCACACACACAGCAACAGCGCAACACAACACCCTCTCCCACACACACAGCAACACTGCAACCCAACTCCCACACACAGCAACACTGAAAACCAACACCCACCCCCACACACGCAGCAACACTGCAACCCAACCCCCACCCCCCACACACAGCAACACTGCAACCCAACCCCCAAAACACAAATGCAGCAACACTGCAACCCAACCCCCACACACACACACAGCAACACTGCAACCCAACCCCCACCCCCACACACGCAGCAACACAGCAACCCAACACCCACACACGCAGCAACACTGCAACCCAACCCCCACATGCAGCAACACTGCAATCCAACCCCCACCCGCACACATGGAGCGATTGTGCTATCCAACCCCCACACATGCAGCAACGCTGCAACCCAACCCCCACACGCACAGCAACACCACAACCCACCCCCACACTCGCAGTTACACTGCAACCCTACCCCCAGATGTGCAGCAACTCAGCAACCCAACCCCCACACCTGCAGCATCACTGCAGCCCATCCCCACCATGCGTAGCAATACTGCACCCCAACACCCACGCAAGTCATAATAATGCAACCCAACTCACAAAGAGCAACACTGCAACCCAACTCCCAAAGAGCAACACTGCTACCCAACCCGCACATGCGCAGCAACACTGTAACCGAACCCCCACATGCACAGCAACACTGCAACCCAACCCCCACCCCCACACACGCAGCAACACTGCAACCCAACCCCGACCCCCACCCGCACACACACAGCTACACTGCAACCCAATCTCCACACACACAGCAACACTGCAACCCAACCCCCACTCCCACACATGCAGCAACACTGCAACCCCACCCCCGCCCCCACACACGCAACAACACTGCAACCCAACCCCCACCCCCACACGCACAGCAATACTGCAACCCAACCCCCACCCCCACACACACAGCAACATTGCAACCCAACCCCCACCCACACCCCCACACACGCAGCAACACTTCAACCCCAACCCCTACCCCCACACACGCAGCAACAGTGCAACCCAACCCACACCGCGACCCCAATGCACACTGCAACACTGTAACCCAACCCCCACCCCCACACACACAGCAACATTGCAACCCAACCCCCACCCACACTCCCACACCAGCAGCAACACTGCAACCCAACCCAAACCCCCACCCCAATGTACACAGCAACACTGTAACCCAACGCCCACACACGACAACACTGCAACCCAACCCCCCCACACGCAGCAACACTGCAACCCAAGCACCACTCACTCAGACAAACTGCAACCCCACCTCCACCACGACCCCCACACACGCAGGATTACTGCAACCTAACCTCACCTTCACCCCCCCAAACACAGCAACACGGCAACCCAACCTCTACCCCCAAACACGCAGCAAAACTGCAACCCCATCCCCACACACGCAGCAACACTGCAACCCAACCCCCACTCCCACGCATGCAGCAACACTGCAACCCCACCCCCAACCCCACCCACACACAAGCAACAACACTGCAAACCAACCCCCACCCCCACGCACACAACAATACTGCAACCCAACCCCCACCCCCACACCACAGCAACATTGCAACCCAACCCCCACACAAACAGCAACACTGCAACCCAACCCCCACCCCAACACACGCAGCAACACTGCAACCCAACCCCCACCCCCACACACACAGCAACACTCCAACCCAACACCCACCTCCACACACGCAGCAACACTGCAACCCAAACCCCACCCCCACCCCCACTCCCACACACACAGCAACACTGCAACCCAACACCCACATACAGCGACACTGCAACCCAACACCCCCACACACAGCAATACTGCAACCCAACCCCCACCCCCACACCACAGCAACATTGCAACCCAACCCCCACCCCAACACACACAGCAACACTAACCCAACCCCCACACACGGCAACACTGCAACCCAACCCCAACACACACAGCAACACTGCAACCCAACACCCACCTACACACACTCAGCAATACTGCAACCCAAACCGCACCCCCACCGCCACTCCCACACAAAAAGCAACACTGCAACCCAACCCCCACATACAGCAACACTGCAACCCAACCCCCCCCACACAGCAACATTGCAACCCAACCCACACCCGCACTCCCACACAAGCAGCAACACTGCAACCCAACCCACACCCCCACCCCAATGCACACAGCAACACTGTAACCCAACCCCCACACACGGCAACACTGCAACCCAACCCCCCCCCCACACGCAGCAACACTGCAACCCAAGCCCCACTCACACAGAAAAACTGCAACCCCACCTCCAACACGACCCCCACACACGCAGGATTACTGCAACCCAACCCCACCTTCACCACCCCACACACAGCAACACTGCAACCCAACCTCTACCCCCAAACACGCAGCAAAACTGCAACCCCACCCCCATCCCCACACACGCAGCAACACTGCAACCCCACCCTCACCCCCCAGACACGCAGCGACACTGCAAACCCACCCCCACACAGGCAGCAACACTGCAACCCATCCGCCACTCTCAATCCCACACACAGCAACACTGCAACTCCACCCCCACAACCACACACATCAACACTGCAACACAACCCCCACACCCACACACACTGCAACCTAACCCCCACCCCCACACACGCAGCAACACTGCAACCCAACCCCCACCCCCACACACACAGCAACACTGCAACTCAACACCCCCACACACAGCAACACTGCAACCCAACCCCCACTCCCACGCATGCAGCAACACTGCAACCCAACCCCCACCCACACACACGCAACAACACTGCAACCCAACCCCCACCCCCACACACACAGCAATACTGCAACCCAACCCCCACCCCCACACCACAGCAACATTGTAACCCAACCCCCACACACACAGCAACACTGCAACCCAACCCCCACCCCAACACACGCAGCAACACTGCAACCCAACCCCCACCTCCACACACACAGCAACACTGTAAACCAACCCCGACCACCACACATGCAGCAACACTGCAACCCAACCCCCACACCCACACACACAGCAACACTGCAACCCAAACCCCACCCCCACCCCCACTCCCACACACACAGCAACACTGCAGCCAAACCCCCACATACAGCAACACTGCAACCCAACACCCCACACAAAGCAATACTGCAACCCAACCCCCACCCCCACACCACAGCAACATTGCAACCCAACCCCCACCCCCACACACGCAGCAAGACTTCAACCCCAACCACTACCCCCACACACGCAGCAACACTGCAACCCAACCCCCACCCCCACCCCAACACACACAGCAACACTAACCCAACCCCATCACACGGCAACACTGCAACCCAACTCCCACACACACAGCAACACTGCAACCCAACCCCCACCGCAACACACGCAGCAACACTGCAATCCAACCCCCACCCCCACACACACAGCAACACTTCAACCCAACACCCACCTCCACACACGCAGCAACACTGCAACCCAAACCGCACCCCCACCCCCACTCCCACACAAACAGCAACACTGCAACCCAACCCCCACATAGAGCAACACTGCAACCCAACCCCCCCACACACAGCAACACTGCAACCCAACCCCCACTCCCACACACACAGCAACACTGCAACCCAACTCCCACACACAGCAACACTGAAAACCAACCCCCACCCCAACACACGCAGCAACACTGCAACCCAACCCCCACCCCCCACACACAGCAACACTGCAACCCAACCCCCACCCCCACACACGCAGCAACACTGCAACCCAACACCCACACACGCAGCAACACTGCAACCCAACCCCCACATGCAGCAACACTGCAATCCAACCCCCACCCGCACACATGGAGCGACTGTGCAATCCAACCCCCACACACGCAGCAACACTGCAACCCAACCCCCACATGCACAGCAACACCACAACCCACCCCCACACTCGCAGTAACACTGCAACCCTACCCCCACATGTGCAGCAACTCTGCAACCCAACCCCCTCACCTGCAGCATCACTGCAGCCCATCCCCACCATGCGTAGCAATACTGCACCCCAACACCCACGCACATCTTAATAATGCAACCCAACTCACAAAGAGCAACACTGCAACCCAACCCGCACACGCGCAGCAACACTGTAACCGAACCCCCACATGCACAGCAACACTGCAACACAACCCCGACCCCAACCCCCACACACACAGCAACACTGCAACCCAATCTCCACACACACAGCAACACTGCAACCCAACTCCCACTCCCACACATGCAGCAACACTGCAACCCCACCCCCACCCCCACACACGCAACAACACTGCAACCCAACACCCACCCCCACACACACAGCAATACTGCAACCCAACCCCCACCTCCACACAAACAGAGACATTGCAACCCAACCCCCACCCACACCCCCACACACGCAGCAACACTGTAACCCAACCCCCACCCCCACAAACGCAGCAACACTGCAACCCCACCCCCACACAGGCAGCAACACTGCAACCCATGCCCCACTCTCAATCCCACACACAGCAACACTGCAACTCCACCCCCACCACCACACACATCAACACTGCAACACAACCCCCACCCCCACACACACTGCAACCTAACCCCCACCACCACACATGCAGCAACACTGCAACCCAACCTCCACCCCCACACACACAGCAACACTGCAACCCAACCCCCCCCACACACAGCAACACTGCAACCCAACCCCCACTCCCACGCATGCAGCAACACTGCAACCCAACCCCCAACCCCACCCACACACAAGCAACAACACTGCAAACCAACCCCCACCCCCACGCACACAGCAATACTGCAACCCAACCCCCACCCCCACACCACAGCAACATTGCAACCCAACCCCCACTCAAACAGCAACACTGCAACCCAACCCCCACCCCAACACACGCAGCAACACTGCAACCCAACCCCCACCCCCACACACACAGCAACACTCCAACCCAACACCCACCCCCACACACGCAGCAACACTGCAACCCAAACCCCACCCCCACCCCCACTCCCACACACACAGCAACACTGCAACCCAACACCCACATACAGCGACACTGCAACCCAACACCCCCACACACAGCAATACTGCAACCCAACCCCCACCCCCACACCACAGCAACATTGCAACCCAACCCCCACCCCAACACACACAGCAACACTAACCCAACCCCCACACACGGCAACACTGCAACCCAACCCCAACACACACAGCAACACTGCAACCCAACACCCACCTACACACACGCAGCAATACTGCAACCCAAACCGCACCCCCACCGCCACTCCCACACAAAAAGCAACACTGCAACCCAACCCCCACATACAGCAACACTGCAACCCAACCCCCCCCCACACAGCAACATTGCAACCCAACCCACACCCGCACTCCCACACAAGCAGCAACACTGCAACCCAACCCACACCCCCACCCCAATGCACACAGCAACATTGTAACCCAACCCCCACACACGGCAACACTGCAACCCAACCCCCCCCCACACGCAGCAACACTGCAACCCAAGCCCCACTCACACAGAAAAACTGCAACCCCACCTCCACCACGACCCCCACACACGCAGGATTACTGCAACCCAACCCCACCTTCACCACCCCACACACAGCAACACTGCAACCCAACCTCTACCCCCAAACACGCAGCAAAACTGCAACCCCACCCCCATCCCCACACACGCAGCAACACTGCAACCCCACCCTCACCCCCCAGACACGCAGCGACACTGCAAACCCACCCCCACACAGGCAGCAACACTGCAACCCATCCGCCACTCTCAATCCCACACACAGCAACAATGCAACTCCACCCCCACAACCACACACATCAACACTGCAACACAACCCCCACACCCACACACACTGCAACCTAACCCCCACCCCCACACACGCAGCAACACTGCAACCCAACCCCCACCCCCACACACACAGCAACACTGCAACTCAACACCCCCACACACAGCAACACTGCAACCCAACCCCCACTCCCACGCATGCAGCAACACTGCAACCCAACCCCCACCCCCACCCACACACACGCAACAACACTGCAACCCAACCCCCACCCCCACACACACAGCAATACTGCAACCCAACCCCCACCCCCACACCACAGCAACATTGTAACCCAACCAACACACACGCAGCAACACTGCAACCCAACCCCCACCCCAACACACGCAGCAACACTGCAACCCAACACCCACACCCACACACACAGCAACACTGCAACACAACCACACCCACCTCCACACCAACACAGGCAGCAACACTGCAACCCAACCACCACCTCCACACACGCAGCAACACTGCAACCCAACACCCACCCCCACACACGCAGCAACACAGCAACCCAAACCCCACCCCCACCCCCACTCCCACACACACAGCAACACTGCAGCCAAACCCCCACATACAGCAACACTGCAACCCAACACCCCACACAAAGCAATACTGCAACCCAACCCCCACCCCCACACCACAGCAACATTGCAACCCAACCCCCACCCCCACACACGCAGCAACACTTCAACCCCAACCACTACCCCCACACACGCAGCAACACTGCAACCCAACCCCCACCCCCACCCCAACACACACAGCAACACTAACCCAACCCCATCACACGGCAACACTGCAACCCAACTCCCACACACACAGCAACACTGCAACCCAACCCCCACCCCAACACACGCAGCAACACTGCAATCCAACCCCCACCCCCACACACACAGCAACACTTCAACCCAACACCCACCTCCACACATGCAGCAACACTGCAACCCAAACCGCACCCCCACCCCCACTCCCACACAAACAGCAACACTGCAACCCAAAACCCACATACAGCAACACTGCAACCCAACCCCCCCACACACAGCAACACTGCAACTCAACACCCACCCCCACACACACAGCAACACTGCAACCCAACCCCCACTCCCACACACACAGCAACACTGCAACCCAACTCCCACACACAGCAACACTGCAACCCAACCCCCACCCCCACACACGCAGCAACACTGCAACCCAACCCCCACCCCCCACACACAGCAACACTGCAACCCAACCCCCAACCCCACACACGCAGCAACACTGCAACCCAACACCCACACACGCAGCAACACTGCAACCCAACCCCCACACGCAGCAACACTGCAATCCAACCCCCACCCGCACACATGGAGCGACTGTGCAATCCAACCCCCACACACGCAGCAACACTGCAACCCAACCCCCACATGCACAGCAACACCACAACCCACCCCCACACTCGCAGTAACACTGCAACCCTACCCCCACATGTGCAGCAACTCTGCAACCCAACCCCCTCAACTGCAGCGTCACTGCAGCCCATCCCCACCATGCGTAGCAATACTGCACCCCAACACCCACGCACATCTTAATAATGCAACCCAACTCACAAAGAGCAACACTGCAACCCAACCCGCACACGCGCAGCAACACTGTAACCGAACCCCCACATGCACAGCAACACTGCAACACAACCCCGACCCCAACCCCCACACACACAGCAACACTGCAACCCAATCTCCACACACACAGCAACACTGCAACCCAACCCCCACTCCCACACATGCAGCAACACTGCAACCCCACCCCCACCCCCACACACGCAACAACACTGCAACCCAACACCCACCCCCACACACACAGCAATACTGCAACCCAACCCCCACCTCCTCACAAACAGAGACATTGCAACCCAACCCCCACCCACATCCCCACACACGCAGCAACACTGTAACCCAACCCCCACCCCCACACACACAGCAACATTGCAACCCAACCCCCACCCACACTCCCACACAAGCAGAAACACTGCAACCCAACCCACACCACCACCCCAATGCACACAGCAACACTGTAACCCAACCCCCACACACGACAACACTGCAACCCAACCCCCCCACACGCAGCAACACCGCAACCCAAGCCCCACTCACCAGAAAAACTGCAACCCCACCTCCACAACGACCCCCACACATGCAGGATTACTGCAACCCAACCCCACCTTCACCCCCCCACTCACAGCAACACTGCAACCCAACCTCAACCCCCAAACACGCAGCAAAACTGCAACCACACCCCCACCCCACACACGCAGCAACACTGCAACCCCACCCTCACCCCCCAGACACGCAGCGACACTGCAACCCCACCCCCACACAGGCAGCAACACTGCAACCCATCCGCCACTCTCAATCCCACACACAGCAACACTGCAACTCCCCCCCCACAACCACACACATCAACACTGCAACACAACACCCACACCCACACACACTGCAACCTAACCCCCACCCCCACACATGCAGCAACACTGCAACCCAACCCCCACCCCCACACACACAGCAACACTGCAACTCAACACCCCCACACACAGCAACACTGCAACCCAACCCCCACACCTACACACGCAGCAACACTGCAACCCAACCCCCACCCACACACACACACTCGCAGCCACAATGGAACCCAACACCCACCCCCACACACGCAGCAATACTGCAACCCAACCCCCACCCCCACACCACAGCAACATTGTAACCCAACCCCCACACACACAGCAACACTGCAACCCAACCCCCACCCCCACACACGCAGCAACACTGCAACCCAACCCCCACACCCACACACACAGCAACACTGCAACCCCACCCCCACCCCCACACACGCAGCAACACTGCAACCCAACCCCCACACCCACACACGCAGCAACACTGCAACCCAACACCCACCTCCACACACGCAGCAACACAGCAACCCAAACCCCACCCCCACCCCCACTCCCACACACACAGCAACACTGCAGCCAAACCCCCACATACAGCAACACTGCAACCCAACACCCCACACAAAGCAATACTGCAACCCAACCCCCACCCCCACACCACAGCAACATTGCAACCCAACCCCCACCCCCACACACGCAGCAAGACTTCAACCCCAACCACTACCCCCACACACGCAGCAACACTGCAACCCAACCCCCACCCCCACCCCAACACACACAGCAACACTAACCCAACCCCATCACACGGCAACACTGCAACCCAACTCCCACACACACAGCAACACTGCAACCCAACCCCCACCCCAACACACGCAGCAACACTGCAATCCAACCCCCACCCCCACACACACAGCAACACTTCAACCCAACACCCACCTCCACACACGCAGCAACACTGCAACCCAAACCGCACCCCCACCCCCACTCCCACACAAACAGCAACACTGCAACCCAACCCCCACATAGAGCAACACTGCAACCCAACCCCCCCACACACAGCAACACTGCAACTCAACACCCACCCCCACACACACAGCAACACTGCAACCCAACCCCCACTCCCACACACACAGCAACACTGCAACCCAACTCCCACACACAGCAACACTGAAAACCAACCCCCACCCCAACACACGCAGCAACACTGCAACCCAACCCCCCCCCCCCACACACAGCAACACTGCAACCCAACCCCCAACCCCACACACGCAGCAACACTGCAACCCAACACCCACACACGCAGCAACACTGCAACCCAACCCCCACCCCCACACACACAGCAACACTGCAACCCAACCCCCACCCCCACACACGCAGCAACACTGCAACCCAACACCCACACACGCAGCAACACTGCAACCCAACACCCACACACGCAGCAACACTGCAACCCAACCCCCACATGCAGCAAAACTGCAATCCAACCCCCACCCGCACACATGGAGCGACTGTGCAACCCAACCCCCCCACACGCAGCAACACCGCAACCCAAGCCCCACTCACCAGAAAAACTGCATCCCCACCTCCACCACGACCCCCACACATGCAGGATTACTGCAACCCAACCCCACCTTCACCCCCCCACACACAGCAACACTGCAACCCAACCTCAACCCCCAAACACGCAGCAAAACTGCAACCACACCCCCATCCCCACACACGCAGCAACACTGCAACCACACCCTCACCCTAGAGACACGCAGCAACACTGCAACCCCACCCCCACACAGGCAGCAACAATGCAACCCATCCCCCTCTCTCAATCCCACATACAGCAACACTGCAACTCCACCCCCATCCCCACACACATCAACACTGCAACACAACCCCCACCCCCACACACACTGCAACCTAACCCCCACCCCCAAACATGCAGCAACACTGCAACACAACCACCACCCCCACACACACAGCAAAACTGCAACCCAACCCCCCCACACACAGCAACACTGCAACCCAACCCCCACTCCCACGCATGCAGCAACACTGCAACCCAACCCCCACCCCCACCCACACACACGCAACAACACTGCAACCCAACCCCCACCCCCCCACACACAGCAATACTGCAACACAACGCCCAACCCCACACCACAGCAACATTGCAAGCCAACCCCCACCCCCACACACGCAGCAACACTTCAACACCAACCCCTACCCCCACACACGCAGCAACACTTCAACACAACACCCACCCCAACACACACAGCAAGACTAACCCAACCCCGACACACGGCAACACTGCAAACCAACCCCCACACACACAGCAACACTGCAACCCAACCCCCACCCCAACATACGCAGCAACACTGCAACCCAACCCCCATCCCCACACACACAGCAACACTGCAACCCAACACCCACCTCCACACAAGCAGCAACACTGCAACCCAAAACACACCACCACCCCCACTCCCACACACACAGCAACACTGCAACCCAACCCCCACATACAGCAACACTGCAACCCAACCCCCCCACACACAGCAACACTGCAACCCAACCCCCACCCCCACACACACAGCAACACTGCAACCCAACCTCTACCCCCAAACACGCAGCAACACTGCAACCCCACACCCATCCCCACATATGCAGAAACACTGCAACCCCACACTCACCCCCAAGACACGCAGCAACACTGCAATCCCACCCCCACACACGCAGCAACACTGCAACACAACCCCCACTCCCAATCCCACACATAGCAACACTGCAACTCCAAGCCCACCCCCACACACATCAACACTGCAACACAACCCCCACCCTCACACACACTGCAACCTAACCACCACCCCCACACACACAGCAACACTGCAACACAACCCCCCCCACACACAGCAACACTGCAACCCAACGCCCACTCCCACGCATGCAGCAACACTGCAAACCAAACCCCCACCCCCACCCCCACACACGCAACAACACTGCAACCCAACCCCCACCCCCACAAACACAGCAATACTGCAACACAACCCCCACCCCCACACCACAGCAACATTGCAACCCAACCCCCACCCCCACACACGCAGCAACACTTCAACCCCAACCCCAACCACAACACACGCAGCAACACTGCAACCCAACCACCACCCCAACCCCAACACACACAGCAACACTAACCCAACCCCCACACACAGCAACACTGCAACACAACACCCACCCCCACACACACTGCAACCTAACCCCCACCCCAACACATGCAGCAACACTGCAACCCAAACCCCACCCCCACACACACAGCAACACTGCAACCCAACCCCCCCACACACAGCAACACTGCAACCCACGCCCACTCCCACGCATGCAGCAACACTGCAACCCAACCCCCACCCCCTCCCACACACACGCAACAACATTGCAACCCAACCCCCACACCCACACACACAGCAATACTGCAACACAACCCCCACCCCCACACCACAGCAACATTGCAACCCAACACCCACCCCCACACACGCAGCAACACTTTAACTCCAACGCCTACCCCCACACACGCAGCAACACTTCAACACAACACCCACCCCAACACACACAGCAACACTAACCCAACCCCGACACACGGCAACACTGCAAATCAACCCCCACACACACAGCAACACTGCAGCCCAACCCCCACCCAACACACGCAGCAACACTGCAACCCAAACCCCACCCCCAAACACACAGCAACACTGCAACCCAACACCCAACTCCACACACGCAGCAACACTGCAACCCAACCCCCACCCCCACCCACACACACGCAACAACACTGCAACCCAACCCCCACCCCCACACCACAGCAACATTGCAACCCAACCCCCACCCCCACACACGCAGCAACACTTCAACTCCAACCCCTACCCCCACACACGCAGCAACACTTCAACATAACACCCACCCCAACACACACAGCAAAACTAACCCAACCCCGACATTCGGCAACACAGCAAACCAACCCCCACACACACAGCAACACTGCAACCCAACCCCCACCCCAACACACGCAGCAACTCTGCAACCCAACCCCCATCCCCACACACACAGCAACACTGCAACCCAACACCCACCTCCACACACGCAGCAACACTGCAACCCAAACCCCACCCCCACACCCACTCCCACACACACAGCAACACTGCAACCCAACCCCCACATACAGCAACACTGCAACCCAACCCCCCCACACACAGCAACACTACAACACAAACACCACCCCCACACACACAGCAACACTGCAACCCAACCTCTACCCCCAAACACGCAGCAACACTGCAACCCCACCCCCATCCCCACATATGCAGCAACACTGCAACCCCACCCTCACCCCCAAGACACGCAGCAACACTGCAACCCCACCCCCACACACGCAGCAACACTGCAACACAACCCCCACTCCCAATCCCACACATAGCAACACTGCAACTACACCCCCACCCCCACACACATCAACACTGCAACACAACCCCCACCCTCACACACACTGCAACCTAACCCCCACCCCCACACACACAGCAACACTGCAACCCAACCCCCCCACACACAGCAACACTGCAACTCAACACCCCCACACACAGCAACACTGCAACCCAACCCCCACTCCCACGCATGCAGCAACACTGCAACCCAACCCCCACCCCCACCCACACACACGCAACAACACTGCAACCCAACCCCCACCCCCACACACACAGCAATACTGCAACCCAACCCCCACCCCCACACCACAGCAACATTGTAACCCAACCCCCACACACACAGCAACACTGCAACCCAACCCCCACCCCAACACACGCAGCAACACTGCAACCCAACCCCCACACCCACACACGCAGCAACACTGCAACCCAACCCCCACCCCAACACACGCAGCAACACTGCAACCCAACCCCCACACCCACACACACAGCAACACTGCAACCCAACACCCACCTCCACACACGCAGCAACACAGCAACCCAAACCCCACCCCCACCCCCACTCCCACACACACAGCAACACTGCAGCCAAACCCCCACATAC
Source organism: Carcharodon carcharias (assembly GCF_017639515.1). Lineage (NCBI taxonomy): Eukaryota > Metazoa > Chordata > Chondrichthyes > Lamniformes > Lamnidae > Carcharodon > Carcharodon carcharias. Next base: position 2,327,286 of record NC_054489.1, on the reverse strand, counting down.
AGCAACACTGCAACCCAACACCCCACACAAAGCAATACTGCAACCCAACCCCCACCCCCACACCACAGCAACATTGCAACCCAACCCCCACCCCCACACACGCAGCAACACTTCAACCCCAACCACTACCCCCACACACGCAGCAACACTGCAACCCAACCCCCACCCCCACCCCAACACACACAGCAACACTAACCCAACCCCATCACACGGCAACACTGCAACCCAACTCCCACACACACAGCAACACTGCAACCCAACCCCCACCCCAACACAAGCAGCAACACTGCAACCCAACCCCCACCCCCACACACACAGCAACACTTCAACCCAACACCCACCACCACACACGCAGCAACACTGCAACCCAAACCGCACCCCCACCCCCACTCCCACACAAACAGCAACACTGCAACCCAACCCCCACATAGAGCAACACTGCAACCCAACCCCCCCACACACAGCAACACTGCAACCCCAAACCCACCCCCACACACACAGCAACACTGCAACCCAACCCCCACTCCCACACACACAGCAACACTGCAACCCAACCCCCACACACAGCAACACTGAAAACCATCCCACACCCCAACACACGCAGCAACACTGCAACCCAACCCCCACCCCCACACACGCAGCAACACTGCAACCCAACCCCCAACCCCACACACGCAGCAACACTGCAACCCCACCCCCACACACGCAGCAACACTGCAACCCCACCCCCACACACACAGCAACACTGCAACCCCACACCCACCCCCACACAAGCAGCAACACTGCAACCCCACTCCCACACACGCAGCAACACTGCAACCCCACCCCCACACACGCAGCAACACTGCAACCCAACCCCCACATGCAGCAAAACTGCAATCCAACCCCCACCCGCACACATGGAGCGACTGTGCAACCCAACCCCCCCACACACAGCAACACTGCAACCCAACCCCCACTCCCACGCATGCAGCAACACTGCAACCCAACCCCCACCCCCACCCACACACACGCAACAACACTGCAACCCAACCCCCACCCCCCCACACACAGCAATACTGCAACACAACGCCCAACCCCACACCACAGCAACATTGCAAGCCAACCCCCACCCCCACACACGCAGCAACACTTCAACACAACACCCACCCCAACACACACAGCAAGACTAACCCAACCCCGACACACGGCAACACTGCAAACCAACCCCCACACACACAGCAACACTGCAACCCAACCCCCACCCCAACATACGCAGCAACACTGCAACCCAACCCCCACCCCCACACACACAGCAACACTGCAACCCAACACCCACCTCCACACAAGCAGCAACACTGCAACCCAAAACACACCACCACCCCCACTCCCACACACACAGCAACACTGCAACCCAACCCCCACATACAGCAACACTGCAACACAACCCCCCCACACACAGCAACACTGCAACCCAACCCCCACCCCCACACACACAGCAACACTGCAACCCAACCTCTACCCCCAAACACGCAGCAACACTGCAACCCCACACCCATCCCCACATATGCAGAAACACTGCAACCCCACACTCACCCCCAAGACACGCAGCAACACTGCAATCCCACCCCCACACACGCAGCAACACTGCAACACAACCCCCACTCCCAATCCCACACATAGCAACACTGCAACTCCAAGCCCACCCCCACACACATCAACACTGCAACACAACCCCCACCCTCACACACACTGCAACCTAACCACCACCCCCACACACACAGCAACACTGCAACACAACCCCCCCCACACACAGCAACACTGCAACCCAACGCCCACTCCCACGCATGCAGCAACACTGCAAACCAAACCCCCACCCCCACCCCCACACACGCAACAACACTGCAACCCAACCCCCACCCCCACAAACACAGCAATACTGCAACACAACCCCCACCCCCACACCACAGCAACATTGCAACCCAACCCCCACCCCCACACACGCAGCAACACTTCAACCCCAACCCCAACCACAACACACGCAGCAACACTGCAACCCAACCACCACCCCAACCCCAACACACACAGCAACACTAACCCAACCCCCACACACAGCAACACTGCAACACAACACCCACCCCCACACACACTGCAACCTAACCCCCACCCCAACACATGCAGCAACACTGCAACCCAAACCCCACCCCCACACACACAGCAACACTGCAACCCAACCCCCCCACACACAGCAACACTGCAACCCACGCCCACTCCCACGCATGCAGCAACACTGCAACCCAACCCCCACCCCCTCCCACACACACGCAACAACATTGCAACCCAACCCCCACACCCACACACACAGCAATACTGCAACACAACCCCCACCCCCACACCACAGCAACATTGCAACCCAACACCCACCCCCACACACGCAGCAACACTTCAACTCCAACGCCTACCCCCACACACGCAGCAACACTTCAACACAACACCCACCCCAACACACACAGCAACACTAACCCAACCCCGACACACGGCAACACTGCAAATCAACCCCCACACACACAGCAACACTGCAGCCCAACCCCCACCCAACACACGCAGCAACACTGCAACCCAAACCCCACCCCCAAACACACAGCAACACTGCAACCCAACACCCAACTCCACACACGCAGCAACACTGCAACCCAACCCCCACCCCCACCCACACACACGCAACAACACTGCAACCCAACCCCCACCCCCACACCACAGCAACATTGCAACCCAACCCCCACCCCCACACACGCAGCAACACTTCAACTCCAACCCCTACCCCCACACACGCAGCAACACTTCAACATAACACCCACCCCAACACACACAGCAAAACTAACCCAACCCCGACATTCGGCAACACAGCAAACCAACCCCCACACACACAGCAACACTGCAACCCAACCCCCACCCCAACACACGCAGCAACTCTGCAACCCAACCCCCATCCCCACACACACAGCAACACTGCAACCCAACACCCACCTCCACACACGCAGCAACACTGCAACCCAAACCCCACCCCCACACCCACTCCCACACACACAGCAACACTGCAACCCAACCCCCACATACAGCAACACTGCAACCCAACCCCCCCACACACAGCAACACTACAACACAAACACCACCCCCACACACACAGCAACACTGCAACCCAACCTCTACCCCCAAACACGCAGCAACACTGCAACCCCACCCCCATCCCCACATATGCAGCAACACTGCAACCCCACCCTCACCCCCAAGACACGCAGCAACACTGCAACCCCACCCCCACACACGCAGCAACACTGCAACACCACCCCCACTCCCAATCCCACACATAGCAACACTGCAACTACACCCCCACCCCCACACACATCAACACTGCAACACAACCCCCACCCTCACACACACTGCAACCTAACCCCCACCCCCACACACACAGCAACACTGCAACCCAACCCCCCCACACACAGCAACACTGCAACTCAACACCCCCACACACAGCAACACTGCAACCCAACCCCCACTCCCAAGCATGCAGCAACACTGCAACCCAACCCCCACCCCCACCCACACACACGCAACAACACTGCAACCCAACCCCCACCCCCACACACACAGCAATACTGCAACCCAACCCCCACCCCCACACCACAGCAACATTGTAACCCAACCCCCACACACGCAGCAACACTGTAACCCAACCCCGACCACCACACATGCAGTAACACAGCAACCCAACCCCCACACCCACACACGCGGCAAAAAGGCAACCCAACCCCCACCCCCACACACGCAGCAACACTGAAAACCCACCCCCAGCCACACACACACAGCAACACTGCAAAACAACCCCACCCCCACACACGCAGCAACACAGCAACCCAAACCCCACCCCCAACCCCACACACGCAGCAACACTGCAACCCCACCCCGACACACAGCAACACTGCAACTCAACCCCCCACACAAAGCAATACTGCAACCCAACCCCCACCCCCACACCACAGCAACATTGCAACCCAACCCCCACCCCCACACACGCAGCAAGACTTCAACCCCAACCACCACCCCCACACACGCAGCAACACTGCAACCCAACCCCCACCCCCACCCCAACACACACAGCAACACTAACCCAACCCCATCACACAGCAACACTGCAACCCCACTCCCACACACACAGCAACACTGCAACCCCACCCCCACCCCAACACACGCAGCAACACTGCAACCCAACCCCCACCCCCACACACACAGCAACACTTCAACCCAACACCCACCTCCACACACGCAGCAACACTGCAACCCAAACCGCACCCCCACCCCCACTCCCACACAAACAGCAACACTGCAACCCAACCCCCACATAGAGCAACACTGCAACCCAACCCCCCCACACACAGCAACACTGCAACTCAACACCCACCCCCACACACACAGCAACACTGCAACCCAACCCCCACTCCCACACACACAGCAACACTGCAACCCAACTCCCACACACAGCAACACTGAAAACCAACCCCCACCCCAACACACGCAGCAACACTGCAACCCAACCCCCACCCCCCACACACAGCAACACTGCAACCCAACCCCCAACCCCACACACGCAGCAACACTGCAACATCACACCCACACACGCAGCAACACTGCAACCGCACCTCCTCCCCCACACACGCAGCAACACTGCAACCCAACCCCCACCCCCACACACGCAGCAACACTGCAACCCAACACCCACACACGCAGCAACACTGCAACCCAACACCCACACACGCAGCAACACTGCAACCCAACCCCCACATGCAGCAAAACTGCAATCCAACCCCCACCCGCACACATGGAGCGACTGTGCAACCCAACCCCCCCCACACGCAGCAACACCGCAACCCAAGCCCCACTCACCAGAAAAACTGCAGCCCCACCTCCACCACGACCCCCACACATGCAGGATTACTGCAACCCAACCCCACCTTCACCCCCCCACACACAGCAACACTGCAACCCAACCTCAACCCCCAAACACGCAGCAAAACTGCAACCACACCCCCATCCCCACACACGCAGCAACACTGCAACCACACCCTCACCCTAGAGACACGCAGCAACACTGCAACCCCACCCCCACACAGGCAGCAACAATGCAACCCATCCCCCTCTCTCAATCCCACACACAGCAACACTGCAACTCCACCCCCATCCCCACACACATCAACACTGCAACACAACCCCCACCCCCACACACACTGCAACCTAACCCCCACCCCCAAACATGCAGCAACACTGCAACACAACCACCACCCCCACACACACAGCAAAACTGCAACCCAACCCCCCCACACACAGCAACACTGCAACCCAACCCCCACCCCCACCCACACACACGCAACAACACTGCAACCCAACCCCCACCCCCCCACACACAGCAACACTGCAACCCAACCCCCACTCCCACGCATGCAGCAACACTGCAACCCAACCCCCACCCCCACCCACACACACGCAACAACACTGCAACCCAACCCCCACCCCCCCACACACAGCAATACTGCAACACAACGCCCAACCCCACACCACAGCAACATTGCAAGCCAACCCCCACCCCCACACACGCAGCAACACTTCAACACCAACCCCTACCCCCACACACGCAGCAACACTTCAACACAACACCCACCCCAACACACACAGCAAGACTAACCCAACCCCGACACACGGCAACACTGCAAACCAACCCCCACACACACAGCAACACTGCAACCCAACCCCCACCCCAACATACGCAGCAACACTGCAACCCAACCCCCACCCCCACACACACAGCAACACTGCAACCCAACACCCACCTCCACACAAGCAGCAACACTGCAACCCAAAACACACCACCACCCCCACTCCCACACACACAGCAACACTGCAACCCAACCCCCACATACAGCAACACTGCAACCCAACCCCCCCACATGCAGCAACACTGCAACCCAACCCACACCCCCACACACACAGCAACACTGCAACCCAACCCCCAACCCCAAACACGCAGCAACACTGCAACCCCACACCCATCCCCACATATGCAGAAACACTGCAACCCCACACTCACCCCCAAGACACGCAGCAACACTGCAATCCCACCCCCACACACGCAGCAACACTGCAACACAACCCCCACTCCCAATCCCACACATAGCAACACTGCAACTCCAAGCCCACCCCCACACACATCAACACTGCAACACAACCCCCACCCTCACACACACTGCAACCTAACCACCACCCCCACACACACAGCAACACTGCAACACAACCCCCCCCACACACAGCAACACTGCAACCCAACGCCCACTCCCACGCATGCAGCAACACTGCAAACCAAACCCCCACCCCCACCCCCACACACGCAACAACACTGCAACCCAACCCCCACCCCCACAAACACAGCAATACTGCAACACAACCCCCACCCCCCCACCACAGCAACATTGCAACCCAACCCCCACCCCCACACACGCAGCAACACTTCAACCCCAACCCCAACCACAACACACGCAGCAACACTGCAACCCAACCACCACCCCAACCCCAACACACACAGCAACACTAACCCAACCCCCACACACAGCAACACTGCAACACAACACCCACCCCCACACACACTGCAACCTAACCCCCACCCCAACACATGCAGCAACACTGCAACCCAAACCCCACCCCCCACACACACAGCAACACTGCAACCCAACCCGCCCACACACAGCAACACGGCAACCCACGCCCACTCCCACGCATGCAGCAACACTGCAACCCAACCCCCACCCCCTCCCACACACACGCAACAACATTGCAACCCAACCCCCACCCCCACACACACAGCAATACTGCAACACAACCCCCACCCCCACACCACAGCAACATTGCAACCCAACACCCACCCCCACACACGCAGCAACACTTCAACTCCAACGCCTACCCCCACACACGCAGCAACACTTCAACACAACACCCACCCCAACACACACAGCAACACTAACCCAACCCCGACACACGGCAACACTGCAAATCAACCCCCACACACACAGCAACACTGCAGCCCAACCCCCACCCAACACACGCAGCAACACTGCAACCCAAACCCCACCCCCAAACACACAGCAACACTGCAACCCAACACCCAACTCCACACACGCAGCAACACTGCAACCCAACCCCCACCCCCACCCACACACACGCAACAACACTGCAACCCAACCCCCACCCCCACACCACAGCAACATTGCAACCCAACCCCCACCCCCACACACGCAGCAACACTTCAACTCCAACCCCTACCCCCACACACGCAGCAACACTTCAACATAACACCCACCCCAACACACACAGCAAAACTAACCCAACCCCGACATTCGGCAACACAGCAAACCAACCCCCACACACACAGCAACACTGCAACCCAACCCCCACCCCAACACACGCAGCAACTCTGCAACCCAACCCCCATCCCCACACACACAGCAACACTGCAACCCAACACCCACCTCCACACACGCAGCAACACTGCAACCCAAACCCCACCCCCACACCCACTCCCACACACACAGCAACACTGCAACCCAACCCCCACATACAGCAACACTGCAACCCAACCCCCCCACACACAGCAACACTACAACACAAACACCACCCCCACACACACAGCAACACTGCAACCCAACCTCTACCCCCAAACACGCAGCAACACTGCAACCCCACCCCCATCCCCACATATGCAGCAACACTGCAACCCCACCCTCACCCCCAAGACACGCAGCAACACTGCAACCCCACCCCCACACACGCAGCAACACTGCAACACAACCCCCACTCCCAATCCCACACATAGCAACACTGCAACTACACCCCCACCCCCACACACATCAACACTGCAACACAACCCCCACCCTCACACACACTGCAACCTAACCCCCACCCCCACACACACAGCAACACTGCAACCCAACCCCCCCACACACAGCAACACTGCAACACAACGCCCACTCCCACGCATGCAGCAACACTGCAACCCAAACCCCACCCCCACCCCCACACACGCAGCAACACTGCAACCCAACCCCCACCCCCACACACACAGCAATACTGCAACACAACCCCCACCCCCACACCACAGCAACATTGCAACCCAACCCCCACCCCCACACATGCAGCAACACTTCAACCCCAACCCCTACCCCAACACACGCAGCAACACTGCAACCCAACCACCACACCAACCCCAACACACACAGCAACACTAACCCAACCCCCACACACGGCAACACTGCAACACAACCCCCACCCCCACACACACTGCAACCTAACCCACACCCCCACACATGCAGCAACACTGCAACCCAACCCCCACCCCCCACACACAGCAACACTGCAACCCAACCCCCCCACACACAGCAACACTGCAACCCAACACCCACTCCCACGCATGCAGCAACACTGCAACCCAACCCCCACCCCCACCCACACACACGCAACAACACTGCAACCCAACCCCCACCCCCACACACACAGCAATACTGCAACACAACCCCCACCCCCACACCACAGCAACATTGCAACCCAACCCCCACCCCCACACACGCAGCAACACTTCAACTCCAACCCCTACCCCCACACACGCAGCAACACTTCAACACAACACCCACCCCAACACACACAGCAACACTAACCCAACCCCGACACACGGCAACACTGCAAACCAACCCCCAAACACACAGCAACACTGCAACCCAACCCCCACCCCAACACACGCAGCAACACTGCAACCCAACCCCCACCCCCAAACACACAGCAACACTGCAACCCAACCCCCACATACAGCAACACTGCAACCCAACCCCCCCACACACAGCAACACTGCAACCCAACCCCCAGCCCCACACACACAGCAACACTGCAACCCAACCTCTACCCCCAAACACGCAGCAAAACTGCAACCCCACCCCCATCCCCACATATGCAGCAACACTGCAACCCCACCCTCACCCCCAAGACACGCAGCAACACTGCAACCCCACCCCCACACACGCAGCAACACTGCAACACAACCCCCACTCCCAATCCCACACATAGCAACACTGCAACTACACCCCCACCCCCACACACATCAACACTGCAACACAACCCACACCCTCACACACACTGCAACCTAACCCCCACCCCGACACACACAGCAACACTGCAACCCAACCCCCCCACACACAGCAACACTGCAACCCAACGCCCACTCCCACGCATGCAGCAACACTGCAACCCAAACCCCACCCCCACACACACAGCAACACTGCAACCCAACCCCCCCACACACAGCAACACTGCGACCTCACCCCCACTCCCACACACGCAGCAACACTGCAACCCAACCCCCACCCCTCACAACCACCCCCACACCCGCAGCAACATTGCAACCCAACCCCCACCCCCACACACACAGCAATACTGCAACACAACCCCCACCCCCACACCACAGCAACATTGCAACCCAACACCCACCCCCACACACGCAGCAACACTTCAACTCCAACGCCTACCCCCACACACGCAGCAACACTTCAACCCAACCCCCACCCCCACACACGCAGCAAGACTTCAACCCCAACCACTACCCCCACACACGCAGCAACACTGCAACCCAACCCCCACCCCCACCCCAACACACACAGCAACACTAACCCAACCCCATCACACGGCAACACTGCAACCCAACTCCCACACACACAGCAACACTGCAACCCAACCCCCACCCCAACACACGCAGCAACACTGCAATCCAACCCCCACCCCCACACACACAGCAACACTTCAACCCAACACCCACCTCCACACACGCAGCAACACTGCAACCCAAACCGCACCCCCACCCCCACTCCCACACAAACAGCAACACTGCAACCCAACCCCCACATAGAGCAACACTGCAACCCAACCCCCCCACACACAGCAACACTGCAACTCAACACCCACCCCCACACACACAGCAACACTGCAACCCAACACCCACTCCCACACACACAGCAACACTGCAACCCAACTCCCACACACAGCAACACTGAAAACCAACCCCCACCCCAACACACGCAGCAACACTGCAACCCAACCCCCACCCCCCACACACAGCAACACTGCAACCCAACCCCCAACCCCACACACGCAGCAACACTGCAACCCAACACCCACACACGCAGCAACACTGCAACCCCACCTCCACCCACACACACGCAGCAACACTGCAACCCAACCCCCACCCCCACACACGCAGCAACACTGCAACCCCACCCCCACACACGCAGCAACACTGCAACCGCACCCTCACACACGCAGCAACACTGCAACCCAACACCCACACACGCAGCAACACTGCAACCCAACCCCACATGCAGCAAAACTGCAATCCAACCCCCACCCGCACACATGGAGCGACTGTGCAACCCAACCCCCCCCACACGCAGCAACACCGCAACCCCAAGCCCCACTCACCAGAAAAACTGCAGCCCCACCTCCACCACGACCCCCACACATGCAGGATTACTGCAACCCAACCCCACCTTCACCCCCCCCACACACAGCAACACTGCAACCCAACCTCAACCCCCAAACACGCAGCAAAAACTGCAACCACACCCCCATCCCCACACACGCAGCAACACTGCAACCACACCCTCACCCTAGAGACACGCAGCAACACTGCAACCCCACCCCCACACAGGCAGCAACAATGCAACCCATCCCCCTCTCTCAATCCACACACAGCAACACTGCAACTCCACCCCCATCCCCACACACATCAACACTGCAACACAACCCCCACCCCACACACACTGCAACCTAACCCCCACCACCAAGACACAGCAACACTGCAACCCAACCACCCCACACACAGCAACACTGCAACCCAACCGCCACCCCCACACACGCAGCAACACTGCAACCCAACCCCCACCCCCCCCCCACACCACGCAACAACACTGCAACCCAACCCCCACCCCCCCACACACAGCAACACTGCAAACCAACCCCCACTCCCACGCATGCAGCAACACTGCAACCCAACCCCCACCCCCACCCACACACACGCAACAACACTGCAACCCAACCCCCACCCCCCCCACACACAGCAATACTGCAACACAACGCCCAACCCCACACCACAGCAACATTGCAAGCCAACCCCCACCCCCACACACGCAGCAACACTTCAACACCAACCCCTACCCCCACACACGCAGCAACACTTCAACACAACACCCACCCCAACACACACCAGCAAGACTAACCCAACCCCCGACACACGGCAACACTGCAAACCAACCCCCACACACACAGCAAACACTGCAACCCAACCCCCACCCCAACATACGCAGCAACACTGCAACCCAACCCCCACCCCCACACACACAGCAACACTGCAACCCAACACCCACCTCCACACAAGCAGCAACACTGAAACCCAAAACACACCACCACCCCCACTCCCACACACACAGCAACACTGCAACCCAACCCCCACACACAGCAACACTGCAACCCAACCCCCCCACACACAGCAACAATGCAACCCAACCCCCACCCCCACACACACAGCAACACTGCAACCCAACCTCTACCCCCAAACACGCAGCAACACTGCAACCCCACACCCATCCCCACATATGCAGAAACACTGCAACCCCACACTCACCCCCAAGACACGCAGCAACACTGCAATCCCACCCCCACACACGCAGCAACACTGCAACACAACCCCCACTCCCAATCCCACACATAGCAACACTGCAACTCCAAGCCCACCCCCCACACACATCAACACTGCAACACAACCCCCACCCTCACACACACTGCAACCTAACCACCACCCCCACACACACAGCAACACTGCAACACAACCCCCCCCCACACACAGCAACACTGCAACCCAACGCCCACTCCCACGCATGCAGCAACACTGCAAACCAAACCCCCACCCCCACCCCCACACACGCAACAACACTGCAACCCAACCCCCACCCCCACAAACACAGCAATACTGCAACACAACCCCCACCCCCCCACCACAGCAACATTGCAACCCAACCCCCACCCCCACACACGCAGCAACACTTCAACCCCAACCCCAACCACAACACACGCAGCAACACTGCAACCCAACCACCACCCCAACCCCAACACACACAGCAACACTAACCCAACCCCCACACACAGCAACACTGCAACACAACACCCACCCCCACACACACTGCAACCTAACCCCCACCCCAACACATGCAGCAACACTGCAACCCAAACCCCACCCCCACACACACAGCAACACTGCAACCCAACCCGCCCACACACAGCAACACGGCAACCCACGCCCACTCCCACGCATGCAGCAACACTGCAACCCAACCCCCACCCCCTCCCACACACACGCAACAACATTGCAACCCAACCCCCACCCCCACACACACAGCAATACTGCAACACAACCCCCACCCCCACACCACAGCAACATTGCAACCCAACACCCACCCCCACACACGCAGCAACACTTCAACTCCAACGCCTACCCCCACACACGCAGCAACACTTCAACACAACACCCACCCCAACACACACAGCAACACTAACCCAACCCCGACACACGGCAACACTGCAAATCAACCCCCACACACACAGCAACACTGCAGCCCAACCCCCACCCAACACACGCAGCAACACTGCAACCCAAACCCCACCCCCAAACACACAGCAACACTGCAACCCAACACCCAACCCCACACACGCAGCAACACTGCAACCCACCCCCCACCCCCACCCACACACACGCAACAACACAGCAACCCAACCCCCACCCCCACACCACAGCAACATTGCAACCCAACCCCCACCCCCACACACGCAGCAACACTTCAACTCCAACCCCTACCCCCACACACGCAGCAACACTTCAACATAACACCCACCCCAACACACACAGCAAAACTAACCCAACCCCGACATTCGGCAACACAGCAAACCAACCCCCACACACACAGCAACACTGCAACCCAACCCCCACCCCCACACACGCAGCAACTCTGCAACCCAACCCCCATCCCCACACACACAGCAACACTGCAACCCAACACCCACCTCCACACACGCAGCAACACTGCAACCCAAACCCCACCCCCACACCCACTCCCACACACACAGCAACACTGCAACCCAACCCCCACATACAGCAACACTGCAACCCAACCCCCCCACACACAGCAACACTACAACACAAACACCACCCCCACACACACAGCAACACTGCAACCCAACCCCCACTCCCAAACACGCAGCAACACTGCAACCCCACCCCCACCCCCACACATGCAGCAACACTGCAACCCCAACCCCACACACGCAGCAACACTGCAACGCCACCCCCACACACGCAGCAACACTGCAACCCACCCCCCACTCCCAATCCCACACATAGCAACACTGCAACTACACCCCCACCCCCACACACATCAACACTGCAACACAACCCCCACCCTCACACACACTGCAACCTAACCCCCACCCCCACACACACAGCAACACTGCAACCCAACCCCCCCACACACAGCAACACTGCAACACAACGCCCACTCCCACGCATGCAGCAACACTGCAACCCAAACCCCACCCCCACCCCCACACACGCAACAACACTGCAACCCAACCCCCACCCCCACAAACACAGCAATACTGCAACACAACCCCCACCCCCACACCACAGCAACATTGCAACCCAACCCCCACCCCCACACATGCAGCAACACTGCAACCCCAACCCCTACCCCAACACACGCAGCAACACTGCAACCCAACCACCACACCAACCCCAACACACACAGCAACACTAACCCAACCCCCACACGCAGCAACACTGCAACACAACCCCCACCCCCACACACACTGCAACCCAACCCACACCCCCACACATGCAGCAACACTGCAACCCAACCCCCACCCCCCACACACAGCAACACTGCAACCCCACCCCCCCACACACAGCAACACTGCAACCCAACACCCACCCCCACAAACGCAGCAACACTGCAACCCAACCCCCACCCCCACCCACACACACGCAACAACACTGCAACCCAACCCCCACCCCCACACACACAGCAATACTGCAACACAACCCCCACCCCCACACCACAGCAACATTGCAACCCAACCCCCACCCCCACACACACAGCAACACTTCAACTCCAACCCCTACCCCCACACACGCAGCAACACTTCAACACAACACCCACCCCAACACACACAGCAACACTAACCCAACCCCGACACACGGCAACACTGCAACCCCACCCCCACACACACAGCAACACTGCAACCCCACCCACACCCCCACACACGGAGCAACACTGCAACCCAACCCCCACCCCCAAACACACAGCAACACTGCAACCCAACCCCCACATACAGCAACACTGCAACCCAACCCCCCCACACACAGCAACACTGCAACCCAACCCCCAGCCCCACACACACAGCAACACTGCAACCCAACCTCTACCCACAAACACGCAGCAAAACTGCAACCCCACCCCCATCCCCGCATATGCAGCAACACTGCAACCCCACCCTCACCCCCAAGACACGCAGCAACACTGCAACCCCACCCCCACACACGCAGCAACACTGCAACACAACCCCCACTCCCAATCCCACACATAGCAACACTGCAACTACACCCCCACCCCCACACACATCAACACTGCAACACAACCCACACCCTCACACGCACTGCAACCTAACCCCCACCCCGACACACACAGCAACACTGCAACCCAACCCCCCCACACACAGCAACACTGCAACCCAACGCCCACTCCCACGCATGCAGCAACACTGCAACCCAAACCCCACCCCCACACACACAGCAACACTGCAACCCAACCCCCCCACACACAGCAACACTGCAACCCACCCCCACTCCCACGCATGCAGCAACACTGCAACCCAACCCCCACCCCCACCCACACACACGCAACAACATTGCAACCCAACCCCCACCCCCACACACACAGCAATACTGCAACACAACCCCCACCCCCACACCACAGCAACATTGCAACCCAACACCCACCCCCACACACGCAGCAACACTTCAACTCCAACGCCTACCCCCACACACGCAGCAACACTTCAACACAACACCCACCCCAACACACACAGCAACACTAACCCAACCCCGACACACGGCAACACTGCAAACCAACCCCCACACACACAGCAACACTGCAACCCAACCCCCACCCCAACACACACAGCAACACTGCAACCCAACCCCCACCCCCACACACACAGCAACACTGCAACCCAACACCCACCTCCACACACGCAGCAACACTGCAACCCAAACCCCACCCCCACCCACACACACGCAACAACACTGCAACCCAACCCCCACCCCCACACACACAGCAATACTGCAACACAACCCCCACCCCCACACCACAGCAACATTGCAACCCAACCCCCACCCCCACACACGCAGCAACACTTCAATCCAACCCCTACCCCCACACACGCAGCAACACTTCAACATAACACCCACCCCAACACACACAGCAACACTAACCCAACCCCGACATTCGGCAACACAGCAAACCAAACCCCACACACACAGCAACACTGCAACCCAACCCCCACCCCAACACACGCAGCAACTCTGCAACCCAACCCCCATCCCCACACACACAGCAACACTGCAACCCAACACCCACCTCCACACACGCAGCAACACTGCAACCCAAACCCCACCCCCACCCCCACTCCCACACACACAGCAACACTGCAACCCAACCCCCACATACAGCAACACTGCAACCCAACCCCCCCACACACAGCAACACTACAACACAATCACCACCCCCACACACACAGCAACACTGCAACCCAACCTCTACCCCCAAACACGCAGCAACACTGCAACCCCACCCCCATCCCCACATATGCAGCAACACTGCAACCCCACCCTCACCCCCAAGACACGCAGCAACACTGCAAACCCACCCCCACACACGCAGCAACACTGCAACACAACTCCCACTCCCAATCCCACAAATAGCAACACTGCAACTACACCCCCACCCCCACACACATCAACACTGCAACACAACCCCCACCCTCACACACACTGCAACCTAACCCCCACCCCCACACACACAGCAACACTGCAACCCAACCCCCCCACACAAAGCAACACTGCAACCCAACGCCCACTCCCACGCATGCAGCAACACTGCAACCCAAACCCCACCCCCACCCCCACACACGCAACAACACTGCAACCCAACCCCCACCCCCACAAACACAGCAATACTGCAACACAACCCCCACCCCCACACCACAGCAACATTGCAACCCAACCCCCACCCCCACACACACAGCAACACTGCAACCCAACCCCCACCCCCACACACACAGCAACACTGCAACGCCAACCCCCACATACAGCAACACTGCAACCCAACCCCCCCCACACACAGCAACACTGCAACCCAACCCCCTGCAACACACACACAGCAACACTGCAACCCAACCTCTACCCCCAAACACGCAGCAACACTGCAACCCCACCCCCACCCCCACACTTGCAGCAACACTGCAACCCAACCCCCACCCCCACAAACACAGCAATACTGCAACACAACCCCCACCCCCACACCACAGCAACATTGCAACCCACCCCCCACCCCACACACCGCAGCAACACTTCAACCCCAACACACGCAGCAACACTGCAACCCAACCAACACCCCAACCCCCACACACACAGCAACACCAAACCCAACCCCCACACACGGCAACACTGCAACCCAAACCCCACACACAGCAACACTGCAAAACCCAACACCCACACCAACACAGGCAGCACACTGCAACACAACGCCCCCACCCCCACACCACAGCAACATTGCAACCCAACCCCCACCTCCACACACGCAGCAACACTGCAACCCAAACCCAACCCCCACACCCACTCGCACACACACAGCAACACTGCAACCCAACCCCCACATACAGCAACACTGCAACCCAACCCCCCACACACAGCAACACTGCAACCCAACCCCACCCCCACACACACAGCAACACTGCAACCCAACCTCTACCCCCAAACACGCAGCAACACTGCAACCCCACCCCCATCCCCACATATGCAGCAACACTGCAACCCCACCCTCACCCCTAAGACACGCAGCAACACTGCAAACCCACCCCCACACACGCAGCAACACTGCAACACAACCCCCACTCCCAATCCCACACATAGCAACACTGCAACTACACACCCACCCCCACACACATCAACACTGCAACACAACCCCCACCCTCACACACACTGCAACCTAACCCCCACCCCCACACACACAGCAACACTGCAACCAAACCCCCCACACACAGCAACACTGCAACACATCCCCCACTCCCACGCATGCAGCAACACTGCAACCCAAACCCCACCCCCACCCCCACACACGCAACAACACTGCAACCCAACCCCCACCCCCACAAACACAGCAATACTGCAACACAACCCCCACCCCCACACCACAGCAACATTGCAACCCAACCCCCACCCCCACACACGCAGCAACACTTCAACCCCAACCCCTACCCCAACACACGCAGCAACACTGCAACCCAACCACCACCCCAAACCCAACACACACAGCAACACTAACCCAACCCCCACACATGGCAACACTGCAACCCAACCCCCACACACACAGCAACACTGCAACCCAACCCCCACCCCCACAAACAAAGCAATACTGCAACACAACCCCCACCCCCACACCACAGCAACATTGCAACCCAACCCCCACCCCCACACACGCAGCAACACTTCAACCCCAACCCCTACCACAACACACGCAGCAACACTGCAACCCAACCACCACCCCAACCCCAACACACACAGCAACACTAACCCAACCCCCACACACAGCAACACTGCAACACAACACCCACCCCCACACACACTGCAACCTAACCCCCACCCCCACACATGCAGCAACACTGCAACCCATCCCCCACCCCCACACACACAGCAACATTGCAACCCAACCCCCCCACACACAGCAACACTGCAACCCACCCCCACTCCCACGCATGCAGCAACACTGCAACCCAACCCCCACCCCCACCCACACACACGCAACAACACTGCAACCCAACCCCCATCCCCACACACACAGAGCACTGCAACCCAACACCCACCTCCACACACGCAGCAACACTGCAACCCAAACACCACCCCCACCCCCACTCCCACACACACAGCAACACTGCAACCCAACGCCCACATACAGCAACACTGCAACACAACACCCCCACACACAGCAACACTACAACACAACCCCCACCCCCACACACACAGCAACACTGCAACCCAACCTCTACCCTCAAACACGCAGCAACACTGCAACCCCACCCCCATCCCCACATATGCAGCAACACTGCAACCCCACCCTCACCCCCAAGACACGCAGCAACACTGCAACCCCACCCCCACACACGCAGCAACACTGCAACACAACCCCCACTCCCAATCCCACACATAGCAACACTGCAACTACACCCCCACCCCCACACACACTGCAACCTAACCCCCACCCTCACACACACAGCAACACTGCAACCCAACCCCCCCACACACAGCAACACTGCAACACAACGCCCACTCCCACGCATGCAGCAACACTGCAACCCAAACCCCACCCCCACACACGCAACAGCACTGCAACCCAAACCGCACCCCCACAAACACAGCAATACTGCAACACAACCCCCACCCCCACACCACAGCAACATTGCAACCCAACCCCCACCCCCACTCACGCAGCAACACTTCAACCCCAACCCCTACCCCAACACACGCAGCAACACTGCAACCCAACCACCACACCAACCCCAACACACACAGCAACACTAACCCAACCCGCACACACGGCAACACTGCAACACAACCCCCACCCCCACACACACTGCAACCTAACCCCCACCCCCACACAAGCAGCAACACTGCAACCCAACCCCCACCCCCCACACACAGCAACACTGCAACCCAACCCCCCCACACAGAGCAACACTGCAACCCAACACCCACTCCCACGCATGCAGCAACACTGCAACCCAACCCCCACCGCCACCCACACACACGCAACAACACTGCAACCCAACCCCCACCCCCACACACACAGCAATACTGCAACACAACCCCCACCCCCACACCACAGCAACATTGCAACCCAACCCCCACCCCCACACATGCAGCAACACTTCAACTCCAACCCCTACCCCCACACACGCAGCAACACTTCAACACAACACCCACCCCAACACACACAGCAACACTAACCCAACCCCGACACACGGCAACACTGCAAACCAACCCCCACACACACAGCAACACTGCAACCCAACCCCCACCCCAACACACGCAGCAACAATGCAACCCAACCCCCACCCCCACACACACAGCAACACTGCAACCCAACCCCCACATACAGCAACACTGCAACCCAACCCCCCCACACACAGCAACACTGCAACCCAACCCCCAGCCCCACACACACAGCAACACTGCAACCCAACCTCTACCCCCAAACACGCAGCAACACTGCAACCCCACCCCCATCCCCACATATGCAGCAACACTGCAACCCCACCCTCACCCCCAAGACACGCAGCAACACTGCAACCCCACCCCCACACACGCAGCAACACTGCAACACAACCCCCACTCCCAATCCCACACATAGCAACACAGCAACTACACCCCACCCCCACACACATCAACACTGCAACACAACCCACACCCTCACACACACTGCAACCTAACCCCCACCCCCACACACACAGCAACACTGCAACCCAACCCCCCCCACCCACAGCAACACTGCAACCCAACGCCCACTCCCACGCATGCAGCAACACTGCAACCCAAACCCCACCCCCACCCCCACACATGCAACAACACTGCAACCCAACCCCCAACCCCACAAACACAGCAATACTGCAACACAACCCCCACCCCCACACCACAGCAACATTGCAACCCAACGCCCACCCCCACACACGCAGCAACACTTCAACCCCAACCCCTACCCCAACACACGCAGCAACACTGCAACCCAACCACCACCCCAACCCCAACACACACAGCAACACTAACCCAACCCCCACACACGGCAACACTGCAACCCAACTCCCACACACACAGCAACACTGCAACCCAACCCCCACACCAACACAGGCAGCAACACTGCAACACAACCCCCACCCCCACACCACAGCAACATTGCAACACAACACCCACCTCCACACACGCAGCAACACTGCAACCCAAACCCCACCCCCACCCCCACTCGCACACACACAGCAACACTGCAACCCAACCCCCACATACAGCAACACTGCAACCCAACCCCCCACACACAGCAACACTGAAACCCAACCCCACCCACACACACACAGCAACACTGCAACCCAACCTCTACCCCCAAACACGCAGCAACACTGCAACCCCACCCCCATCCCCACATATGCAGCAACACTGCAACCCCACCCTCACCCCCAAGACACGCAGCAACACTGCAACCCCACCCCCACACACACAGCAACACTGCAAAACAACCACCACTCCCAATCCCACACATAGCAACACTGCAACTACACCCCCACCCCCACACACATCAACACTGCAACACAACCCACACCCTCACACACACTGCAACCTAACCCCCACCCCCACACACACAGCAACACTGCAACCAAACCCCGCCACACACAGCAACACTGCAACCCAACCCCCACTCCCACGCATGCAGCAACACTGCAACCCAAACCCCACCCCCACCCCCACACACGCAACAACACTGCAAACCAACCCCCACCCCCACAAACACAGCAATACTGCAACACAACCCCCACCCCAACACCACAGCAACATTGCAACCCAACCCCCACCCCCACACACGCAGCAACACTTCAACCCCAACCCCTACCGCAACACACGCAGCAACACTGCAACACAACCACCACCCCAACCCCAACACACACAGCAACACTAACCCAACCCCCACACATGGCAACACTGCAACCCAACCCCCACACACACAGCAACACTGCAACCCAAACCCCAGCCCCACAAACACAGCAATACTGCAACACAACCCCCACCCCCACACCACAGCAACATTGCAACACAACCCCCACCACCACACACGCAGCAACACTTCAACCCCAACCCCTACCACAACACACGCAGCAACACTGCAACCCAACCACCACCACAACCCCAACACACACAGCAACACTAACCCAACCCCCACACACGGCAGCACTGCAACATAACACCCACCCCCACACACACTGCAACCTAACCCCCACCCCCACACATGCAGCAACACTGCAACCCAACCCCCACTTCCACACACACAGCAACACTGCAACCCAACCCCCCACACACAGCAACACTGCAACCCACCCCCACTCCCAAGCATGCAGCAACACTGCAACCCAACCCCCACCCCCACCCACACACACGCAACAACACTGCAACCAAAACCCCACCCTCACACACACAGCAATACTGCAACACAACCCCCACCCCCACACCACAGCAACATTGCAACCCAACCCCCACCCCCACACACGCAGCAACACTTCAACACAACACCCACCCCAACACACACAGCAACACTAACCCAACCCCGACACACGGCAACACTGCAAACCAACCCCGACACACACAGCAACACTGCAACCCAACCCCCACCCCAACACACGCAGCAACACTGCAACCCAACCCCCACCCCCACACACACAGCAACACTGCAACCCAACACCCACCTCCACACACGCAGCAACACTGCAACCCAAACCCCACCCCCACCCCCACTCCCACACACACAGCAACACAGCAACCCAACCCCCACATACAGCAACACTGCAACCCAACCCCCCCACACACAGCAACACTGCAACCCAACCCCCACCCCCACACACAGCAACACTAACCCAACCCCGACACACGGCAACACTGCAAACCAACCCCCACACACACAGCAACACTGCAACCCACCCCCACCCCAACACACGCAGCAACACTGCAACCCAACCCCCACCCCCACACACACAGCAAAACTGCAACCCAGCACCCACCTCCACACACGCAGCAACACTGCAACCCAAACCCCACCCCCACCCCCACTCCCACACACACAGCAACACAGCAACCCAACCCCCACATACAGCAACACTGCAACCCAACCCCCCACACACAGCAACACTGCAACCCAACCCCCACCCCCACACACAGAGCAACACTGCAACCCAACGTCTACCCCCAAACACGCAGCAACACTGCAACCCCACCCCCATCCCCACATATGCAGCAACACTGCAACCCCACCCTCACCCCCAAGACACGCAGCAACACTGCAACCCCACCCCCACAGACGCAGCAACACTGCAACACAACCCCCACTCCCAATCCCACACATAACAACACTGCAACTACACCCCCACCCCCACACACATCAACACTGCAACACAACCCCCACCCTCACACACACTGCAACCTAACCCCCACCCCCACACACACAGCAACACTGCAACCCAACCCCCCCAAACACAGCAACACTGCAACCCAACACCCACTCCCACGCATGCAGCAACACTGCAACCCAAACCCCACACCCACCCCCACACATGCAAAAACACTGCAACCCAACCCCCAGCCCCACAAACACAGCAATACTGCAACACAACCCCCACCCCCACACCACAGCAACATTGCAACCCAACCCCCACCCCCACACACGCAGCAAGACTTCAACCCCAACCACTACCCCCACACACGCAGCAACACTGCAACCCAACCACCACCCCAACCGCAACACACACAGCAACACTAACCCAACCCCCACACACGGCAACACTGCAAACCAACCCCCACACACACAGCAACACTGCAACCCAACCCCCACCCCAACACACGCAGCAACACTGCAACACAACCCCCACCCCCACACCACAGCAACATTGCAACCCAACCCCCACACCCACACACGCAGCAACACTTCAACACCAACCCCTACCCCCACACACGCAGCAACACTTCAACACAACCCCCACCCCAACACACACAGCAACACTAACCCAACCCCGACACACGGCAACACTGCAAACCAACCCCCACACACACAGCAACACTGCAACCCAACCCCCACCCCAACACACGCAGCAACACTGCAACCCAACCCCCACACCCACACACACAGCAACACTGCAACCCAACACCCACCTCCACACACGCAGCAACACTGCAACCCAACCCCCACCCCCACCCACACACACGCAACAACACTGCAACCCAACCCCCACCCCCACACACACAGCAATACTGCAACACAACCCCCACCCCCACACCACAGCAACATTGCAACCCAACCCCCACCCCCACACACGCAGCAACACTTCAACTCCAACCCCTACCCCCACACACGCAGCAGCACTTCAACATAACACCCACCCCAACACACACAGCAACACTAACCCAACCCCGACACACGGCAACACAGCAAACCAACCCCCCCACACACACAGCAACACTGCAACCCAACCCCCACCCCAACACACGCAGCAACACTGCAACCCAACCCCCATCCCCACACACACAGCAACACTGCAACCCAACACCCACCTCCACACACGCAGCAACACTGCAACCCAAACCCCACCCCCACCCCCACTCCCACACACACAGCAACACTGCAACCCAACCCCCACATACAGCAACACTGCAACCCTACACCCCCACACACAGCAACACTACAACACAACCCCCACCCCCACACACAAAGCAACACTGCAACCCAACCTCTACCCCCAAACACGCAGCAACACTGCAGCCCCACCCCCATCCCCACATATGCAGCAACACTTCAACCCCACCCCCACCCCCCACACACAGCAACACTGCAACCCAACCCCCCCACACACAGCAACACTGCAACCCAACCCCCACTCCCACGCATGCAGCAACACTGCAACCCAACCCCCACACCCACCCCCACCCACACACACGCAACAACACTGCAACTCAACCCCCACCCCCACACACACAGCAATACTGCAACACAACCCCCACCCCCACACCACAGCAACATTGCAACCCAACCCCCACCCCCACACACGCAGCAACACTTCAACTCCAACCCCTACCCCCACACACGCAGCAACACTTCAACACAACACCCACCCCAACACACACAGCAACACTAACCCAACCCCGACACCCGGCAACACAGCAAACCAACCCCCATACACACAGCAACACTGCAACCCAACCCCCACCCCAACACACGCAGCAACACTGCAACACAACCCCCACCCCCACACACACAGCAACACTGCAACCCAACCCCCACATACAGCAACACTGCAACACAACCCCCCACACACAGCAACACTGCAACCCAACCCCCACCCCCACACACACAGCAACACTGCAACCCAACCCCCACCCCCACACACACAGCAACACTGCAACCCAACCTCTACCCCCAAGACACGCAGCAACACTGCAACCCCACCCCCACACACGCAGCAACACTGCAACACAACCCCCACTCCCAATCCCACACATAGCAACACTGCAACTACACCCCCACCCCCACACACATCAACACTGCAACACAACCCACACCCTCACACACACTGCAACCTAACCCCCACCCCCACACACACAGCAACACAGCAACCCAACCCCCCCACACACAGCAACACTGCAACCCAACGCCCACTCCCACGCATGCAGCAACACTGCAACCCAAACCCCACCCCCACCCACACACATGCAACAACACTGCAACCCAACCCCCACCCCCACAAACACAGCAATACTGCAACACAACCCCCACCCCCACACCACAGCAACATTGCAACCCAACCCCCACCCCCACACACGCAGCAACACTTCAACCCCAACCCCTACCCCAACACACGCAGCAACACTGCAACACAACCACCACCCCAACCCCAACACACACAGCAACACTAACCCAAACCCCACACACGGCAACACTGAAACCCAACCCCCACACACCCAGCAACACTGCAACCCAACCCCCACCCCAACACAGGCAGCAACACTGCAACACAACCCCCACCCCCACACCACAGCAACATTGCAACCCAACCCACACCCCCACACACGCAGCAACACTTCAACACAATTCCCACCCCAACACACACAGCAACACTAACCCAACCCCGACACACGGCAACACTGCAAACCAACCCCCCCACACACAGCAACACTGCAACCCAACCCCCACCCCAACACACGCAGCAACACTGCAACCCAACCCCCACCCCCACACACACAGCAACACTGCAACCCAACACCCACCTCCACACACGCAGCAACACTGCAACCCAAACCCCACCCCACACACACAGCAACACTGCAACCCAACCCCCACACCTGCAGCAACACTGCAACCCCACCCTCCCACACACAGCAACACTGCAACCCAAACCCACCCCCACACACACAGCAACACTGCAACCCAACCTCTACCCCCAAACACGCAGCAACACTGCAACCCCACCCCCATCCCCACATATGCAGCAACACTGCAACCCCACCCTCACCCCAAGACACGCAGCAACACTGCAACCCCACCCCCACACACGCAGCAACTCTGCAACACAAGCCCCACTCCCAATCCCACACATAGTAACACTGCAACTACACCCCCACCCCCACACACATCAACACTGCAACACAACCCCCATCCTCACACACACTGCAACCTAACCCCCACCCCCACACACACAGCAACACTGCAACCAAACCCCCCCACACACAGCAACACAGCAACCCAACCCCCACTCCCACGCATGCAGCAACACTGCAACCCAAACCCCACCCCCACCCCCACACACGCAACAACACTGCAACCCAACCCCCACCCCCACACCACAGCAACATTGCAACCCAACACCCACCCCCACACACGCAGCAACACTTCAACCTCAACCCCTACCCCAACACACGCAGCAAGACTGCAACCCAACCACCACCCCAACCCCAACACACACAGCAACACTAACCCAACCACCACACACGGCAGCACTGCAACCCAACCCCCACACACACAGCAACACTGCAACCCAACACCCACCCCAACACCCGCAGCAACACTGCAACCCAACCCCCACCCCCACACACACAGCAACACTGCAACCCAACACCCACCTCCACACACACAGCAACACTGCAACCCAAACCGCACCCCCACCCCCACTCCCACACAAACAGCAACACTGCAACCCAACCCCCACATACAGCAACACTGCAACCCAACCCCCCCACACACAGCAACACTGCAACTCAACACCCACCCCCACACACAAAGCAACACTGCAACCCAACCCCCACTCCCACACACACAGCAACACTGCAACCCAACTCCCACACACAGCAACACTGAAAACCAACCCCCACCTCAACACACGCAGCAACACTGCAACCCAACCCCCACCCACCACACACAGCAACACTGCAACCCAACACCCAACCCCACACACGCAGCAACACTGCAACCCAACCCCCACACACACACACACAGCAACACTGCAACCCAACCCCCACATGCACAGCAACACCACAACCCACCCCCACACTCACAGTAACACGGCAACCCTACCCCCACATGTGCAGCAACTCTGAAACCCAACCCCCTCACCTGCAGCATCACTGCAGCCCATCCCCACCATGCGTAGCAATACTGCACCCCAACACCCACGCACGTCATAATAATGCAACCCAACTCACAAAGAGCAACACTGCAACCCAACTCCCAAAGAGCAACACTGCAACCCAACACGCACACGCGCAGCAACACTGTAACCGAACCCCCACATGCACAGCAACACTGCAACCCAACCCCCACCCCCTCACACGCAGCAACACTGCAACCCAACCCCGACCCCCACCCCCACACACACAGCAACACTGCAACCCAATCTCCACACACACAGCAACACTGCAACCCAACCCCCACTCCCACACATGCAGCAACACTGCAACCCCACCCCCACACACACAGCAACACTGCAACCCAACCCCCACCCCCACACACACAGCAACATTGCAACCCAACCCCCACCCACACCCCCACACACGCAGTAACACTTCAACCCCAACCCCTACCCCCACACACGCAGCAACACTGCAACCCAACCCACACGCCCACCCCAATGTACACAGCAACACTGTAACCCAACGCCCACACACGACAACACTGCAACCCAACCCCCCCACACACAGCAACACTGCAACCCAACCCCCACTTTCACACACACAGCAACACTGCAACTCCACCCCCCCCCCCCCACACAACAACACTGCAACACAACCCCCACCCCCACACACACGGCAACCTAACCCTCACCCCCACACACGCAGCAACACTGCAACCCAACCCCCACCCCCACACACATAGCAACACTGCAACCCAACACCCCCCACACACAGCAACACTGCAACCCAACCCCCACTCCCACGCATGCAGCAACACTGCAACCCAACCCCCACCGCCACCCACACACACGCAACAACACTGCAACTCAACCCCCACCCCCACACACACAGCAATACTGCAACACAACCCCCACCCCCACACACACAGCAACACTGCAACACAACACCCACCTCCACACATGCAGCAACACTGCAACCCCAACCCCTACCCCCACACATGCAGCAACACTTCAACACAACACCCACCCCAACAAACACAGCAACACTAACCCAACCCCCACACACGGCAACACTGCAAACCAACCCCCACACACACAGCAACACTGCAACCCAACCCCCACCCCAACACATGCAGCAACACTGCAACCCAACCCCCACCCCCACACACAGCAACACTGCAACCCAAACCCCAACCCCACACACGCAGCAACACTGCAACCCAGCCCCCACCCCCACACACACCGCAACACTGCAAACCAACCCCCACCCCCACACACGCAGCAACACTGCAACCCAACACCCACACATGCAGCAACACTGCAGCCCAACCCCCACATGCAGCAACACTGCAATCCAACCCCCACCCGCACACATGGAGCGACTGTGCAATTTAACCCCACACATGCAGCAACACTGCAACCCAACCCTCACATGCACAGCAAAACCACAACCCACCCCCACACTGGCAATAACACTGCAAACCTACCCCCACATGTGCAGCAACTCTGCAACCCAACCCCCTCACCTGCAGCATCACTGCAGCCCATCCCCACCATGCGTAGCAATACTGCACCCCAACACCCACGCACGTCATAATAATGCAACCCAACTCACAAAGAGCAACACTGCAACCCAACTCCCAAAGAGCAACACTGCAACCCAACCCGCACACGCGCAGCAACACTGTAACCGAACCCCCACATGCACAGCAACACTGCAACCCAACCCCCACCCCCTCACACGCAGCAACACTGCAACCCAACCCCGACCCCCACCCCCACACACACAGCAACACTGCAACCCAATCTCCACACACACAGCAACACTGCAACCCAACCGTCATCCCCACACATGCAGCAACACTGCAACCCCACACCAACACACACAGCAACACTGCAACCCCTACCCCACCGCCAGACACACAGCAACACTGCAACCCAACCCCCACCCCCACACTCACAGCAACATTGCAACCCCACCCCCACCCACACCCCCACACACGCAGTAACACTTCAACCCCAACCCCTACCCCCACACACGCAGCAACACTGCAACCCAACCCACACGCCCACCCCAATGTACACAGCAACACTGTAACCCAACGCCCACACACGACAACACTGCAACCCAACCCCCCCACACACAGCAACACTGCAACCCAACCCCCACTTTCACACACACAGCAACACTGCAACTCCACCCCCACCCCCACACACATCAACACTGCAACACAACCCCCACCCCCACACACACGGCAACCTAACCCTCACCCCCACACACGCAGCAACACTGCAACCCAACCCCCACCCCCACACACATAGCAACACTGCAACCCAACACCCCCCACAAACAGCAACACTGCAACCCAACCCCCACACCCACGCATGCAGCAACACTGCAACCCAACCCCCACCGCCACCCACACACACGCAACAACACTGCAACTCAACCCCCACCCCCACACACACAGCAATACTGCAACACAACCCCCACCCCCACACCACAGCAACATTGCAACCCAACCCCCACCCCCACACACGCAGCAACACTTCAACCCCAACCCCTACCCCCACACACGCAGCAACACTTCAACACAACCCCCACCCCAACACACACAGCAACACTAACCCAACCCCCACACACGGCAACACTGCAAACCAACCCCCACACACACAGCAACACTGCAACCCAACCCCCACCCCAACACACGCAGCAACACTGCAACCCAACCCCCACCCCCACACACACAGCAACACTGCAACCCAACACCCACCTCCACACATGCAGCAGCACTGCAACCCAAAACCCACCCCCACCCCCACTCCCACACACACAGCAACACTGCAACCCAACCCCCACATACAGCAACACTGCAACCCAACCCCCCACACACAGCAACACTGCAACCCAGCCCCCACCCCCACACACGCAGCAACACTGCAACCCAACCTCTACCCCCAAACACGCAGCAACACTGCAACCCCACCCCCATCCCCACATATGCAGCAACACTGCAACCCCACCCTCACCCCCAAGACACGCAGCAACACTGCAACCCCACCCCCACACACGCAGCAACACTGCAACACAACCCCCACTCCCAATCCCACACATAGCAACACTGCAACTCCACCACCACCCCCACACACATCAACACTGCAACACAACCCCCACCCTCACACACACTGCAACCTAAACCCCACCCCCACACACACAGCAACACTGCAACCCAACCCCCCCACACACAGCAACACTGCAACCCAACCCCCACTCCCACGCAATCAGCAACACTGCAACCCAACCCCCACCCCCAACCCCACACACGCAACAACAATGCAACCCAACCCCCACACCCACACACACAGCAATACTGCAACACAACCGCCACCCCCACACCACAGCAACATTGCAATCCTTCCCCCACCCCCACACATGCAGCAACACTTCAACCCCAACCCCTACCCCAACACACGCAGCAAAACTGCAACCCAACCACCACCCCAACCCCAACACACACAGCAACACTAACCCAACCCCCACACACGGCAACACTGCAACCCAACCCCCACACACACAGCAACACTGCATCCCAACCCCCACCCCCACACACGCAGCAACACTGCAACCCAACCCCCACCCCAACACACACAGCAACACTGCAACCCAACAACCACCCCCACACACGCAGCAACACTGCAACCCAAACCCAACCCCCACCCCCACTCCCACACACACAGCAACACTGCAACCCATCCCCCACATACAGCTACACTGCAACCCAACCCCCCCACACACAGCAACACTGCCACCCAACCTCCACCCCCAAACACGCAGCAACACTGCAACCCAACCCCCACTCCCACACACACAGCAACACTGCAATCCAACTCCCACACACAGCAACACTGCAAGCCAAACCCCACCCCCCACACACATCAACACTGCAACCCAACCCCCAACCCCACACATGCAGCAACACTGCAAACCAACCCCCACCCCCACACACGCAGCAACACTGCAACACCACCCCCACACGCACGGCAACACTGTAACCCAACCCCCACATGCAGCAACACTGCAATCCAACCCCCACCCGCACACATGGAGCGACTGCGCAATCCAACCCCTACACACGCAGCAACACTGCAACCCAAGCCATACATGCACCGCAACACCACAACCCAATCCCACACTCGCAGTAACACTGCAACCCTACCCCCACATGTGCAGCAACTCTGCAACCCAACCCCCACACCTGCAGCATCACTGCAGCCCATCCCCACCATGCATAGCAATACTGCACCCCAACACCCATGCACGTCATAATAATGCAACCCAACTCACAAAGAGCAACACTGCAACCCAACTGACAAAGAGCAACACTGCAAGCCAACCCGCACACGTGCAGCAACACTGTTACCGAAACCCCACACGCACAGCAACACTGCAACCCAACCCCCACCCCCACACCCACACAGGCAACAACACTGCAACCCAACCCCCACCCCCACACACAGAGCAATACTGCAACCCAACCATCACCCCCACACCACAGCAACATTGCAACCCAACCCCCACGCCCACACACGCAGCAACACTTCAACCTCAACCCCTACCCCCACACACGCAGCAACAATGCAACCCAACCCCCACCCCAACCCCCCCACACACAGCAACACTGCAACCCAACACCCACCCCAACACACGCAGCAACACTGCAACCCAACCCCCACCCCCACACACACAGCACCACTGCAACCCAACACCCACCTCCACACACGCAGCAACACTGCAACCCAAACCGCACCACCACCCCCACTCCCACACAAACAGCAACACTGCAACCCAACCCCCACATACAGCAACAGTGCAACCCAACACCCCCACACACAGCAACACTGCAACTCAACACCCACCCCCACACACAAAGCAACACTGCAACCCAACCCCCACTTTCACACACACAGCAACACTGCAACTCCACCCCCACCCCCACACACATCAACACTGCAACACAACCCCCACCCCCACACACACGGCAACCTAACCCTCACCCCCACACACGCAGCAACACTGCAACCCAACCCCCACCCCCACACACATAGCAACACTGCAACCCAACACCCCCCACAACAGCAACACTGCAACCCATCCCCCACTCCCACACATGCAGCAACACTGCAACCCAACCCCCACCGCCACCCCCACACACGAAGCAACACTGCAACCCCAACCCCCACACCCACCCACACAGCAATACTGCAACACAACCCCCACCCCCACACCACAGCAACATTGCAACCCTTCCCCCACCCCCACACACGCAGCAACACTGCAACCCCAACCCCTAACCCCACACACGCAGCAACACTTCAACCACAACCCCCAACACCAACACACACAGCAACACTAACCCAACCCCCACACACAGCAACACTGCAACCCCACCCCCACACACACAGCAACACTGCAACCCAACCCCCACCCCAACACACGCAGCAACACTGCAACCCAACCCCCACCCCCACACACGCAGCAACACTGCAACCCCACCTCCACCCCCACACACGCAGCAGCACTGCAACCCAAACCCACCCCCACCCCCACACCCACACACACAGCAACACTGCAAAACCAGCCCCACCCCCACACGCAGCAACACTGCTAACCCAACCCCACCCCCACACATGCAGCAACACTGCAACCCCACCCCCACCCCCACACACGCAGCAACACTGCAACCCCACCTCCACCCACTCACACGCAGCAACACTGCAACCCCACCCCCATCCCCACACAAGCAGCAACACTGCAACCCCACCCCCACCCCACACACGCAGCAACACTGCAACCCCACCCCCACACACGCAGCAACACTGCAACACAACCCCCACTCCCAATCCCACACACAGCAACACTGCAACTCCACCCCCACCCCCACACACATCAACACTGCAACACAACCCCCACCCCCATACACACTGCAACCTAACACCCACCCCCACACACACAGCAACACTGCAACCCAACACCCCCCACACACAGCAACACTGCAACCCAACCCCCACTCCCACGCATGCAGCAACACTGCAACCCAACCCCCACCCCCAACCCCACACACGCAACAACAATGCAACCCAACCCCCACTCCCACACACACAGCAATACTGCAACCCAACCGCCACCCCCACACCACAGCAACATTGCAATCCTTCCCCCACCCCCACACATGCAGCAACACTTCAACCCCAACCCCTACCCCAACACACGCAGCAAAACTGCAACCCAACCACCACCCCAACCCCAACACACACAGCAACACTAACCCAACCCCCACACACGGCAACACTGCAACCCAACCCCCACACACACAGCAACACTGCATCCCAACCCCCACCCCAACACACGCAGCAACACTGCAACCCAACCCCCACCCCAACACACACAGCAACACTGCAACCCAACAACCACCTCCACACACGCAGCAACACTGCAACCCAAACCCAACCCCCACCCCCACTCCCACACACACAGCAACACTGCAACCCATCCCCCACATACAGCTACACTGCAACCCAACCCCCCCACACACAGCAACACTGCCACCCAACCTCCACCCCCAAACACGCAGCAACACTGCAACCCAACCCCCACTCCCACACACACAGCAACACTGCAATCCAACTCCCACACACAGCAACACTGCAAGCCAAACCCCACCCCCCACACACATCAACACTGCAACCCAACCCCCAACCCCACACATGCAGCAACACTGCAACCCAACCCCCACCCCCACACACGCAGCAACACTGCAACCCAACACCCACAAGCGCAGCAACACTGGAACCCAACCCCCACATGCAGCAACACTGCAATCCAACCCCCACCCGCACACATGGAGCGACTGCGCAATCCAACCCCTACACACGCAGCAACACTGCAACCCAAGCCATACATGCACCGCAACACCACAACCCAATCCCACACTCGCAGTAACACTGCAACCCTACCCCCACATGTGCAGCAACTCTGCAACCCAACACCCACACCTGCAGCATCACTGCAGCCCATCCCCACCATGCATAGCAATACTGCACCCCAACACCCATGCACGTCATAATAATGCAACCCAACTCACAAAGAGCAACACTGCAACCCAACTGACAAAGAGCAACACTGCAACCCAACCCGCACACGTGCAGCAACACTGTTACCGAAACCCCACACGCACAGCAACACTGCAACCCAACCCCCACCCCCACACCCACACAGGCAACAACACTGCAACCCAACCCCCACCCCCACACACAGAGCAATACTGCAACCCAACCATCACCCCCACAAAACAGCAACATTGCAACCCAACCCCCACGCCCACACACGCAGCAACACTTCAACCTCAACCCCTACCCCCACACACGCAGCAACACTGCAACCCAACCCCCACCCCAACCCCCCCACACACAGCAACACTGCAACCCAACACCCACCCCCACACACGCAGCAACACTGCAACCCAACCCCCACCCCCACACACACAGCACCACTGCAACCCAACACCCACCACCACACACGCAGCAACACTGCAACCCAAACCGCACCACCACCCCCACTCCCACACAAACAGCAACACTGCAACCCAACCCCCACATACAGCAACAGTGCAACCCAACACCCCCACACACAGCAACACTGCAACTCAACACCCACCCCCACACACAAAGCAACACTGCAACCCAACCCCCACTCCCACACACACAGCAACACTGCAACCCAACTCCCACACACAGCAACACTGAAAACCAACCCCCACCCCCCACACACAGCAATACTGCAACCCAACCCCCAACCCTACACACGCAGCAACACTGCAACCCAACCCCCACACCCACACACACAGCAACACTGCAACCCAACCCAAACCCCCACACACGCAGCAACACTGCAACCCAACACACACACATGCAGCAACACTGCAACCCAACCCCCACATGCAGCAACACTGCAATCCAACCCCCACCCGCACACATGGAGCGACTGTGCAATCCAACCCACACACACGCAGCAACACTGCAACCCAACCCCCACATGCACAGCAACACCACAACCCACCCCCACACTCACAGTAACACTGCAACCCTACCCCCACATGTGCAGCAACTCTGCAACCCAACCCCCTCACCTGCAGCATCACTGCAGCCCATCCCCACCATGCGTAGCAATACTGCACCCCAACACCCACGCACGTCATAATAATGCAACCCAACTCACAAAGAGCAACACTGCAAACCAACTCCCAAAGAGCAACACTGCAACCCAACCCGCACACGTGCAGCAACACTGTAACCGAACCCCCACATGCACAGCAACACTGCAACCCAACCCCCACCCCCTCACACGCAGCAACACTGCAACCCAACCCCGACCCCCACCCCCACACACACAGCAACACTGCAACCCAATCTCCACACACACAGCAACACTGCAACCCAACCCCCACCCCCACACACACAGCAACATTGCAACCCAACCCCCACCCACACCCCCACACACGCAGCAACACTTCAACACCAACCCCTACCTCCACACACGCAGCAACACTGCAACCCAACCCACACCCCCACCCCAATGCACACAGCAACACTGTAACCCAATGCCCACACACGACAACACTGCAACCCAACCCCCCCACACGCAGCAACACTGCAACCCAAGCCCCACTCACGTAGAAAAACTGCAACCCCACCTCCACCACGACCCCCACACACGCAGGATTACTGCAACCCAACCTCACCTTCACCCCCCCACACACAGCAACACTGCAACCCAACCTCCACCCCCAAACACGCAGCAAAACTGCAACCCCACCCCCACACACGCAGCAACACTGCAACACAACCCCCACTCCCAATCCCACACATAGCAACACTGCAACTCCACCCACACCCCCACACACATCAACACTGCAACACAACCCCCACCCTCACACACACTGCAACCTAACCCCCACCCCCTCACACACAGCAACACTGCAACCCAACCCCCCCACACACAGCAACACTGCAACCCAACCCCCACTCCCACGCATGCAGCAACACTGCAACCCAACCCCCACCCCCACCCCCACACACGCAACAACAATGCAACCCAACCCTCACACCCACACACACAGCAATACTGCAACACAACCCCCACCCCCACACCACAGCAACATTGCAACCCTTCCCCCACCCCCACACATGCAGCAACACTTCAACCCCAACCCCTACCCCAACACACGCAGCAACACTGCAACCCAACCACCACCCCAACCCCAACACACACAGCAACACTAACCCAACCCCCACACACGGCAACACTGCAACCCAACCCCCACACACACAGCAACACTGCAACCCAACACCCACCCCAACACACGCAGCAACACTGCAACCCAACCCCCACCCCCACACACACAGCAACAGTGCAACCCAACAACCACCTCCACACACGCCGCAACACTGCAACCCAAACCCAACCCCCACCCCCACTCCCACACACACAGCAACACTGCAACCCATCCCCCACATACAGCAACACTGCAACCCAACCCCCCCACACACAGCAACACTGCAACCCAACCTCCAACCCCACACACGCAGCAACACTGCAACCCAACCCCCACTCACACACACACAGCAACACTGCAATCCAACTCCCACACACAGCAACACTGCAACCCAACCCCCACCCCACACACACAGCAACACTGCAACCCAACCCCCAACCCCACACACGCAGCAACACTGCAACACAACCCCCACCCCCACACACACAGCAACACTGCAACCCAACCCCCACCCCCACACACGCAGCAACACTGCAACCCAACACCCACAAGCGCAGCAACACTGGAACCCAACCCCCACATGCAGCAACACTGCAATCCAACCCCCACCCGCACACATGGAGCGACTGCGCAATCCAACCCCTACACACGCAGCAACACTGCAACCCAAGCCATACATGCACCGCAACACCACAACCCAACCCCACACTCGCAGTAACACTGCAATTCTACCCCCACATGTGCAGCAACTCTGCATACCAACCCCCACACCTGCAGCATCACTGCAGCCCATCCCCACCATGCATAGCAATACTGCACTCCAACACCCACGCACGTCATAATAATGCAACCCAACTGACAAAGAGCAACACTGCAACCCAACTCCCAAAGAGCAACACTGCAACCCAACCCGCACACGCGCAGCAACACTGTAACCGAACCCCCACACGCACAGCAACACTGCAACCCAACCCCCACCCCCACACCCACACAGGCAACAACACTGCAAAACAACCCCCACCCCCACACACACAGCAATACTGCAACCCAACCATCACCCCCACACCACAGCAACATTGCAACCCAACCCCCACGCCCACACACGCAGCAACACTTCAACGTCAACCCCTACCCCCACACACGCAGCAACAATGCAACCCAACCCCCACCCCAACCCGCACACACACAGCAACACTGCAACCCAACCCCCACCCCAACACACGCAGCAACACTGCAACCCAACCCCCACCCCCACACGCACAGCACCACTGCAACGCAACACCCACCTCCACACACGCAGCAACACTGCAACCCAAACCGCACCCCCACCCCCACTCCCACACAAACAGCAACACTGCAACCCAACCCCCACATACAGCAACACTGCAACCCAACCCCCCCACACACAGCAACACTGCAACTCAACACCCACCCCCACACACAAAGCAACACTGCAACCCAACCCCCACTCCCACACACACAGCAACACTGCAACCCAACTCCCACACACAGCAACACTGAAAACCAACCCCCACCTCAACACACGCAGCAACACTGCAACTCAACCCCCACCCCCCACACACAGCAATACTGCAACACAACCCCCAACCCCACACACGCAGCAACACTGCAACCCAACCCCCACCCCCACACACACAGCAACACTGCAAAACAACCCCACCCCCACACACGCAGCAACACTGCAAACCAACACACACACATGCAGCAACACTGCAACCCAACCCCCACATGCAGCAACACTGCAATCCAACCCCCACCCGCACACATGGAGCGACTGTGCAATCCAACCCACACACACGCAGCAACACTGCAACCCAACCCTCACATGCACAGCAACACCACAACCCACCCCCACACTCGCAGTAACACTGCAACCCTACCCCCACATGTGCAGCAACTCTTCAACCCAACCCCCTCACCTGCAGCATCACTGCAGCCCATCCCCACCATGCGTAGCAATACTGCACCCCAACACCCACGCACGTCATAATAATGCAACCCAACTCACAAAGAGCAACACTGCAACCCAACTCCCAAAGAGCAACACTGCAACCCAACCCGCACACGCGCAGCAACACTGTAACCGAACCCCCACATGCACAGCAACACTGCAACCCAACCCCCACCCCCACACACGCAGCAACACTGCAACCCAACACCCACCCCCACCCCCACACACACAGCAACACTGCAACCCCAACCCCACACACACAGCAACACTGCAACCCAACCGCCACCCCCACACATGCAGCAACACTGCAACCCCACCCCCACACACACAGCAACACTGCAACCCAACCCCCACCCCCACACACACAGCAATACTGCAACCCAACCCCCACCCCCACACACACAGCAACATTGCAACCCAACCCCCACCCACACCCCCACACACGCAGCAACACTTCAACCCCAACCCCTACCCCCACACACGCAGCAACACTGCAACCCAACCCACACGCCCACCCCAATGTACACAGCAACACTGTAACCCAACGCCCACACACGACAACACTGCAACCCAACCCCCCCACACACAGCAACACTGCAACCCAACCCACACTTTCACACACACAGCAACACTGCAACTCCACCCCCACCCCCACACACATCAACACTGCAACACAACCCCCACCCCCACACACACGGCAACCTAACCCTCACCCCCACACACGCAGCAACACTGCAACCCAACCCCCACCCCCACACACATAGCAACACTGCAACCCAACACCCCCCACACACAGCAACACTGCAACCCAACCCCCCTCCCACGCATGCAGAAACACTGCAACCCAACCCCCTCCGCCACCCACACACACGCAACAACACTGCAACTCAACCCCCACACCCACACACAAAGCAATACTGCAACACAACCCCCACCCCCACACCACAGCAACATTGCAACCCAACCCCCACCCCCACACACGCAGCAACACTTCAACCCCAACCCCTACCCCAACACACGCAGCAACACTTCAACACAACCCCCACCCCAACACACACAGCAACACTAACCCAACCCCCACACACGGCAACACTGCAAACCAACCCCACACACACACAGCAACACTGCAACCCAACCCCCACCCCAACACACGCAGCAACACTGCAACCCAACCCCCACCCGCACACACACAGCAACACTGCAACCCAACACCCACCTCCACACATGCAGCAGCACTGCAACCCAAACCCCACCCCCACCCCCACTCCCACACACACAGCAACACTGCAACCCAACCCCCACATACAGCAACACTGCAACCCAACCCCCCAAACACAGCAACACTGCAACCCAGCCCCCACCCCCACACACGCAGCAACACTGCAACCCAACCTCTACCCCCAAACACGCAGCAACACTGCAACCCCACCCCCATCCCCACATTGCAGCAACACTGCAACCCCACCCTCACCCCCAAGACACGCAGCAACACTGCAACCCCACCCCCACACACGCAGCAACACTGCAACACAACCCCCACTCCCAATCCCACACATAGCAACACTGCAACTCCACCCCCACCCCCACACACATCAACACTGCAACACAACCCCCACCCTCACACACACTGCAACCTAAACCCCACCCCCACACACACAGCAACACTGCAACCCAACCCCCCACACACAGCAACACTGCAACCCAACCCCCACTCCCACGCAAGCAGCAACACTGCAACCCAACCCCCACCCCCAACCCTACACACGCAACAACAATGCAACCCAACCCCCACACCCACACACACAGCAATACTGCAACACAACCCCCACCCCCACACCACAGCAACATTGCAACCCTTCCCCCACCCCCACACATGCAGCAACACTTCAACCCCAACCCCTACCCCAACACACGCAGCAAAACTGCAACCCAACCACCACCCCAAAACCAACACACACAGCAACACTAACCCAACCCCCACACACGGCAACACTGCAACCCAACCCCCCCACACACAGCAACACTGCATCCCAACCCCCACCCCAACACACGCAGCAACACTGCAACCCAACCCCCACCCCCACACACACAGCAACACTGCAACCCAACAACCACCTCCACACACGCAGCAACACTGCAACCCAAACCCAACCCCCACCCCCACTCCCACACACACAGCAACACTGCAACCCATCCCCCACATACAGCAACACTGCAACCCAACCCCCCACACACAGCAACACTGCCACCCAACCTCCACCCCCAAACATGCAGCAACACTGCAACCCAACCCCCACTCCCACACACACAGCAACACTGCAATCCAACTCCCACACACAGCAACACTGCAAGCCAAACCCCACCCCCCACACACAGCAACACTGCAACCCAACCCCCAACCCCACACATGCAGCAACACTGCAACCCAACCCCCACCCCCACACACGCAGCAACACTGCAACCCAACACCCACAAGCGCAGCAACACTGGAACCCAACCCCCACATGCAGCAACACTGCAATCCAACCCCCACCCGCACACATGGAGCGACTGCGCAATCCAACCCCTACACACGCAGCAACACTGCAACCCAAGCCATACATGCACCGCAACACCACAACCCAACCCCACACTCGCAGTAACACTGCAACCCTACCCCCATATGTGCAGCAACTCTGCAACCCAACCCCCACACCTGCAGCAGCACTGCAGCCCATCCCCACCATGAATAGCAATACTGCACCCCAACACCCACGCACGTCATAATAATGCAACCCAACTCACAAAGAGCAACACTGCAACCCAACTGACAAAGAGCAACACTGCAACCCAACCCGCACACGTGCAGCAACACTGTTACCGAAACCCCACACGCACAGCAACACTGCAACCCAACCCCCACCCCCACACCCACACAGGCAACAACACTGCAACCCAACCCCCACCCCCACACACAGAGCAATACTGCAACCCAACCATCACCCCCACACCACAGCAACATTGCAACCCAACCCCCACACCCACACACGCAGCAACACTTCAACATCAACCCCTACCCCCACACACGCAGCAACAATGCAACCCAACCCCCACCCCAACCCCCACACACACAGCAACACTGCAACCCAACACCCACCCCAACACACGCAGCAAAACTGCAACCCAACCCCCACCGCCACACACACAGCACCACTGCAACCCAACACCCACCTCCACACACGCAGCAACACTGCAACCCAAACCGCACCACCACCCCCACTCCCACACAAACAGCAACACTGCAACCCAACCCCCACATACAGCAACAGTGCAACCCAACCCCCCACACACAGCAACAATGCAACTCAACACCCACCCCCACACACAAAGCAACACTGCAACCCAACCCCCACTCCCACACAAACAGCAACACTGCAACCCAACTCCCACACACAGCAACACTGAAAACCAACCCCCACCCCCCACACACAGCAATACTGCAACCCAACCCCCAACCCTACACACGCAGCAACACTGCAACCCAACCCCCACACCCACACACACAGCAACACTGCAACCCAACCCAAACCCCCACACACGCAGCAACACTGCAACCCAACACACACACATGCAGCAACACTGCAACCCAACCCCCACATGCAGCAACACTGCAACCCAACCCCCACCCGCACACATGGAGCGACTGTGCAATCCAACCCACACACACGCAGCAACACTGCAACCCAACCCCCACATGCACAGCAACACCACAACCCACCCCCACACTCACAGTAACACTGCAACCCTACCCCCACATGTGCAGCAACTCTGCAACCCAACCCCCTCACCTGCAGCATCACTGCAGCCCATCCCCACCATGCGTAGCAATACTGCACCCCAACACCCACGCACGTCATAATAATGCAACCCAACTCACAAAGAGCAACACTGCAACCCAACTCCCAAAGAGCAACACTGCAACCCAACCCGCACACGCGCAGCAACACTGTAACCGAACCCCCACATGCACAGCAACACTGCAACCCAACCCCCACCCCCTCACACGCAGCAACACTGCAACCCAACCCCGACCCCCACCCCCACACACACAGCAACACTGTAACCCAATCTCCACACACACAGCAACACTGCAACCCAACCCCCACCCCCACACACACAGCAACATTGCAACCCAACCCCCACCCACACACGCAGCAACACTTCAACCCCAACCCCTACCTCCACACACGCAGCAACACTGCAACCCAACCCACACCCCCACCCCAATGCACACAGCAACACTGTAACCCAATGCCCATACACGACAACACTGCAACCCAACCCCCCCACACGCAGCAACACTGCAACCCAAGCCCCACTCACGTAGAAAAACTGCAACCCCACCTCCACCACGACCCCCACACACGCAGGATTACTGCACCCAAACTCACCTTCACCCCCCCACACACAGCAACACTGCAACCCAACCTCTACCCCCAAAAACGCAGCAAAACTGCAACCCCACCCCCACACACGCAGCAACACTGCAACACAACCCCCACTCCCAATCCCACACATAGCAACACTGCAACTCCACCCACACCCCCACACACATCAACACTGCAACACAACCCCCACCCTCACACACACTGCAACCTAACCCCCACCCCCTCACACACAGCAACACTGCAACCCAACCCCCCCACACACAGCAACACTGCAACCCAACCCCCAGTCCCACGCATGCAGCAACACTGCAACCCAACCCCCACCCCCACCCCCACACACGCAACAACAATGCAACCCAACCCCCACACCCACACACACAGCAATACTGCAACACAACCCCCACCCCCACACCACAGCAACATTGCAACCCTTCCCCCACCCCCACACATGCAGCAACACTTCAACCCCAACCCCTACGCCAACACACGCAGCAACACTGCAACCCAACCATCACCCCAACACCAACACACACAGCAACACTAACCCAACCCCCACACACGGCAACACTGCAACCCAACACCCACACACACAGCAACACTGCAACCCAACACCCACCCCAACACATGCAGCAACACTGCAACCCAACCCCCACCCCCACACACACAGCAACACTGCAACCCAACAACCACCTCCACACACGCCGCAACACTGCAACCCAAACCCAACCCCCACCCCCACTCCC
The DNA here is from genome assembly GCF_017639515.1 of Carcharodon carcharias. NCBI lineage: Eukaryota > Metazoa > Chordata > Chondrichthyes > Lamniformes > Lamnidae > Carcharodon > Carcharodon carcharias. Next base: position 2,283,947 of record NC_054489.1, on the reverse strand, counting down.
ACACACACAGCAACACTGCAACCCATCCCCCAACCCTACACACGCAGCAACACTGCAACCCAACCCCCACACCCACACACACAGCAACACTGCAACCCAACCCAAACCCCCACACACGCAGCAACACTGCAACCCAACACACACACATGCAGCAACACTGCAACCCAACCCCCACATGCAGCAACACTGCAACCCAACCCCCACCCGCACACATGGAGCGACTGTGCAATCCAACCCACACACACGCAGCAACACTGCAACCCAACCCCCACATGCACAGCAACACCACAACCCACCCCCACACTCACAGTAACACTGCAACCCTACCCCCACATGTGCAGCAACTCTGCAACCCAACCCCCTCACCTGCAGCATCACTGCAGCCCATCCCCACCATGCATAGCAATACTGCACCCCAACACCCACGCACGTCAGAATAATGCAACCCAACTCACAAAGAGCAACACTGCAACCCAACTCCCAAAGAGCAACACTGCAACCCAACCCGCACACGCGCAGCAACACTGTAACCGAACCCCCACATGCACAGCAACACTGCAACCCAACCCCCACCCCCTCACACGCAGCAACACTGCAACCCAACCCCGACCCCCACCCCCACACACACAGCAACACTGTAACCCAATCTCCACACACACAGCAACACTGCAACCCAACCCCCACCCCCACACACACAGCAACATTGCAACCCAACCCCCACCCACACACGCAGCAACACTTCAACCCCAACCCCTACCTCCACACACGCAGCAACACTGCAACCCAACCCACACCCCCACCCCAATGCACACAGCAACACTGTAACCCAATGCCCATACACGACAACACTGCAACCCAACCCCCCCACACGCAGCAACACTGCAACCCAAGCCCCACTCACGTAGAAAAACTGCAACCCCACCTCCACCACGACCCCCACACACGCAGGATTACTGCACCCAAACTCACCTTCACCCCCCCACACACAGCAACACTGCAACCCAACCTCTACCCCCAAAAACGCAGCAAAACTGCAACCCCACCCCCACCCACGCAGCAACACTGCAACACAACCCCCACTCCCAATCCCACACATAGCAACACTGCAACTCCACCCACACCCCCACACACATCAACACTGCAACACAACCCCCACCCTCACACACACTGCAACCTAACCCCCACCCCCTCACACACAGCAACACTGCAACCCAACCTCTACCCCCAAACACGCAGGAAAACTGCAACCCCACCTCCACCACGAACCCCACACACGCAGGATTACTGCAACCCAACCTCACCTTCACCCCCCCACACACAGCAACACTGCAACCCAACCTCTACCCCCAAACACGCAGGAAAACTGCAACCCCACCCTCACCACCTAGACACGCAGCAACACTGCAACCCCACCCCCACACAGGCAGCAACACTGCAACCCAACCACCACTCCCACGCATGCAGCAACACTGCAACCCAACCCCCAACCCACCCACACACACGCAACAACACTGCAACCCAACCCCCACCCCCACACACACAGCAATACTGCAACACAACCCCCACCCCCACACCACAGCAACACTGCAACTCCACCCCCACCCCCACACACATCAACACTGCAACACAACCCCACCCGCACACACACTGCAACCTAACCCCCACCCCCACACACGCAGCAACACTGCAACCCAACCCCCACCCCCACACACACAGCAACACTGCAACCCAACCCCCCCACACACAGCAACACTGCAACCCAACCCCCACTCCCACGCACGCAGCAACACTGCAACCCAACCCCCACCCCCACCCACACACACGCAACAACACTGCAACCCAAACCCCACCCCCACACACAGCAATACTGCAACACAACCCCCACCCCCACACCACAGCAACATTGCAACCCAACCCCCACCCCCACACATGCAGCAACACTTCAACCCCAACCCCTAACCACACACACGCAGCAACACTTCAACTCAACCCCCACCCCAACACACACAGCAACACTAACCCACCCCTACACACGGCAACACTGCAAACCAACCCCCACACACACAGCAAAACTGCAACCCAACCCCCACCCCCAGACACGCAGCAACACTGCAACCCAACCCCCACCCCCACACACACAGCAACACTGCAACCCAACACCCACCCCCACACACACAGCAACATTGCAACCCAACCCCCACCCACACCCCCACACATGCAGCAACACTGCAACCCAACCCACACCCCCAACCCAATGCACACAGCAACACTGTAACCCAACCCCCACACACGACAACATTGCATCCCAACCCCCCCACACACAGCAACACTGCAACCCAATCTACCCTCAAACACGCAGCAACACTGCAACCCCACTCCCACCCCCCCCACACGCAGCAACACTGCAACCCCATCCTCACCCCCACACACGCAGCAACACTGCAACCCCAACCCCACACACGCAGCAACACTGCAACCCATCCCCCACTCTCAATCCCACACACAGCAACACTGCAACTCCACCCCCACCCCCACACACATCAACACTGCAACACAACCCCCACCCCCACACACACTGCAATATAACCCCCACCCCCACACACGCAGCAACACTGCAACCCCACCCCCACCCCCACCCCCACACACACAGCAACACTGCAACCCCACCCCCACACACACAGCAACACTGCAACCCAACCCCCACCCGCACACACACAGCAACATTGCAACCCAACCCCCACCCACACCCCCACACACGCAGCAACACTTCAACCCCAACCCCTACCCCCACACACGCAGCAACACTGCAACTCAACACTCACCCCCACCCCAATGCACACAGCAACACTGTAACCCAACCCCCACCTCCACACACACAGCAACATTGCAACCCAACCCCCACCCACACCCCCGCACATGGCAACACTGCAACCCAACCCCCCCACACACAGCAACACTGCAACCCAACCACCACCCCCACACACGCAGCAGCACTGCAACCCAAGCCCCACTCACGCAGAAACACTGCAACCCCACCCCCACCCCGACCCCCACACACGCAGCATTACTGCAACCCAACCCCACCTTCAGCCCCACACACACAGCAACACTGCAACCCAACCTCTACCCCCAAACATGCAGCAACACTGCAACCCCACCCCCATCCCCACACACGCAGCAACACTGCAACCCCACCCTCACCCCCCAGACACGCAGCAACACTGCAACCCCACCCCCACTCCCACACACGCAGCAACACTGCAACCCAACCCCCACCCCCACCCACACACACGCAGCAACACTGCAACCCAAACCCCACCCCCACACACAGCAATACTGCAACACAACCCCCACCCCCACACCACAGCAACATTGCAACCCAACCCCCACCCCCACACACGCAGCAACACTTCAACCCCAACCCCTACCCCCACACACGCAGCAACACTTCAACTCAACCCCCACCCCAACACACACAGCAACACTAACCCACCCCTACACACGGCAACACTGCAACCCAACCCCCACACACACAGCAAAACTGCAACCCCACCCCCACCCCCACACACGCAGCAACACTGCAACCCAACCCCCACCCCCACACACACAGCAACACTGCAACCCAACACCCACCCCCACACACACAGCAACATTGCAACCCCACCCCCACTCGCACCCCCACATGCAGCAACACTGCAACCCAACCCACACCCCCACCCCAATGCACACAGCAACACTGTAACCCAACCCCCACACACGGCAACACTGCAACCCAACCCCCCCACACACAGCAACACTGCAACCCAATCTACCCTCAAACACGCAGCAACACTGCAACCCCACACCCACCCCCACACATGCAGCAACACTGCAACCCCACTCCCACACACGCAGCAACACTGCAACCCCACCCCCACACACGCAGCAACACTGCAACCCATCCCCCACTCTCAATCCCACACACAGCAACACTGCAACTCCACCCCCACCCCCACACACATCAACACTGCAACACAACCCCCACCCCCACACACACTGCAATATAACCCCCACCCCCACACACGCAGCAACACTGCAACCCCACCCCCACCCCCACCCCCACACACACAGCAACACTGCAACCCAACCCCCCCACACACAGCAACACTGCAACCCAACCCCCACCCCCACACACACAGCAACATTGCAACCCAACCCCCACCCACACCCCCACACACGCAGCAACAATTCAACCCCAACCCCAAACCCCACACACGCAGCAACACTGCAACTCAACACTCACCCCCACCCCAATGCACACAGCAACACTGTAACCCAACCCCCACCTCCACACACACAGCAACATTGCAACCCAACCCCCACCCACACCCCCGCACATGGCAACACTGCAACCCAACCCCCCCACACACAGCAACACTGCAACCCAACCACCACCCCCACACACGCAACAACACTGCAACCCAAGCCCCACACACGCAGAAACACTGCAACCCCACCCCCACCCCGACCCCCACACACGCAGCATTACTGCAACCCAACCCCACCTTCACCCCCACACACACAGCAACACTGCAACCCAACCTCTAACCCCAAACATGCAGCAACACTGCAACCCCACCCCCATCCCCACACACGCAGCAACACTGCAACCCCACCCCCACACACGCAGCAACACTGCAACCCCACCCCCACACAGGCAGCAACACTGCAACCCAACCCCCACTCCCAATCCCACACACAGCAACACTGCAACTCCACCCCCACCCCCACACACATCAACACTGCAACAAAACCCCCACCCCCACACACACTGCAACCTAACCCCCACCCCCAAACACGCAGCAACACTGCAACCCAACCCCCACCCCCACACATGCAGCAACACTGCAACCCAACCCCCCCACACAAAGCAATGCTGCAACCCAACCCCCACTCCCACGCATGCAGCAACACTGCAACCCAACCCCCACCCCCACCCACACACACGCAACAACACTGCAACCCAACCCCCACCCCCACACACACAGCAATACTGCAACACAACCCCCACCCCCACACCACAGCAACATTGCAACCCAACCCCCAACCCCACAAACGCAGCCACACTTCAACCCCAACCCCTACCACACACACGCAGCAAAACTGCAACACAACGCCCACCCCAACACACACAGCAACACTAACCCAACCCCCACACACGGCAACACTGCAACCCAACCCCCACACACACAGCAACACTGCAACCCAACCCCCACCCCAACACATGCAGCAACACTGCAACCCAACCCCCACCCCCACACACACAGCAACACTGCAACCCAACACCCACCCCCACACACGCAGCAACACTGCAACCCAAACCCACCCCAACCCCCCCACACACAGCAACACTGCAACCCAACCCCCACATACAGCAACACTGCAACCCAACCCCCCCACACACAGCAACACTGCAACCCAACCCCCACCCCCACACACGCAGCAACAGTGCAACCCCAACCCCTACCCCCACACACGCAGCAACACTGCACCCCAACCCACACCCCCACCCCAATGCACACAGCAACACTGTAACCCAACCCCCACCCCCACACACACAGCAACATTGCAACCCAACCCCAACCCACACCCCCACACATGCAGCAACACTGCAACCCAACCCACACCCCCACCCCAATGCACACAGCAACACTGTAACCCAACCCCCACACACAGCAACACTGCAACCCAACCCCCCCACACACAGCAACACTGCAACCCAACCACCACCCCCACACACGCAGCAACACTGCAACCCAAGCCCCACTCACGCAGAAAAACTGCAACCCCACCTCCACCCCGACCCCCACACACGCAGGATTACTTCAACCCAACCCCACCTTCAACCCCACACACACAGCAACACTGCAACCCAACCTCTACCCCCAAACACGCAGCAACACTGCAACCCCACTCCCACCCCCACACACGCAGCAACACTGCAACCCCACCCTCACCCCCAGACACGCAGCAACACTGCAACCCCACCCCCACACACGCAGCAACACTGCAACCCATCCCCCACTCTCAATCCCACACACAGCAACACTGCAACTCCACCCCCACCCCCACACACATCAACACTGCAACACAACCCCCACCCCCACACACACTGCAACATAACCCCCACCCCCACACACGCAGCAACACTGCAACCCAACCCCCACCCCCACCCCCACACACACAGCAACACTGCAACCCAACCCCCCACACACAGCAACACTGCAACCCAACCCCCACCCTCACACACACAGCAACATTGCAACCCAACCCCCACCCACACCCCCACACACACAGCAACAATTCAACCACAACCCCTACCCCCACACACGCAGCAACACTGCAACCCAACCCTCACCCCCACCCCAATGCACACAGCAACACTGTAACCCAACCCCCACCTCCACACACACAGCAACATTGCATCCCAACCCGCAACCACACCCCTACAGACGCAGCAACACTGCAACCCAACCCCCCCACACACAGCAACACTGCAACCCAACCACCACCCCCACACACGCAGCAACACTGCAACCCAAGCGCCACTCACGCAGGAACACTGCAACCCCACCCCCACCCCTACCCCCACACAGGCAGCATTACTGCAACCCAACTCCACTTTAACCCCCACACACACAGCAACACTGCAACCCAACCTCTACCCCCAAACACGCAGCAACACTGCAACCCCACCCCCATCCCCACACACGCAGCAACACTGCAACCCCACCCTCACCCCCCAGACACGCAGCAACACTGCAACCCTACCCCCACAAACGCAGCAACACTGCAACCCAACCCCCACTCCCAATCCCACACACAGCAACACTGCAACCCCACCCCCACCCCCACACACATCAACACTGCAACACAACGCCCACCCCCACACACACTGCAACCTAACCCCCACCCCCACACACGCAGCAACACTGCAACCCAACCCCCACCCCCACACACGCAGCAACACTGCAACCCAACCCCCCCACACAAAGCAACGCTGCAACCCAACCCCCACTCCCACGCATGCAGCAACACTGCAACCCAACCCCCACCCCCACCCCCACACACGCAACAACACTGCAACCCAACCCCCACCCCCACACACACAGCAATACTGCAACCCAACCCCCACCCCCACACCACAGCAACATTGCAACCCAACCCCCACCCCCACACACGCAGCCACACTTCAACCCCAACCCCTACCACCACACACGCAGCAAAACTGCAACACAACCCCCACCCCAACACACACAGCAACACTAACCCAACCCCCACACACGGCAACACTGCAACCCAACCCCCCCACACACAGCAACACTGCAACCCAACCCCCACCCCAACACATGCAGCAACACTGCAACCCAACCCCCACCCCCACACACACAGCAACACTGCAACCCAACACCCACCCCCACACACGCAGCAACACTGCAACCCAAACCCCACCCCCACCCCCACTCCCACACACACAGCAACACTGCAACCCAACCGCCACATACAGCAACACTGCAACCCAACCCCCCCACACACAGCAACACTGCAACCCAACCCCCACCCGCACACACGCAGCAACACTGCAACCCAACCCCCACTCCCACACACACAGCAACACTGCAACCCAACTCCCACACACAGCAACACTGCAACCCAACCCCCACTTTCACACACACAGCAATACTGCAACCCAACCCCCACCCCCACACACAGCAACACTGCATCCCAACCCCCTCCCCCACACACACAGCAACACTGCAACCCAACCCCCACCCCCACACACGCAGCAACACTGCAACCCAACACCCACACACGCAGCAACACTGCAACCCAACCCCCACATGCAGCAACACTGCAATCCAACCCCCACCCGCACACATGCAGCGACTTTGCAATCCAACCCCCACACACGCAGCAACACTGCAACACAACACCCACACGCACAGCAACACCACAACCCACCCCCACACTCGCAGTAACACTGCAACCCTACCCCCACATGTGCAGCAACTCTGCAACCCAACCCCCACACCTGCAGCATCACTGCAGCCCATCCCCACCATGCGTAGCAATACTGCACCCCAACACCCACGCATGTCATAATAATGCAACCCAACTCACAAAGAGCAACACTGCAACCCAACTCCCAAAGAGCAACACTGCAACCCAACCCGCACACACGCAGCAACACTGTAACCGAACCCCCACACGCACAGCAACACTGCAACCCAACCCCCACCCCCAAACACGCAGCAACACTGCAACCCAACTCCCACCCCTACACACACAGCAACACTGCAACCCAACCCCAACCCACGCTGCAACACTGCAACCCAACCCCCCACACGCAGCAACACTGCAACCCAACACCCCCACACACACAACAACACTGCAACCCCACCCCCACGCACACACACAGCAACACTGCAACTCCACCCCCATCCCCACACAAATCAACACTGCAACACAACCCCCACCCCCACACACACTGCAACCTAACCCCCACCCCCACACACGCAGCAACACTGCAACCCAACCCGCACCCCCACCCCCAGACACACAGCAACACTGCAACCCAACCCCCACACACACAGCAACACTGCAACCCAACCCCCACTCCCACGCATGCAGCAACACTGCAACCCAACCCCCACCCTCACCCCCACACACGCAACAACGCTGCAACTTAACCCCCACCCCCACACACGCAGCAACACGGCAACCCAACCCCCACCCCCATGCCCACACACACAGCAACACTGCAACCCATCCCCACACACACAGCAACACTGCAACCCAACCCCCACCCCCACACACGCAACAACACTGCAACCTAACCCCCACCCCCACACACACAGAAATACTGCAACCCAACCCCCACCCTCACACACACAGCAACATTGCAACCCAACCCCCACCCCCACACACGCAGCAACATTTCAACCCCAACCCCTACCCCCACACATGCAGCAACACTGCAACACAACCCCCACCCCCACCCCAACACACACAGCAACACTGTACCCCAACCCCCACACACGGCAACACTGCAACCCAACCCCCACCTCCACTCACGCAGCAACACTGCAACCCAAACCCCACCCCCACCCCCACTCCCACACACACAGCAACACTGCAACCCCACCCCAACCCCCACACGTGCAGGAACACTGCAATCCAACCCCCACCCCCACACACGCAGCAACATTGCAACCCAACCCCCACTCCCACACACACAGCAACACTGAAACCCAACCACCACGCCCACTCCCACACACAGCAACACTGCAACCCAACCCCCACCCCCAACTCCACACACGCAGCAACACTGCAACCCAACCCCCACCCCCCCACTCACAGCAACACTGCAACCCAACCCCCAACCCCACACACGCAGCAACACTGCAACCCAAACCCACCCCCACACACGCAGCAACACTGCAACCCAACCCCCAACCCTCACAACCACCCCCACTCACGCAGCAACACTGCAACCCAACCCCCACACACACAGCAACACTGCAACCCATCCCCCACTCCCACACATGCAGCAACACTGCAACCCAACCCCCACCCCCACCCCCACACACGCAGCAACACTGCAACTCAAACCCCACCCCCACACACGCAGCAACACGGCAACCCAACCCCCACCCCCACACCCACACACACAGCAACACTGCAACCCAACCCCCACACACACAGCAACACTGCAACCCAACCCCCACCCCCACACACGCAGCAACACTGCAACCTAACCCCCACCCCCACACACACAGAAATACTGCAACCCAACCCCCACCCTCACACACACAGCAACATTGCAACCCAACCCCCACCCCCACACACGCAGCAACATTTCAACCCCAACCCCTACCCCCACACACGCAGCAACACTGCAACACAACCCCCACCCCCACCCCAACACACACAGCAACACTGTAACCCAACCCCCACACACGGCAACACTGCAACCCAACCCCCACCTCCACTCACGCAGCAACACTGCAACCCAAACCCCACCCTCACCCCCACTCCCACACACACAGCAACACTGCAACCCAACCCCCACACACACAGCAACACTCCAACACAACCCCCACCCCCACACACGCAGCAACACTGCAACCCAACCCCCACTCCCACACACACAGCAACACTGCAACCCAACCCCCACCCCCACCCCCACACACGCAGCAACACTGCAACCCAACCCCCACCCCCCCACTCACAGCAACACTGCAACCCAACCCCCAACCCCACACACGCAGCAACACTGCAACCCAACACCCTCCCCCACACACGCAGCAACACTTCAACCCAACCCCCACACACCCAGCAACACTGCAACCCAACCCCCACCCCCACACACGCAGCCACACTGCAACCCAACCCCCACCCCCACCCCCATTCCCACCCCCACAAACGCAGCAACACTGCAACTCAACCCCACTTTCACACACAGCAACACTGCAACCCAACCCCCACTCCCACGCATGCAGCAACACTGCAACCCAACCCCCACTCCCACCCCCACACACGCAACAACGCTGCAACTTAACCCCCACCCCCACACACGCAGCAACACGGCAACCCAACCCCCACCCCCATGCCCACACACACAGCAACACTGCAACCCAACCCCCACACACACAGCAACACTGCAACCCAACCCCCACCCCCACACACGCAACAACACTGCAACCTAACCCCCACCCCCACACACACAGAAATACTGCAACCCAACCCCCACCCGCACACACACAGCAACATTGCAACCCAACCCCCACCCCCACACACGCAGCAACACTGCAACCCCAACCCCTACCCCCACACACGCAGCAACACTGCAACACAACCCCCACCCCCACCCCAACACACACAGCAACACTGTACCCCAACCCCCACACACGGCAACACTGCAACCCAACCCCCACCTCCACTCACGCAGCAACACTGCAACCCAAACCCCACCCCCACCCCCACCCCCACACACACAGCAACACTGCAACCCAACCCCCACACACACAGCAACACTCCAACCCAACCCCCACCCCCACACACGCAGCAACACTGCAACCCAACCCCCACTCCCACACACACAGCAACACTGCAACCCAACCCCCACCCCCACACATGCAGCAACACTGCAACCCAACCCCCACCCCCAACTCCACACACGCAGCAACACTGCAACCCAACCCCCACCCCCACACACGCAGCAACACTGCAACCCCACTCCCATCCCCACACACGCAGCAACACTGCAACCCAACCCCCACCCCCACACACGCAGCAACACTGCAACCCAACCCCCACCCCCACCCCAATTCCCACCCCCACAAACGCAGCAACACTGCAACCCAACCCCCACTCCCACACACACAGCAACACAACCCCCACCCCCACACATGCAGCAACACTGCAACCCACACCCCCACCCCCACACACACAGCAACACTGCAACCCAACCCCCAACCCCACACACGCAGCAACACTGCAACCCAACTCCCACCACTACACACACAGCAACACTGCAACCCAACCCCAACCCACGCTGCAACACTGCAACCCAACCCCCCCCACACGCAGCAACACTGCAGCCCAACCCCCACACACACACAGCAACACTGCAACCCAACCCCCACCCCCACACACGCAGCAACACTGCAACCCAACTCCCACCACTACACACACAGCAACACTGCAACCCAACCCCAACCCACGCTGCAACACTGCAACCCAACCCCCCCCCACACGCAGCAACACTGCAGCCCAACCCCCACACACACACAGCAACACTGCAACCCAACCCCCACCCCCACACACGCAACAACACTGCAACCCAACACCCTCACACGCAGCAACACTGCAACCCAACCCCCACATGCAGCAACACTGCAATCCAACCCCCACCCGCACACATGGAGCGACAGTGCAATCCAACCCCCACACACGCAGCAACACTGAAACCCAACCCCCACATGCACAGCAACACCACAACCCACCCCCACACTCGCAGTAACACTGCAACCCTACCCCCACATGTGCAGCAACTCTGCAACACAACCCCCACACCTGCAGCATCACTGCAGCCCATCCCCACCATGCATAGCAATACTGCACCCCAACACCCACGCACGTCATAATAACGCAACCCAACTCCCAACGAGCAACACTGCAACCCAACTCCCAAAGAGCAACACTGCAACCCAACCTGCACACGCGCAGCAACACTGTAACCGAACCCCCACACGCACAGCAACACTGCAACCCAACCGCCACACTCGCAACAACACTGTAACCCTACCCCCACACTCGCAGCAACTCTGCAACCCAACCCCCACATGTGCAGCAACTCTGCAGCCCAACTCCCTCATGCGCAGCAATACTACACCCCAACACCCATGTGCATCGTAACACTGCACCCAACTCCCAAACAGCCACACTGCAACCAAAACTGCAACCCAACCCCCACACAAAGCAACATTGCAGCCCAACCTTGACACTGCAACCCAACCCCCACGCACAGCAACACTGCAACCCAACCCTGACACTGCAGCCCAAACCCTACACACCGCAACACTGCAACCAACACTGCAACCCAACCCCCACAGCAACACTGTAACCCAACCCCACACGCTGCAACACTAATCCAGCCCCACATGCAATAGCATTCTAGTACTGTCACCCCACCCCACATAGTACACAGTATCCAATTGAGGAAATTTGTAAAAGTTTAGAATGACTTCCTTGTCTTTTTTAATCAATGCCTCCATTTACAAAATCAAGTATTCTGTATGTTTTCTTAACCACCTTATTACCAAGTCCTGCCACCTTCAAGGATTTGTGAATATGTCCCCAGGTCTTTCTGCTCTTGTAACCCCTCAAATTAGTCCCATTAGGTTATACAGCGTCTCCAATGGATCTCCCACAGTGTGTCACTACACACTAATCTACATCAACTTGTATCTGCAATATGTCTGCTGATTTCACCAGACTCTCACAGACATGAAATATTGCACGAGATTTTATGGAGCCAGCAAGAGCGAGAAACTCAATTAGAATCGTAATTAGGCAGGACGTGAAATTCTGATTTTCCAACGACCAGTTGAAATGCACAGGTGAAGTGAGTGGCATGATTGTGGCATTTCAAGCATTAGGCCATCCTGTGGCGAGTTTGTACCTGTAATCCATGAATACTCATTAGTGTGAAACATTTTTTAATGAAGTCCTGCCTTGGGAATAAAGTCAGTGTGCACAAGAATCTTGTGGCACCCGGTTCACGATCACTTAAAGGTTGCATGCACCAGTCGGCTTTGCATAGTTGTTTTCCCTTGTTGAACTCTGCAGTACGAGGGAGGGGAGCAGGAGAACAGCACCTTGCATGGAGGCTCAGGACTGGCAACGGTGAGGCAGTGGTGAGGGGATTTTTGGAGTAGGGTCGGGGGTGTGAAGGAATGGAAGTGGGATCGAGTGAGGGGGGGGAAGGGTGGAGTTGGGGGCGTGAAGTGGGAAAGTGCTGGTGTCCTGGGTGTGGTGGGGAAAGGTCAGGGCCACTCAGTCATAGAAAACAAGGGGCCTTAAAGGGTGCTTCCAAATGTGTATCCATCTCGGGCTGTTGGCTGGCAGAGTCTTTAAAGGGCTTTGAGTTCACCTACAACATTTCAATTACCCTCTGTGAGAGTGATCTCGGACAAGGTCCTTTACAATGTATAGAAGGGAGAACCAGCTGAGCCTGCAAGTTCAGCCAAGTCCCATAACGTGGAGAGTGCAACACTGGAAACTAACATGAACATTTAATTAAAGAGTGAACAAAAAAACACCACAGCATTGTTTCTTCCACAATATAGGAAGTGTCCAAAATTCCCCTGCAACCATCAATGCTTCCCAACCATGACATGTGCCAGTACAGTTAGCTCTTTGGCTAAGCTGGTCTCAACAAATAAAGATTATGCACACAGGTGTAATGTAATGTGAAATATTGACAAGTGAAATTTAGATTTGAAAAACACATGTGCCAACCTTGTGCTCTCAAATCACATGTTAATGGAGATGGAGTTGGGCAGGAAAGTTTTGGCCGTGCTGCTGAAACTCCCTGTTTGACCAGGAAGCAGTTTTATAACCCACTGGTATCTGCTGCATTGTGAGTTTCACCAATGAAAAGCTTCCCCTACTGATAAATCGCACGTGTTTTCCTTGCACACCTCTGGCACTTAGAATTCTAATTGTAATTGTGTGGGGCATGGAAAGAGAGAGAAAGAGAGAGCATCTAAGTGGTGCACAGGTGTGGTTACAATGTTGGGAGCGGTGCACTGTTGACAGAATCCCAGCCATTAACTGCTGAGTGTTTCCACTGTTTTTTGTTTTTACTATGACCAAGTTTTGTATCACCCTGAAATTTCAAAATTGTACACCCTAGACCCAGCCCAGTAATATTTACATATTGCATTGAATACAAGCTTAGACTATGGAACCTGCCCTCACCACTGAATGATTTCAGTCCATCTATAATTCCCACATAATTAAATTGCATCCCTCCAAGTTTTGCTGAGGTCTAACGCCCAGGACTTTTTTTTATCCTTTCGTGGGATATGGGCGTCACAACTAGGGCCAACATTTATTGCCTATTCCTTGCTGTCAAAGGAGCCTGCAGTGCATTTTGTAAATAATACACACTGTTTCCTCTGTGCAGATGGAAGGGGTGAATGTTTAAGTTTGTGGATAGGATGCTGATCAAGTGAACTTTGTCCTGGGTGGTGTCAAGCTCCTTGAGTGCTGTTGGAACTGCACTCATCCAGGCAAATGGGGAGTATTCCATCTCACTCCTGACTTGTGCCTTGTAGATGGTGGACAGGCTTTGGGGAGTCAGGAAGTGAGTTACTCATCGCAGGATTCCTAGCCTCTGTCCTGCTCTTATAGCCACAGTATTTATGTGGCTAGTCCAGTTCAGTTTCTGGTCAATGGTAACCCCAAGGATGTTGATAGTGGGGCATTCAGTGATGGTAATGCCATTGAACATCAAGGGGCGATGGTCAGATTTTCTTTTGTTGGTCATTGCCTGGCACTTGTGTGGCATGAATAGTACTTGCCACCCGTCAGCCCAAGCCTGGATATTGTCCAGCTCTTGCTGCATTTGGACATGGATTGCTTCGGTACCTGAGGAGTTGCGAATGGTGTTGAACATTGTGCAAATCATCAGCGATCATCCCCACTTCTGACCTTATGATGGAAGGAAGGTCATTGATGAAGCAGCTGAAGATGTTTGGGCCAAGGACATTACCCTGAGTAACTCCTGAAGTGATGTCCTGGAGCTGAGATGACTGACCTCCAACAACCACAACCATCTTCCTTTGTGCTAGGTATGACTCCAACCAGTGGAGAGTTTTCCCCCTGATTCCCATTGATTCCAGTTTTACTAGGGCTCCTTGATGCCACACTCGGTCAAATGCTGCCTTGAGTAGAACGAGAGGCCATAGTTTTAGGCTAAGGGGTGGTAGATTTAAATCAGAGATGAGGAGGAATTACTTTTCTCAAAGGGCCATGAATCTGTGGAATTGACTACCTCAGAATGCGGTGGATGCCGGGACGCTGAATAAATTTAAGGCAGAGGTAGACAGATTTTTAATTAGTAATGGGTTGAAAGGTTATGGGGAGAGGGTGGGAAATTGGAGTTGAGGCCAAAATGAGATCAGCCATGATTGTAATGAATGGCGGGGCAGGCTCAAGGGGCTAAATTGCCTACTCCTGCTCCTAGTTCTTATGTTCTTATGTTATGTTGATGTCAAGGGCAGTAACTCTCAACTCACCTCAGGAGTTCAGCTCTTCTATCCATGTTTGGAGCAAGGTTGTAATTAGGTGAGGAGCCAAGTGACACTGGCAGAACCCAAACTGAGCCTCAGTGAGCAGTTACTGTTAAGTAAGTAGTGTTGATAGCACTTCTGATGACCCCTTCCATCACTTTGCTAATGATAGAGAGCAGGTTAATGGGGCAGTAATTTGTCAGATGGATTTGTCCTGGTTTTTGTGGACAGAACATACCTGGGCAATTTTCCACAATGTTGGGTAGATACCTGTGTTATAGATGTACTGGAACAGCTTGGCTAGGGATGCAGCTAGTTCTGCAGCCCAAGTCTTCGGTACTATTGGCAGGGTGGTGTCAGGGCCCATTAGCCATTTCAGTATCAGGTGCTGATAACTTATATAAAGAAACCTGAACTAGTTTCAAGAATGACACCATAGATTTAATGTTTTAAGACTTTTACTGTAATAAAAGACTAAAAACACTATTGACTAATGTGGAGTAAAATGAATTGCCTGACGTTTGGGATTTGTGATGCTAGGGACCATAGCAGGAGGCCAACATGAATCATCATTTGGTACTTCTGGCTGAAGATACTCGCAAATGCTTCAGTCTTGTCTTTTGCACTGATTTGCTGGGCTCCTCCATCATTGAGGGTGGGGATATATTGTTGGCAACTTATACTTCAAAACACAAAGGAGAACGTTTCCTTTTTTCTTTTAGCACAACCGAAAACACACTTCACAGATATGCCTTACACTGCCCTTTAAGTAGACATTCAATTCTCCCGGAACCAGCCCAAGCTGATTTTTGGCTCTCAGGGGTTTACTTCTGTTCCCTTCCTTCCTCAGTCTGGGAACTTTTAATCTCAGAACCTGTCTTTCAGGGTGAGGTCTTTTCCCTGAAGATTCTTCCTTTAGTGAAAGCTAGGTGAATACTCCAGCCTCATTTTAACTCCTCATAAATTCAGTCTGTTCAGTCTGAGTATGACCTCCCACCCCCATTCCTGTGTGGTGAACTGTGTAGTGTCTTGCTGCCTGTAGCTGTTCTCCCTCTCCTGGATTGTGGCAAACTAACCTTGTCTGTGAGTTTTCAGGGATATCTTAGACCTTTCCCTTTTCAAAGCCTGTCTCTGTGACAATGTGAATCACAAGGACCTTGTATCCAGGTAGAATTGCTGATTAGCTGCCCTTGAGAGCCCGACTCTCTTTTACCTTTGAAGTAAATGTACATTTTAAAGCACAATTGTTTACAAACCGACAGTCTCAACACTTTTCTAGGACTTTAGAGACTCGCAGTCTATCCACTATTGGCAATAAAGCTGCTGTCATTGTCTCCAGATGTAAACACCTTCTTCCCAGTGAAACAATTTAGCCCCGTTTAATCTCCAACAATCAAGCTATCCAGGCTTGCTCTCAGGCAAACTTCAGAATAGACCCCCTTAGTCTTTTACCTTAAATGAAAGACACTGTCCCAAAACCTAACAAACTTTTTTACCTCATAATTGTAACAACATGTAGTGAATCGATTTGGCTGAAGACTGGTATCTATGATGCTGGGGACCACAAGAGGAGACTAGGCTGGATCATCCACTTAGCACTTTTGGCTGAAGGTTGTTGCAAATGTTTCAGTCTTATCTTCTCAGGGGTGGGGACATTTTGTGAAGCCTCCTCCTCCATCTATTTAATTGTCCACCACAATTCACGACTGATGTGGCGGGACTGCAGTTACATCAGATGAGGTCTAACAATAAATTCCTGTAACTGTGGCATCACTCTCTCCCCTTTATCTTGTACATAAAGACCAACATCCCAATAGACTTTTAAAATATTGTTTATAACTGTCAATGGGCTTTTGCTGTAATGAAACTTTGATCTCTGTACATTTATATTTCCTAGCTTCTAGCTGGGCATCCCAGTGGGGAGCAGGGGAGGGCTGGGGGTGGTGGGGAGGGGTAGGCAGCCGTTGTGCTGGAACCTTGCAATAAAATGTTCAACCTTTTGACCAGTTTCACACACAGCATGATCGCGAATGAACAGTTGTGAATTTCTGAGTCTGGCATCAAGGAGCCCCAGCAAAACTGGAGTCAATGGGAATCAGGGGGAAACTCTCCACTGGTTGGAGTCATACCTAGCACAAAGGAAGATGGTTGTGGTTGTCCATCACCTCAGCTCCGGGACATCACTGCAGGAGTTCCTCAGGGTAGTGTCCTCGGCCCAACCATCTTCAGCTGCTTCATCAATGACCTTCCTTCCATCATAAGGTCAGAAGTGGGGATGTTCGCTGATGATTGTACAATATTCAGCACCATTTGCAACTCCTCAGATACTGAAGCAGTCCATGACCAAATGCAGCAAGACCTGGACAATATCCAGGCTTGGGCTGAATGTTTCCAACGAGAGAGAATCTAACCACCTCCCCTTCACGTTCAATGGCATTACCACTGCTGAATACCCCCACTGAATGGGGGTTACCATTGATCAGAAACTGAACTGGACTAGCCATATAAATACTGTGGCTTCAAGGGCAGGTCAGAGGCTGGGAATTCTGTGGAGGGTAACTCACCTCCTGACTCCCCAAAGCCTGTCCACCGTTTGCAAGGCACAAGTCAGGAGTGTGATGGAATACTCCCCACTTGCCTGGATGAGTGCAGCTCCCACAACACTCAAGAAACTGGACACCATCCAGGACAAAGCAACCCGCTTGATTGGGACCCCATCCATCAGCTTAAATATTCACTCCTTCCATTAGTACAGCACAGTAGCAGCAGTGTGTACCATCTACATGATGCACTGCAGAAATTCACCAAGACTCCTTCTACAGCACCTTCTGAGGTTCTCCCATGAATGTCTTGCTGCCCTCCTTGAGGAGGTGGCAGCATGCTACAAGATCCTGGTGCCAAGGGACGAGAGGAGGAGGCACACCACCCCCCCCCCCCCCCACCCACCCAACAAAATGTGCCTGGGAGGAGGTGGCATCACGTGTCAGCTCCCACAATGTGGTGGGAAGTACCTGGGTGCAGTGCCACAAGCGGTTTAATGACCTCCAGCAATCGGGAAGAGTGAGTACCCCATTGGCATTGGTCACTTAGCACAGCAGTTAGGCTCCCCCCACCCCCCCCAGCCCTCACCCCCTGGCACCAACCCCACACCACCTCAGAATTTTGTTTTGTATTCATCCATTCACAGGATGTGGGTGTCGCTGGCTGGGCCAGCATTTATTGCCCATCCCTAATTGCCCTTGAGCAGGAGGTGGTGAGTTGCCTTCTTGAACCGCTGCAGTCCATGTGGTGTAGGTACACCCACAGTGCTGTTAGGGAGGGAGTTCCAGGATCTTGACCCAGTGACAGTGAAGGAACGGCAATATATTTCCAAGTCAGTGAGTGGCTTGGAGGGGAACTTGTTCCCATCTGTCTGTTGCCCTTGTTCTTCTAGGTGGTGGTGCGGAAGTTCTTAGAGTGTGGGTTCTTAGAGTGTGATGGAGGCAGCATCTGGGCAAGGGCCTCAGCCCTGGCTGCTTGGAGTGAGTGTCTGGTGGCTCCAGGGTCATGAATCGGATGAGCCCTGCAAGGTTTTCTTAAGGTGGGGTTGGCCAGGCTGCAATGGGGCTGCAGGTACAGGGGGGACTAATCCATGCTCCTCTCTCCTTTCAGGAGAAGACACCCCACAACAATGCAGAGCGACTGCGGATTGGTGGAGGGTAGCTCCACCTTCTCATCATCACCAGGTACAGGCAGAAGGCACTGGAGCTGGAGAGGCGCCATGCACCCAGGTCAACTGGCTGCGGTGAGGTTGGGGTGCCATTGGGAGGTAAGAGTGCCGAGTACTGAGGCCACAATATTGTCATTGCAAAGATTCCACTGTTGACTGTATATTGATTTCAGACTCCAACATGGGATCCCCATTGATAATGGAAGGAGGAGCGCATCCTGATCTGGGTGCCGACATGCACAGTAACAGTGTCATTGGACTTCAACTAACCAAATGTCCTTGTTCCTCCTTTCAGCCTCACCACAGCGCACCCAGACTCAGGAAGCAAAGGGACTGCCTGTGTTCACACCCTTTCTGCACGTTCAGGGAGTGGAAGCCCTTCCTGTTGACAAAGACACCCGACTCAATCCCGGCACCTTGATGGCCACATGTGTGCGGTCAATGGCACCCTGGACATGGGGGAACCCAGCAATCGCTGCAAAGCTCATGGGTCTCTCAGCCTGGCTGGCCTCGTCCGTGTGGTAGCGAATGAAAGTCAATGCACACCTGAACAGAGCATCTGTCACCAGTTTGATGCAACTGTAGACAGCTGATTGGGAGACTCCACAAAGATCACCCACCAACCCTGGAAAGAGCCGGAGGCATAGAAGTTGAAGGTCACTGTGACCTTCAGCGCCAATGGCATGGGGTGTCCACCCACACAGTTGGAGCTGACTTCAGGGCCAATCATCTGACAGATGGAGGTCACTGTCTCCCTTGAGAGGCGGAGCCTCCTTCGGCATTGCACCCCAGACATATTGGGGTAGCTGCATCACTGCCTGTAAACCCTGGCAGCAGAATAGTGGCATCTTCTGCAGCGCCTTCCACCTTGGACTTCCTGTTGGCCCTGCGCCCCTTGTGCCTGCGCCTCTCCTCCCATTGATGGCTACCCTGGAGGCTGCATAGGGACACCTGTCTCCTTCCCCTTCTGCTCCTCTCTTCCTCCTCAGAGGAGGTGCCTCCAGCGGAGACCACAATCCCTATTCCTAAGGGAGGAATACCTGGAAGGCCCTAAGTGTTATGATTCATCTGGAGTCCTGAACTGAAGCCTGTTATTTCTGTCAAAGCAGCTCAGGAGCAAAATGAAGTTGTCCTGTTTACACAAGCAAGCAGCAGTAAGTAATAAAGTGCTAACAATTCGCATTAGCGAGCTCACTCACCCCTCTTACCCCGCCCGTGGGTGAGGTTTTTAAAAACGTGGCCTACCCGCCAGCCTGTTGCACCCGTGTGACACCCTGAAGATCGCACGGGCTGTGAAAAATCGTTCTCAATTGCTGCCTCAAGGGGCTTAACTGGCCCATTAATTAATGGCGGGCGTGCCCTCTGAACACATAGTGCGCCCGCCTTCTGAAACATCGCAATGGCGTGGGGTGACGTCGGGACACATGCCCCATGTCACCGTGAGTCATTTTATACGTTGGCGTGTTGGGCCCTCTCCCACATGCTGACTGAAAAATTCTGCCCATTAATCAGTTGACGCCTGGTCCTAGATAATGGGGCTTAATTCTGTCCCAATCACAGGAAACAGCTTCCTGTTTACTCAAAACTATTATCTCATTGATTGCATCTGCAAGAAACACAAACAAATCTTTAACGTGAGAGATTTATCTATTGAGTGCAATAAATGGGTAGAGATTCATTTCCTGATGTGAATTGTAACGAGTGAGTAAATGAACATTATAGAATTTGAGAAAATTTAGCTCTATTATGGTACTGGGTTTGTAACCCCAAGATCAAGAGTTCAAATCTCACAATGGCAAACAATGTAACTTCGTCTGAATAGGAACAGATGGAAACATGTTTGTACTTGAAAGAGCTACCTCTCCAGTCTAATTTTGCTTGGCCTAAATAGCCAAGTGGTTATGGTACTGGGTTTGTAACCCCAAGATCAAGAGTTCAAATCTCACAATGGCAAACTATGAAACAATGTAACTTCATCTGAATAGGAACAGATGGAAACGTGTTTGTACTTGAAAGAGTTACACAGGAGGCGGTGCCAATGGCTGAGTAACAGTGTTACCTTAATTAGATTCACAGGACAACTCAGCACATTTACACTCAACATCGAGCGACTCCTGGCCCTCCACAAAATCCAGAATTTCCCTCCTCAGCCTCTCTCCTACTCCCCCTCCTCCCTCCCAGCACTCCCTCCCTCTTCCCTCATCCCATCTCCCTTTACACTCCTCCAACCTCAGTCTCCAGTGTTCATTTCAATATATAACTTAACATATCCTGAGAAAGAAGGAAAGAAATTTAAGTTCGACTGCACCATTCATGACCTCCCAGTCCCAGAGCACTTTTCAACCAATGAAGTACTTTGAAGTACACTCAATGCTCTAACGTAGGCAACCTGGCAGCCAATTAGTGCACAGCAAGATTTCATAAATAATGGTGAGATAAATGGTCATGTAATCTGATTTAGTGATGATGCTTAAGGAATAAATATTGACCCCAAGACACCAGAGAGAACTCTCAGAGAATGGATTCTCTAAGTGTCACTTAAATCTCTTTTATCCTTTGGGCCTGGGCTTCATACTTTTTTCTTGTTCTTTCATGGGATGTGGGTGTCACTGGCTGGGCCAGCATTTATTGCCCATCACTAGTTGCCCTTGAGAAGGTGGTGGTGAGCTGCCTTCTTGAACCGCTGCAGTCCATGTGGTGTAGGTACACCCACAGTGCTGTTAGGGAGGGAGTTCCAGGATTGTGACCCAGCGACAGTGAAGGAACGGCGATATATTTCCAAGTCAGGACAGTGAGTGACTTGGATGGAACTTCCAGGTGGTGGTGTTCCCATGCAGTAAGGACACATTATCAGTTAATGATCATTCTCTTCTTACCGGATAATGACACGCCTGCTGTTTCCTGTTTTCAGAACTGAGACTGAGATTGTTTTAAACTCATTGTTCAGTCAGTGACAGAAAAGATCACAACCATGGCGTTCTGTGTTCAGATCATTGCCTGCCGTAGACTGATTCTGGCTCTTTTGTTGGCACCAAGTAAGTACATAAATAACCAATTCTGTCTTTAGGAGACTGGGCATGTTAAACAATTCATGTGGTCCTTGGGCAATGGACAAATAAGTGGATAATGTTCACAGTCATTGCTTCTGCTTCTCCCTTCAGTACATGCAGTTGGAGTCCCAATGATGCAGGTTCCAGGTCCATTTAACTTATGATTACTTAAAGTGTGAGCAGGCTCCTGGGCTATTTCCTCCTGATTTGGTGTCTCTGGTTTCCCCTTTTCAAGAGGGCTGAGGCTCAGCCCCTAAACCAAGAGCTCTGGCTCACACTGCTGCAATTCCTGGTATGCATAAACGGGTGGTGGAGGCAGATTCAATAATAACTTTCAAAGGAAATTGGATAAATACTTGAAGGGGAAAACATTGCAGAATGATAAGAAAATATTTGGGAAGTGGGGATAATTAGCACACAAAGAAGGGACCGAATGGTTTCTTTCTAAACTGAGATTCTTGATTCTATGGTTTCAATAAGTTAATATATCCACTCTAAATCTATTCTATGATCTTTACCAATATAAATATTTAGAAACTGTTGTTAGTGACCCTGCATATGCTCCTTCTTGTGTGATGTAACTTAATGCTGTTTTCACTCAGACCTTTTTTAACTAAGGGTGCTGTATTTTTCTGTGGGTGCTGTGTTTTTGTCTGGGTGCTGTGTTTTGGTGCTCTATTTTTCTGTGGATGCTGTATTTTTCTGTGAGTTGTGTGTTTTTGGTGCTGTGTGTTTCTGTGAGTGCTGTGTTTTTTGTGTGGATGCTGTGTTTTTGGTGCTCCTTTTTCTGTGGTGCCGTGTTTTTCTGTGGGTGATATGTTTTTGTGTGAGTGTTGTGTTTTTGTGTGAGTGCTGTGTTTTTGGTGCTGTGTTTTTCTGTGAGTGCTGTGTTTTTCTATGATTGCTATGTTTTTCTGTGAGTGCTGTGTTTTTGGCACTGTGATTTTCTGTGGGTGATGTGTTTGTGGCACTGTGTTTTTCTGTGAGTGCTGTGTTTTTGGCATAGTGTTTTTGTGTGGGTGATGTGTTTTTGGCACTGTGATTTTCTGTGGGTGATGTGTTTTTGGCACTGTGATTTTCTGTGGGTGATGTGTTTGTGGCACTGTGTTTTTCTGTGAGTGCTGTGTTTTTGGCACAGTGTTTTTCTGTGAGTGCTGTGTTTTTGGCACTGTGATTTTCTGTGGGTGATGTGTTTGTGGCACTGTGTTTTTCTGTGAGTGCTGTGTTTTTGGCACAGTGTTTTTGTGTGGGTGATGTGTTTTTGGCACTGTGATTTTCTGTGGGTGATGTGTTTTTGGCACTGTGATTTTCTGTGGGTGATGTGTTTTTGGCACTGTGATTTTCTGTGAGTGCTGTGTTTTTGGCACTGTGATTTTCTGTGGGTGATGTGTTTTTCTGTGGATGAGGCATTTTTCTGTGCGTATGCTGTTTTTCTGTGGGTGCTGTGATTTTCTGTGGTGCTGTACTTTTTCTGGGTGATGTGTTTTTCTGTGAGCGCTGTTGTGACAGAGCAGTTGGTAAAGACTGAGTTGTTTAAATCCCAGAGGGAAACTAGAACAACTGTCATGACCTATATTTTCAGTTGGTATGTTTGAGATGCAGCTCTGAATTCAGGAATAAAACCACTAAGCCTCAAGAGGTTTTTTATATAAAACCAAATTAAACATTTATTAATTAAACAAATAATTAAACACACACACATGTCTACAAATTACTACCATAATAACTTTTAAACAAATCCCCAAATTAATCACTCCCAGGTACATCTTCACCAAGGCAACAATAATCCATAGACTTTAAACAGACACCAGGCAAAGAACATTTGATCTTATGAATTCAAAATGAGCTTCCTTAAAATTTGCAGACACAGTTGTTGGCTACAGGCTGGTTAGATCTTACATGCCTCTGACCTGCACACACAAAACTCCTTTCTGTTTATACTTTGCTTTCCCTTTGAATGTAAATTTTCCATTGTGTTACTAAGGTCTCTCAATTTTACCTTTCCTAACAATAATTCTTTCATTCCACCAATGTTATTAGTAATATAAATACATTGCTTGGCATCTGTCAGCTAGGTACAAGATTTTACCCATTCTTATGAATGGTTTATTCAACAAATGTAAATTGCGCTTTACCTTTTACCAAACTAACATGTATCTAATTAACATCTCAATCTACTATACATCAAAGCACCCAGACTAGCTTGCCTTAATACAACTAAGCCACACACATACACAGACACAGGCCCTACTGCAAGCCCAATTTAAAAATAATTTCCAATAACATTATAGACATTAATATTTCTTCATGACATCCCCATCCCTTTTGAAAAATGAACCATCATAATTTTAAAAGATGGCTTCATTTTTAATAACCCATCTCACACTATCTCCTATGCTTATTACACTATTACATTACCAGATGCATGCATTAACATAACAATATATTATATAAATATATATATGTGGACACACAAGTCCCTTGTATCAATAGAAATCATTTCAATACAGTGTCCAGGTTTTTTTTAAAATGTCCAATCTTCCCTTTAAGCTTCAAACTCTTGACAATGCACCTGCAAATAGATTTTCTCTACCAGCAATGTATAATCCGTAGATTAAATTGTTGCAATATTAGACTCTAGCTGAAAGGTCTTGCACTTTTGTCTTGAAATCTGTCCAAAAACTTCAAAGGATTGTGTTCTGTATGCACAATTGTTTGCCAAGTAGATGTCAAAATGCTGCAATGCTGACTTCAAACCTAAGGTCTCTTTTTTGATCGTTGATTATCTTCTCTGTCGCACATTCAGCTTCCATGAAAAATACCTGATCGGTTTTTCAATTCCAGTGTCATCTTCTTGTAACAGGACAGTCCCAATGTCTATATTCCTTGCGTCAACGACCAACTTAAATTGCTTGGTGTAGTTGGATACTGCCAAAACAGCTGGCATAGTTAATACAGTTTTCAAACTATCAAATGCCTTCTGACACTCCTGTGTCTGTTGAAACTTCTTGTTCTTTTTAATAGCTCAGTCAATGGAGCAGCCACACTGCTAAACTCTGGTACAAATTTCCAGTAAAACCGACTCATGCCCAGAAATCTCAAAACTTCTTATTTTGTCACAGCCACTGAGAAATCCACGATAGCCTTGACTTTCGCATCTTTCAGAACCACCTTATCATGTCCAATGGTATGGCCTAGATACATAACTTGCGCTTTTGCAAATTAACTTTTAGCCAAGTTCATCACCAAATTAGCTTTTTGTAATCAAGAGAATAATTCTTCCAGATGCTGTAAATGCTCCTCACACGTCTGACTGAAAACTATCAGATCATCAATATAAAGAGCACAATTGCTTAGACCTGCTGTTGCTTTGTTTGTCAGTCTTTGAAATGTCACGGGCTCATTCTTCATACTAAATAGCATGACTTTAATATAGCCCATTTGGCATCACAAAAACTAATATCTCCTTAGCTCTCTCCGACAATGGTACCTCCCAATATCCTTTTAGCAAGTCAATTTTTGTGATAAATTTCAATTGTCCCACTTTCTCAATGCAATCCTTCAACAGTGGTATAGGATATGAATCCGCTTTTGTCACTGCATTCACCTTTCGATAGTCCACACAGTCTTAGTGTTCCATCTGATTTCAGTACCAGTACAATAGGCAAACTCCAGTTACTGCAGTTGGACTCCATGATATCATTTTGAAGCATAAAGTAAATTTTTTTTGTACTTGTGATAACTTTGCTGGATCTAATCTATAAAGATGTTGCCTTATTGAAGATGAAACCTGTACAGAGACATCATGTATAGCTAAATCTATCTTTCCTAATTTATTCCTACAAATGGGTTTGTGTGACTGCAATAGCTTTTCCAAATCACTTTGACACTTGTTTGGAAGATTACTCAATAGTTCATTTAAATCTTCAAGTACCCCCTCATTATTCAATTTGATTAGAGGAAAATCAATTTTAGACTCCTGCACTTCTACCTCTTTCTCATCATCCACCATCACTAATATCTCTTTTTGTTCCTCTTCCCTTTCAAAGTACTTTTTAAGCATACTTATATTACACTTCCTTTGCTTCTTTCTTCTATCTGGAGTATTTATTAAATAATTTACTTCACTCAATTTATTTTCAATCCTGTAAGGTCCATTTAATGAATAACCTAGTACTGGTAGCAAAACTACTACTTTTTCCCCAGCAACAAAATTACAAGCTGTAGCTTTCTTATCTGCCTTCACTTTCTCATGAATCAATTTTAGTGGTCCCCTTACCTCATGACCATAAACTCGTTCAAAAGGGCTAAAACCAGTCAATGCATTAGGAGTATCTCTAATAGCAAATAACAAGAATGGAACTCCTGTATCCCAATCCTGTACATAATCCGACTGCATGCTCTCATCATGGTTTTTAAAGTTTGATGGCATCTTTCCAAAGACCCTTGTGACTCTGGATAATAAGCTGTTGAATTAATCTGTTTTATCACCAAGCTGTTCATTAGTTCCTTAAACAGCTGTGACATGAAATTTGAACCCTGATCTGATTGTATTTCCTTAGGTAAACCATATCTTGTAAAGAATT
Organism: Carcharodon carcharias; assembly: GCF_017639515.1. NCBI lineage: Eukaryota > Metazoa > Chordata > Chondrichthyes > Lamniformes > Lamnidae > Carcharodon > Carcharodon carcharias. The sequence continues at coordinate 2,256,760 of NC_054489.1, read as the reverse complement.
TTGTTAATTCCTTCACAATCTTCTTAGTTGTAATATTTCTTCAGGTATCACTTCAGGAAACCTGGTAGGCACATCCATTATTGCCAATAAATATTGCTTTCCACTTTTAGTCTTAGGGAGGGTTCCCACACAATCAATCATGACCCTGGTAAAACGTTCTTCAAAAGCTGGTATTGGGATTAAAGGCACCAGCATAATCACTGAAGAAGAGTCATATGGACTTGAAATGTTAACTCTGTCTTTCTCTCCACAGATGCTGTCAGACCTGCTGAGCTTTTCCAGCAATTTTTGTTTTTGTTTCAGATTTCCAGCATCTGCAGTATTTGCCTTTTGGCTTAATCACTGCTTGTGGCTTCCCTGTTACTTGACATGTGTGACAGGTTCTACAGAATTTGATTACATCCTTATGCAACCCTGGCCAAAAAAAAACCTCTGTAAGTTTTCCTGTGCTTTCCTAATTCCTAAGTGTGCCCCCATTGGAATTTCATGAGCAATTCTTAGAATCTCATTTCTATGTCCTAATGGGATAACAATCTGATGCACCTCACTCCAGATTTCATTTGCTGAAACATGATCCAGCCTTCATTTTCTCATTAAAATATCTCCCTTAAGGTAATAACATACTGGAAAACATTTTGCTTCTTTTTCTGAGTAAGCTGCCTGATATAACAGTTTTAATTGCAAATCATTTTTCTGCAACACCACTAACCTCCTTGGGATAAACATTTCAGCTGAATTGTCCTGTAGTCTTTCTTCCTGAACAATGTTATCAAACACAGTGCCAGCTAATTGGATTTTGACATCTTCTTCTTGCCTTTGAACTGCCTGCCCTTCTTGTTTTTCTTGTTTCAACCTGTGAGCCTGTGATCTAATTATCACACAATCTGGAAACAATCCATGATGCTCCTTCTGTTGGAAACACTTCTACAGGCTGCTCAACTACCACATCTGCGACCCAGCTATATCATTACCCAAAATAAAATTCAACCCTGCAATGGGCAATTCTTCCATACTCCAACAATAACATCACCTGACTTTCATTTACTCTTTAAATTTACCTTCCACGAGGGAATAAGTTTAGCATCTCCATGAACCCCATTTATTATCACCTGCTCCTGCAATACTCCTTCTTAACAACAAATATCACTGTCCCACAACATTAAGGATTGACTAGCCCCTGTGTCTCTTAAAATTTTAACATCTTTACTTACTCCACCCTGTACATATGGAAAGGCTTTCCCTTCACACACAACATCTTTAAACATTTCTGCAACCTGCTCCTCAGAATTCTCTTGGATAAACTGTGAATACATTCCCACTTCTTTACCTATCACTGATTCTTCCTGTTATCCCTGTACACAAACCATTGTTTCTTCCTGTGCCTGAACCTCAGAACCCACAGTACTTTTACTTCCAGAATTTTTCTGTACCCCAATAATTCCAACAGATTTCCCCTGCAATTTCCAACACACTGACTTCGTATGCCCCAATTTACTACAATGAAAACTCCTCAATTTTCCAATGTCTCTTCTACCCTCAGCACCTTCCTTTTTATTCTGAGAAAAAACTTCCTGAGAGTTTCCAGCTACTCTTTCTCTTCCCTGTGTTTTTTGTGCTCTGTATTTTTCTGGGCGTGCTGTGCTTTTCTGCGGGTGATGTGTTTTTCTGTGGGTGATGGGTTTTTTATGGTTGTTTTGTTTTTCTGTGGGTGATGGGTTTTTGGCACACTGTTCTTCTGTAGGTGATGTGTTTTTCTGTGATGCTGTGTCTTTCTGTGGCTGATGTGTGTTGCTATAGGTGCTGTATTTTTTTATAGTTGCCTTGTTTTTCTGTGGGTGTTGTGTTTTTGGCACTGTGTTTTTCGGTGGGTGATATCTTTTTCTGTGTGTGCTGTGTTTGTCTGTGGGTGATGTGTTTGTCAGTGGGTGATGAGTTTGTCAGTGGGTGATGTGTTTGTCAGTGTGTGATGTGTTTGTCAGTGGGTGATGAGTTTGTCAGTGGGTGATGAGTTTGTCAGTGAGTGATGAGTTTGTCAGTGGGTGATGTGTTTTTCTGTGGGTGATGAGTTTGTCAGTGGGTGATGTGTTTTTCTGTGGGTGATGAGTTTGTCAGTGGGTGATGAGTTTGTCAGTGGGTGATGTGTTTTTCTGTGGGTGATGAGTTTGTCCGTGGGTGATGTGTTTTTCTGTGGGTGATGAGTTTGTCAGTGTGTGATGAGTTTGTCAGTGGGTGATGAGTTTGTCAGTGTGTGATGAGTTTGTCAGTGGGTGATAAGTTTGTCAGTGTGTGATGAGTTTGTCAGTGAGTGATGTGTTTGTCAGTGGGTGATAAGTTTGTCAGTGTGTGATGAGTTTGTCAGTGTGTGATGTGTTTGTCAGTGGGTGATAAGTTTGTCAGTGTGTGATGAGTTTGTCAGTGGGTGATGTGTTTGTCAGTGGGTGATGAGTTTGTCAGTGGGTGATGAGTTTGTCAGTGGGGATGAGTTTGTCAGTGGGTGATGTGTTTGTCAGTGGGTGATGTGTTTGTCAGTGGGTGATGAGTTTGTCAGTGGGGATGAGTTTGTCAATGTGTGATGAGTTTGTCAGTGTGTGATGAGTTTGTCAGTGGGTGATGTGTTTGTCAGTGGGTGATGAATTTTTCTGTGTGTGATGTGTTTTTCTGTGGGTGATGAGTTTTCTGTGTGTGCTGTGTTTTTCTCTGGGTGCCCTGTTTGTTGTGAGTGCAGTACTTTTCTCTGGATGCTGTTTTTTGGTGTTTTGTTTTTCTGTGGGAGATATGCTTTTATGTGGGTGATATGATTTTTGGTGAGTGATGTGTTTTTCTGTGGGTTCAGTGCTTTTCGGTAAATGATGTGTTTTTCTGTGAGTGATGTGTTTTTGGTGCTGTGTTTTTCTGTGAGTGATGTGTTTTTGGTGCTGTGTTTTTCCGTGAGTGATGTGTTTTTGGTGCTGTGTTTTTCTGTGGGTGATGTGTTTTTCTGAGGTGCTTGTTTTTCTGTCAGTTGTGTGTTTTTTGGTGGGTATTGTGTTTTTCTTGGGTGATGTGTTTTCTATGGGTGCTGTGTTTTTCTATGGGTGCTGTGTTTTTAGTGCTGTGTTTTTCTATGGGTGCTGTGTTTTTCTGAAGGAGGTGATCTATAAAGAGTTAATATTGGTTGAGTGGATAAATGTTTGACATAAATGGGAAAGCTTTTTGGAGCAGTTTTTGGGATGGAGGAGTTCCATTAAGATTGGAAGAGATGATGAGAAATTTAATTTCATCTAATTGTGATGGTTTAAGAACTTATGGAGGAGCCATTGACAGACAGACCTCGGGGCAGCAGACTAGGGGCAGACAGAGAGAGAACAGACTGATAGAAGGGCATACAGACAGAGGGACTTACAGAGAGAGGGGCAGACAGAGAGACGGGTAGGCAGAGAGAGGGGCAGACAGACCTAGGGAGAGACTGACAGAAGGGCAGACAGAGACAGAGAGGGGCAGGCAGACAGAGGGACAGACAGAGAGAGGGGCAGACAGAGAGCGGGACAAGCAGAGAGAGGGGCAGGCAGACCTAGGGAGAGACTGACAGAAGGGCAGACAGAGAGAGAGGGGCAGGCAGACAGAGGGGCAGACAGAGAGAGGGGCAGACAGAGAGAGGGACAAGCAGAGAGAGGGGCAGACAGATGCAGAGTTAAACAGATAGACTAGCCAATAGAAGGATAGACAGTACAGTTGCAGGTTCTGAGCCAGTTCTGATGGATGCTGGGAACTGCCCTACAGGAAGCTGGAAGAATTGGGAGTATCATGGCCAATTTCCGGGATGAGCTCAGGGTGGTGGTGGAATTCCGCATGGAAAATGAGAACCTTCAGCTAGAGTTATTCAAACTAAAGAAACCCATAACATTACATTTCAGCATCACAAACAAGTGCCTGCCAGTGTTTTTGCAGCGGCTATGAGCTAAATTGGGGTGATGCACGTTCCCTTTGGGGAACTAAGGCAGACTCCTTGTCACACTGAAGTGAAAAGTTTCTGATAGATTGCAGTATCCATTCTCTGAGCAGTTAGTGAGACCAAGTCCATTGTTCGGTCATTGTCTAAGGATCATTCATCAGGAAACTGCAACAGGAACAGGAATCTGCATTTAATGAGTTGGCAAGGAATCGAGGGCAGCTTTCACAGTAATAGTACAATATCCTGTTCTTGGTGTGAGGAACATATCTTTTTATTTCTGTTGGACTATGGATTAGAATTACAATGGATGCAGTTTGAATGCCATATCCACTGGAACAGGATGAGAGACGTATATAATGTTGCAGTCCTGGAACAGAGTATACCATGAAAGACAGAATGGTGCTGGAAAGGAATGCTAGACCAAGGGAGCTGCCTGGCAACAGCATTTTAATTGGCTCCTGACCAGGTGACTAGATTTTTGTGTGAGGGCAGTGCAGTTGAATAGCTGCTAACCTGAAAGGAACAAGAAATAAAACCTCTTTCTCTTGTGTGTGGAAGATTCCAGTAATTCCACAATAACAGATAGCTGGCTTTTTCTCCTCATATCTCTATAACCTGCTCTTTCTCTGAAAACCCCTGTCAAGAAGCAAAGGGGAAAAATCACTGTTAGAGACATTGAAAGACAAGCTCTCAACCAGTATATTGAAAGTGCTGGAAGACTGCCTCACGTCATCAACAAGAACTGAAAGGGATTTGGAAGGCATCGATCAAAATCAACCCATCGAATCCTGTACTCCAGAATTGGTGCTATTGAACTGTTTTATCCCATCTTTAAAATCCATGTTTTGTGTGTCATGTGTGTGTGTGTGTGTGTGTGTGTGTGTGTGTGTGTGTATGTGTGCATGTATGTGCATGTGTGTGTATGTGTATAGGGGTTTAAGAAGGGATAGAGATTAAATTATAGAATTAGAAGCATATTTCTTTCTTTTGCCACTAGTTAAGGACAATTTGTTCAATAAACAGCTATTTATTTATTAAATTTACAAACCTGGTGCTCGTATTCTGTTAATCTAAATTGAACAGTTAGGTAGAATTGGGGCAATCTGGTGGTTTGGTCATCCTTTTCACATTTGTCACAGCTCAGGGAACAGTGGGGCTTGATATTGCAACGCACTATCCCCAGTGAGTCGTGACATTGGAAACCTCTCAATATTTCCATAACTGCCTCTGATTCTATCTCCACGGAGTACCCCCCTCAGTCTCCCTTTTGTCTCACAGTCACTCTCTGAGACCCTCTCTGTCCCACAGTCACTCTCTGAGACCCCCTCTGTCCCACAGTCACTCCCTGAGACCCCCTCTGTCCCGCAGTCACTCTCTGAGACCCCCTCTGTCCTGCAGTCATTCTCTGAGACCCCCTCATCCCAAATCGATCGATGAGACCCACCCCGTCCCAAAGTCAATCTCCCAGATCCCCCTCTTTGAGACCCCCCCCGCCCCACAGTCTCTCCAAGAGCGCCCCACAATTCCCTGCTCTGTCCCACAGTCACTCTCTGAGACCCCCTCTGTCCCGCAGTCACTCTCTGAGACCCCCTCTCTCCAACAGTCACTCTCTGAGACCCCTACTCTATCCCACAATTACTTTCAGAAGCCCTCTGATTCATTTCAGGTTATTTTAACCCATAAAAATGGCCGGTTTTGGGTTGGTTGGAAAATTAAGATGTTAAAAATTTCAAACAGAAGTCCAGCCTGCCTCATGAAATAGGTGAAGACTGGGTGGCCAATCTGCTGTCAAGAGGAGGGTCGGTCAGTGAAATTCTTTAAGGAGGTACTGAGCCTTCACTTGGACATGGTTTAGAGTTTTCACTCCCACTGGGAGGGTTTCCTAGCCATGAGACACTGGACAGGTATAAACAGACAGGACTGGATCCACCAAATAAACTCCTTTCCAGAGCTGATGGTGAACAGGAACCCAGCTCTTTCGCCCTGTAAACTGCCACCTTCAGGACCTGTGCCCCCAGATCTCCCCCAGCGTCCACCATCACTGGCCTCCCCGTGATCTGTCATCTTCCCCTAACCCCAAGATCGCCTATCCCTTCCAACCATATTCCACCCATCCTGCCCAGACCTCGTGATCCCTCCCTCCCAAGTCCCCACCTCAGCAGCAAACCTGCTCATGACATAGCCAGGAATCTGAGGAAAAATATCAAATATGCCCTGGAGTTAAAACTTCACGGTGTTCAAGCAAACCCGTATTTCCAGTTTTCCCAACTAGAACCAAGCCTCACTCCAAAACCGCTTCCCATCTAATTACGGGGCCAAACTCTTTTGCTCAATCATGTTCTATGACTAAGTCCTTCTGTGAATCCCTCTGCTCCATCATTACTCTTGATCTCTCTGCCCACGGGGTGCCCCTTTCTCGTGCCAATATGCCTTTGTCCATCCTTGCCTTTTATTCCAAGTTACTGTCATTCCAGTTTTGTTCTCACTAATGAAAATGAAGCAATGTTTTGTATTTAATATGATGAATTGTGACAGTATTTTTGACTTTTACTGTTTAATTATCAATTTAAATATTATTACTTAATATCTAAAAGTGACATATTTCCTTGTTTTCTCAGGTCTCGCTGAATTCATGACCAACAATACTAACCTGTACCAATTTAATGCAACCATGGATCTAGGCTCCACAATAGCACCAGGATTCCATCCTAATCCTGTATCAAAGCCTGAATCCACAATGGCATATACAGAGCAAGAAACTCTCACACCCAATTTCAACAATCCAGAGGGTGAGTGTGGCACCTTCCTTCAGAATAAAACCCTCCCTGTATCTGCATAAACCGGGAACTGTTACACAGTCCAACAAAATCCAATGAGTTACATAATCCATTGCCCATGGAAGTAGTCAGGGGAACAATGCTTACTTTGACTTTTGTTAAGAGCACAGCTGATGTTAATTGCTGTGCAAACCAAATCCCAGAGGGAAACTTGGCTTACAGACCATACTCTTTTATTTTGTATTCTGAAAACAAGAAGAGGTACTGATCCCACCAATAAGAGGTCCAGTAACACTTTTGGGATTTTAAAAAATAAAAGTAAAAGTTCTATTAACAAGAATACAAGAAAACTTAAGCACTCAAGGTTACAGTTGGAAAATTAAGGTTAGTCTTACAAACATTCCCCCAGAAAGACTCTCCACTTGGTCAGACCCACAAGTAAAATGCCTTCCAGGCAACACTCCCTTATTGATTTTTAACTATAAGAAATCCAATAATATTACCCAAGGCAAACTGCTGTAGCTGCAATAAATCCATACCACTTGACCTGTAACTCTCTTCCACTCTGCTGTGAAAATCCAAACTTCAAAATAAAACTGCTTTTTGCAGCCCAAGGTTTTTCTAGCTTGACTGGATGATTGATTCAAACTGCATCCTCTCCCAGCTCCAGCACCTTCAGCTCAACAGCACAAACAGCAACTCCAAAATACCTTTTACCCCTTTCATTTCAGGTTCCATTGTTCTCATACTTCATTGAAACTCAAATCCTTCCAAATATAAAATATTTATGTCTCTATTTTGTCTTCACTTTCGGGTCAATAAAATACAATATCCCCTTCCATTTACCCATGGAACTCCTGCAAGATGCAAATATGTTTCTTGTTACCGCTGACTCCCCTTTGATATTCAAACAAACTCTCAAATTATCTAAAAATACAAATGTTATATCTGACCTATTAACTTGTACCTCAAACCTAATACCTCTATCCTTTTCATGTTTCAACCTCCCCAGACAACATATCTCTGATTAATCACTGTCCAGCTGAATTAAATCACACACACACACTCTCAGAGGCCAGACTATTACCTCGTCAAGCGGGCACACGTGCGCCTGACCCGAACGAGCGTAAAATGGCGGGTGATGACATCGGACGAGCATCCCGACATCATCTCACACTTGCACCATATTTTGGTTGGTGCGAGAGTTGGCAGCGTACCCACCAACAATTACAGGCCTATTAAGGCCATTAAAGTCCCGATTAAATGTTATTTTTCACTGCACGTCCAACCTTATGGTTGGTGGGCAGGCGAAAAGACCAAGCAGCCTTTGAACTTTTTCAAACCCATAGACCTTTCCAAAGAATAACACAATAGTCCCCCAAAATATAAAAAAATCCACTTCTCACACAACCTAAAATGTCATTTGAGGTCCTATATTCTCTTTTGGATAGAAATAGGGGTTTTCACCTCAGTCTAACCCATGTCACAGGGAAATAGCTAGAATCTATTATTAAGAAGGTTATAGCTGGGTACTTAGAAAATCATAATGGGATCAGGCAGACTCAACATGGCTTTATGAAAGGAAAATCATGTGTAATTAATATATTAGAGTTATTTGAGGAAGCATTAGGCAAGGTGGATAAAGGGGAACCTGTAGATGTCTTATACCTGGATTTCCAAAAGGCATTTGATAAGGCATCACACAAGAGCACATGGTATAGGGTGTAACATATTAGCATGGATAAAGGATTGGTTATCTAACAGGAAGCAGGGTGTAGGGATAAATGAGTATTTTTAGGATTGGCAAGCTGTAACTAGTGGAGTGCCACAGGGATCAGTGCTGGGGCCTCAACTATTTACAATCTATATCAATGACTTGGATGAAGGGACCAAACATATGGTAGCTCAATTTGCTGATGACACAAAGCTAGGTAGGAAAGTAAGTTGTTAAGAGGAGGTAAAGAGCCTGCAAAGGAATGTAGACAGGTTAAAGGAGTGGACAAAAATCTGGCAGAAGGAGTTTAATGTGGGAAAATGTGAACTTGTCCATTTTGGCAGGAAGTATAGAAAAGCAGCAAATTATTTAAATGGAGAGAGATTGCAGAACTCTGAGGTACAGAGGGATCTGGGTGTCCGGGTACACGATCACAAAAAGTTGATATGCAGGTTCAATAAGTGATTAGGAAGGCAAGTGGGATGTTGGTGTTTGTTGAAAGGGGATTGGCATATTAAAGTGGGGAAGTTTTACTGCATCTGTACAGGCCATTGGTGAGACCACATCTGGAATACACTGTGCAGTTTTGGTCTCCTTATTTGAAAAAATATATATAATTATGTTAGAAACAGTTCAGAGAAGGTTCACTCAACTCATTCCTGGGATGAAAGGCTTATCCTATGAAGAAAGGTTGAGCAGGTTGGGTTGATACCCACTGGAGTTTAAAAGAATGAGAGGTGAACTTATTGAAACATATAAGATCCTGAGGGGACTGGATAGGGTGGATACTGGGAAGATGTTTCCTATTGTAGGGGTGACTATTCTTAAACTGTCAAGTTTAAGAATAAGGAGTCTCCCTTTTAACCCTCGTCTTTGTTATATTCCCCTGCTTGGTTATTTACCCCTTCTCGGTTACATTCCTCCCTCTCGGTTATATTCCCCCCTCTCAGCTATATTCCCCCCTCTCAGTTATTTTCCCCCTCTCAGCTATATTCCCCCCTCTCAGTTATATTCCCCCCCTCAGTTATATTCCCCCCCCTCAGTTATATTCCCTCCTCTCAGCTATATTCCCTCTCTCGGTTACATACCCTCTTTGGTTATATTCCTCCCTTTCAGTTATTTTCCCCTCTCTGTCAGTTATTCCATGACCCTCGGTTATTCCCCCCTCCTCGGTTATTTTCCCTCCTCTCATTTATTCCTCCCCTCGGTTATGATCCTCCCTCTCAGTTGACAAGATTTTCTGCTGGAAATTGTCCTATTGTTTCAGCGGTCACTGTGCCAATGATTATAATGCCTAACCAATTATTCAATTAATAGGCAACGACACAGGAGCTTTGTTCCACATTGATTTGTTCGACATAGCTTATACAATCTGCGGTGCAAGATTTGAAGAACAGATTCAGAGTATTGGCTACCAGCAGTGGTGTAACTGGACGGTCATAGCCAGGTGGGTGATTTGGAAAATAAAGCTCGATTATATGAAACTACCATCTATCCATTCAGCTTCATTGGCCCCATCAGATGGAGTCACTGACCAGAATCGTCCTCTCACATTGGCGGTGGGTGTCATGGTGGGTGGAGGGGAAGGCGTGGTGCGGTGGGGTGGGTGGAGAATTCGGTAGGAGAGGCAGGAATCGGTTTCACCCTGGCACGAAATCACAGCGGGAACTTGCGATGACACGTCCGCCATTGTGAATCCTGCTAGAGGCCGGTGTGAATCTGATTTGTATCCAGCTAATGGGATGCAAAGTTAGGCCCGACTGGAATTGCACCCCCCCCCAACACCCCTCACCATCCCCCCCCATGCCCCATTTACCGTTACATCAGCAGGGAAACTTGTCTGGACCAGAACATGTCTGGACACGTGTGATGTGCAGAAGCCGGGACTTACCGTTAGGGCCTTGTTCAGATCGCGGGTGTCTGAGGAGCAGGAGATGCTGGAGCCCGACAGCTCCTGGGCCATGGAGGAACAGGCACATCGCTCGCTGGGCAGATCCTCATGGACTTGGCTCTGCCATGCAGCAGCTTCAACTTTGCTGAGGCTTCCGAACTTCCCAGGTTTCACCACACGAAGGTCAGCGACAGGAAGCAGTGGGGAGGAAGGTCGAGGTGTGAGTGGGAGAAGGAAGGTCTACCGGGGGCAAGGCTGGAAGCGGCGGGACAAAGATGTTGGTGAAGGGAGGGGGAGGGTGAGGTTGAGGGGGAGGGACGAAGGGGGAGAGGTTCAGAGAGGGGGTGTCGAAGGTGTCGGGAATGAAGATGAGGGGGTGGTTTGGGGGTGGGAAGGAGGATCCCCAAAGAGATGCAGGATTACTGGGGCGGGGGTGTAAGATGGCAGAATGTTGCAAGTGGGGAGGTAGGTGTAAGGGAGGGAGCCCAGAGGGGGGATGGTATCTGGCGGCAGGACAGATTTCTGGTTCAGGGGGTGTATGGGGGGGGGGGGAGTTACGTGGGGAGGATGGGGAAATGGTGTCTGTGGAGGGAGGAGGGAGTTCGGAGGGGCGGAGGTGTCTAAGGGAAAGAGGGAGTTCAGAGAGTGGGGGAGGTGTCCAGGAGGAGGAGGGGGGAAGATGTCTGGGGTAAGGAGGATATAAGGGTGGAGGAGTGAGCAAGGGCGGAGGAAGGAGTAAAGGCAGAGGAGGGAGTAAGGGGGAGTGGAATGTTGAGGTGAAAGTACAAGGGACAGGCCTATGGAGTCAGTAGCTGTCGCCTGGGGAGTGAACTCAAGGTGGGTGTGGAATGCTGAGTGTGACGAGGGCAGAGTGAGGCATTGGGGTGGGAAGGTGAGGGTGGGAAGGTGAGGGTGGGAAGGTGAGGGTGGGAAGGTGAGGGTGGGAAGGTGAGGGTGCATCGGTACCGGTAGAAGGGAGGGCAAAGGTGGTTGGTGGGGGGCATAGAGGCAGACAGAGTCCCTGGGAGTGGGAAGGAGGTGGTCAGCGAGGCCAATTACAGGAATGTGGGGAGTGTGTATGGGAGGTTCCTGACACCCAATACTGGGAAATATAGTTGGCCGTTGGCAGGCTGAGCAGACAATCGCAAACTGGTTTCCCACCGCCAGAAAACCAATTGCGCAATAACATCCTCTCACGCCATCGATCACGTCCGACAGCAGTGGGCACAGAAATTCCCCCCAATGTTTATTCATGGTTAGGGTCACTCACTGTGTAACTGTACAGAGTCACTGTTTATTCAGGGTAAGGGTCACTCACTGTGTAACTGTACAGCATCACTGTTTATTCAGGGTAAGGGTCACTCACTGTGTAACTGTACAGAGTCACTGTTTATTCAGGGTAAGGGTCACTCACTGTCTAACTGTACAGAATCACTGTTTATTCAGGGTAAGGGTCACTCACTGTGTAACTGCACAGAGTCACTGTTTAATCAGGGTAAGGGTCACTCACTGTGTAACTGTACAGAGTTACTGTTTATTCAGGGTAAGGGTCACTCACTGTGTAACTGTACAGAGTTACTGTTTATTCAGGGTAAGGGTCACTCACTGTGTAACTGCACAGAGTTACTGTTTATTCAGGGTAAGGGTCACTCATTGTGTAACTGTACAGAGTCACTGTTTATTCAGGGTAAGGGTCACTCACTGTGTAACTGTACAGAGTTACTGTTTATTCAGGGTAAGGGTCACTCACTGTGTAACTGTACAGAGTTACTGTTTATTCAGGGTAAGGGTCACTCACTGTGTAACTGTACAGAGTTACTGTTTATTCAGGGTAAGGGTCACTCACTGTGTAACTGCACAGAGTTACTGTTTATTCAGGGTAAGGGTCACTCATTGTGTAACTGTACAGAGTCACTGTTTATTCAGGGTAAGGGTCACTCACTGTGTAACTGTACAGAGTTACTGTTTATTCAGGGTAAGGGTCACTCACTGTCTAACTGTACAGAGTCACTGTTTATTCAGGGTAAGGGTCACTCACTGTCTAACTGTACAGAATCACTGTTTATTCAGGGTAAGGGTCACTCACTGTGTAACTGTACAGAGTCTGTTTATTCAGGGTAAAGATCACTCACTATGTAACTGTACAGAGTTACTGTTTATTCAGGGTAAGGGGCACTCACTGTCTAACTGTACAGAGTTACTGTTTATTCAGGGTAAGGGTCACTCACTGTGTAACTGTACAGAGTTACTGTTTATTCAGGGTAAGGGTCACTCACTGTGTAACTGTACAGAGTCACTGTTTATTCAGGGTAAGGGTCACTCACTGTGTAACTGTACAGAGTCACTGTTTATTCAGGGTAAGGATCATTCACTGTATAACTGTACAGAGTCACTGTTTAATCAGGGTAAGGGTCACTCACTGTCTAACTGTACGGAGTCTGTTTATTCAGGGTAAAGATCACTCACTGTGTAACTGTACAGAGTTACTGTTTATTCAGGGTAAGGGTCACTCACTGTGTAACTGTACAGAATCACTGTTTATTCAGGGTAAGGGTCAATCACTATGTAACTGTACAGAGTCATTGTTTATTCAGGGTAAGGGTCAATCACTGCCCAACTGTACAGAGTCACTGTTCATTCAGGGTAAAGATCATTCACTATGTAACTGTACAGAGTTACTGTTTATTCAGGGTAAGGGTCACTCACTGTGTAACTGTACAGAGTTACTGTTCATTCAGGGTAAGTGTCACTCACTGTGTAACTGTACAGAGTTACTGTTTATTCAGGGTAAGGGTCACTCACTGTGTAACTGTACAGAGTCACTGTTTATTCAGGGTAAGGGTCACTCACTGTGTAACTGTACAGAGTCACTGTTTATTCATGGTAAGGGTCACTCACTGTGTAACTGTACAGAATCACTGTTTATTCAGGGTAAGGGTCAATCACTATGTAACTGTACAGAGTCATTGTTTATTCAGGGTAAGGGTCACTCACTGCCCAACTGTACAGAGTCACTGTTCATTCAGGGTAAAGATCATTCACTATGTAACTGTACAGAGTTACTGTTTATTCAGGGTAAGGGTCAATCACTGTGTAACTGTACAGAGTTACTGTTTATTCAGGGTAAGGGTCACTCACTGTGTAACTGTACAGAGTTACTGTTTATTCAGGGTAAGGGTCACTCACTGTCTAACTGTACAGAGTCAATGTTTATTCAGGGTAAGGGTCAATCACTGTCTAACTGTACAGAGTCACTGTTTATTCAGGGTAAGGGTCAATCACTGTCTAACTGTACAGAGTTACTGTTTATTCAGGGTAAGGGTCACTCACTGTGTAACTGTACAGAGTCACTGTTTATTCAGGGTAAGGGTCACTCACTGTGTAACTGTACAGAGTCACTGTTTATTCAGGGTAAGGGTCACTCACTGTCTAACTGTACAGAATCACTGTTTATTCAGGGTAAGGGTCACTCACTGTGTAACTGTACAGAGTTACTGTTTATTCAGGGTGAGGGTCAGTCACTGTGTAACTGTACAGAGTTACTGTTTATTCAGGGTAAGGGTCACTCACTATGTAAATGCACAGAGTTACTGTTTATTCAGGGTAAGGGTCACTCATTGTGTAACTGTACAGAGTCACTGTTTATTCAGGGTAAGGGTCACTCACTGTGTAACTGTACAGAGTTACTGTTTATTCAGGGTAAGGGTCACTCACTGTCTAACTGTACAGAGTCACTGTTTATTCAGGGTAAGGGTCACTCACTGTCTAACTGTACAGAGTCTGTTTATTCAGGGTAAAGATCACTCACTATGTAACTGTACAGAGTTACTGTTTATTCAGCGTAAGGGTCACTCACTTTGTAACTGTACAGAGTTACTGTTTATTCAGGGTAAGGGTCACTCACTGTGTAACTGTACAGAGTTACTGTTTATTCAGGGTAAGGGTCACTCACTGTGTAACTGTACAGAGTTACTGTTTATTCAGGGTAAGGGTCACTCACTGTGTAACTGTACAGAGTCACTGTTTATTCAGGGTAAGGGTCACTCACTGTGTAACTGTACAGAGTCACTGTTTATTCAGGGTAAGGGTCATTCACTGTCTAACTGTACAGAATCACTGTTTAATCAGGGTAAGGGTCACTCACTGTCTAACTGTACGGAGTCTGTTTATTCAGGGTAAAGATTACTCACTGTGTAACTGTACAGAGTCACTGTTTATTCAGGGTAAGGGTCACTCACTGTGTAACTGTACAGAATCACTGTTTATTCAGGGTAAGGGTCAATCACTATGTAACTGTACAGAGTCATTGTTTATTCAGGGTAAGGGTCACTCACTGCCCAACTGTACAGAGTCACTGTTCATTCAGGGTAAAGATCATTCACTATGTAACTGTACAGAGTTACTGTTTATTCAGGGTAAGGGTCACTCACTGTGTAACTGTACAGAGTTACTGTTTATTCAGGGTAATGGTCACTCACTGTGTAACTGTACAGAGTTACTGTTTATTCAGGGTAAGGGTCACTCACTGTGTAACTGTACAGAGTCACTGTTTATTCAGGGTAAGGGTCACTCACTGTGTAACTGTACAGAGTCACTGTTTATTCAGGGTAAGGGTCACTCACTGTGTAACTGTACAGAGTCACTGTTTATTCAGGGTAAGGGTCACTCACTGTCTAACTGTACAGAATCACTGTTTATTCAGGGTAAGGGTCAATCACTATGTAACTGTACAGAGTCATTGTTTATTCAGGGTAAGGGTCACTCACTGCCCAACTGTACAGAGTCACTGTTCATTCAGGGTAAAGATCATTCACTATGTAACTGTACAGAGTTACTGTTTATTCAGGGTAAGGGTCACTCACTGTGTAACTGTACAGAGTTACTGTTTATTCAGGGTAAGTGTCACTCACTGTGTAACTGTACAGAGTTACTGTTTATTCAGGGTAAGGGTCACTCACTTTGTAACTGTACAGAGTCACTGTTTATTCAGGGTAAGGATCACTCACTGTCTAACTGTACAGAATCACTGTTTAATCAGGGTAAGGGTCACTCATTGTCTAACTGTACAGAGTCTGTTTATTCAGGGTAAAGATCACTCACTATGTAACTGTACAGAGTTACTGTTTATTCAGGGTAAGGGTCACTCACTGTGTAACTGTACAGAATCACTGTTTATTCAGGGTAAGGGTCAATCACTATGTAACTGTACAGAGTCATTGTTTATTCAGGGTTAAGGTCACTCACTGCCCAACTGTACAGAGACACTGTTCATTCAGGGTAAAGATCATTCACTATGTAACTGTACAGAGTTACTGTTTATTCAGGGTAAGGGTCACTCACTGTGTAACTGTACAGAGTCACTGTTTATTCAGTTTAAGGGTCACTCACTGTCTAACTGTACAGAGTCACTGTTTATTCAGGGTAAGGGTCACTCACTGTCTAACTGTACAGAGTCACTGTTTATTCAGGGTAAGGGTCACTCACTGTGTAAATGTACAGAATCACTGTTTATTCAGGGTAAGGGTCACTCACTGTGTAACTGTACAGAGTCACTGTTTATTCAGGGTAAGGGTCAATCACTGTGTAACTGTACAGAGTCATTGTTTATTCAGGGTAAGGTTCACTCACTGCCCAACTGTACAGAGTCATTGTTTATTCAGGGTAAGGGTCACTCACTGACCAACTGGACAGAGTCACTGTTCATTCAGCAGGCTAAGTGTCACACACTGTCTAACTGTACAGAGGCACTAAGATAAAAGCAAAATTCTGCGGATGCTGGAAATCTGAAACAAAAACAAAAATACCTGGAAAAACTCGGCAGGGCTGACAGCATCTGCGGAGGGAAATACAGTTGATGTTTCGAGTCCGAATGACTCTTCATCAGAACTAAGGAAATCGAGAAATGAGATGAAATACAAGCTGGTAGAGGGGGCTGGGACAGGTGGAGCTGGATAGAGGGCCAGTGATAGGCGGAGGCAAAGAAGAGATTGCCAAAGATGCCATAGACAAAAGGACAAAGGGGTGTTGACGGTGGTGATATTATCTAAGGAATGTGCTAATGGGGACATTAAGGGTAGCAAGCAGGACAAGCTAATGGCAGATGTCCCTTGTGGGGGTGGGGTGGGGAGAAGGGATCAAAATGGGCTAAAAGGTGGAGATAAAACAATAGATTGAAATAAATTTAAAAATAGGTGTGAAAAGTAAAATATATATTTTTTAAAATTATAAATTATTGGAAAAAGGGGGATCGGAAAGGGGTTGGGAATGGAGGTGAAATTTCATGATCTGAAATTGTTGAACTCCATATATAGTCCAGACGGCTGTAGAGTGCCTAGTCGGAAGATGAGGTGCTGTTCCTCCAGTTTGCGTTGAGCTTCACTGGAACAATGCAGCAGGCCAAGGACAGACATGTGGGCATGAGAGCAGGGTGGAGTGTTGAAATGGCAAGCGACAGGGAGGTCTGGGTCATGCTTGCGGACAGACCGAAGGTGTTCTGCAAAGCGGTCACCCAGTCTGCATTTGGTCTCTCCAAAGTTGAGGAAACCGCATTGGGAGCAGCGAATGCAGTAGACTAAATTGAGGGAAGTGCTGCTTCACTAGAAATGAGTGTTTGGGCCCTTGGACGGTGAGGAGGGGGGAAGTAAAGGGGCAGGTTTTGCACCTTCTGTGGTTGCATGAGAAGGTGCCATGGGAGGTGGTTGAGATGTAGGGGGTAATGGAGGAGTGGACCAGGGTGTCCCGGAGGGAACGATCCCTGCGGAAAGCCGCCGAGGGGGTGAAGGGAAGATGTGTTTGGTGGTGGCATCATGCTGGAGTTGGCGTAAATGGCAGAGGATGATCCTTTGCACACAGAGGCTGGTGGGGTGATAAGTGAGGACAAGGGAGACTCTATCATGTTTCTGGGAGGGAGAGGAAGGTGTGAGGGCGGATGCGCGGGAGTTGGGCCAGACACAGTTGAGGGCCCTGTCAACCACCATGGGTGGAAAACCTCAGTTAAGGAAGAAGGAGGACATGTCAGAGTTTTGGAAAATGGCATCATCAGAACAGATGCGATGGAGACGAAGGAACTTAGAGAATGGGATGGAGTCCTTACAGGAAGCGGGATGTGAGGAGCTGTAGTTGAGGTAGCTGTGGGAGTTGGTGGTCTTGAAATGAATATTGGTGGACAGTCTATCACCAGAAATTGAAACTGAGAGGTCAAGGAAGGGAAGGGAAGTGTCAGTGATGGACCACGTGAAAATGATGGAGGGGTGGAAATTGGAAGCAAAATTAATACATTTTTCCAGATCCAGACGAGAGCATGAAGCAGCACCGAAGCAGTCATCGTTGTACCGGAGAAAGAGTTGTGGGAGGGGGCCTGAGTAGGACTGGAACAAGGAATGTTCCACATACCCCATAAAGAGACAGGCATAGCTGGGGCCCATGCGGGTACCCATAGCCACACCTTTTATTTGGAGGAAGTGAGAGGAGTTTAAGGAGAAATTGTTCGGTGAGAGAACAAGTTCAGCCAGACGGAGGAGAGTAGTGGTGGATGGGGATTGTTCAGGCCTCTGTTCGAGGAAGAAGATAAGGGCCCTCAGACCATCCTGATGGGGGATGGAGGTGTAGCGGGATTGGACGTCCATGGTGAAGAGGAAGCGGTTGGGGCCAGGGAACTGGAAATTGTTGATATGATGTAGAGTGTCAGAGGAATCACAGATGTAGGTGGGAAGGGACTGGACAAGGGGAGAGAGAATGGAGTCAAGATAACAAGAAATGAGTTCCGTGGGGCAGGAACAGGCTGACACGATCGGTCTACTGTGACAGTCCTGTTTGTGGATTTTAGGTAGGAGGTAGAAGCGGGCCGTCCGAGATTGGGAGACTATGATATTGGAAACTGTGGGAGGAAGATCTCCAGAAGAGATGAGGTCAGTGACAGTCCTGGAAACAATGGCTTGATGTTCAGTGGTGGGGTCATGGTCCAGGGAGAGGTAGGAGGAAGTGTCTGCGAGTTAACGCTCAGCCTCCGCGAGGTAGATGTCAGTGCGCCAGACAACAACAGCACCACCCTTGTCAGCGGGTTTGATAAAGACAGGGTTGGACCTGAGAGAATGGAGTGCGGCAAGTTCAGAAAGAGACAGGTTAGAGTTGGTGACAGGAGCAGAGAAATTGAGATGACTGATGTCACGCCGAGGGATGTCTACCTTAAAGAAGTATTGGTCTTCTCCCTGACAGGATTTCCGCCTGTCTCTTTTGCCTTGTTCACCTTCATTACTTTCCTTTTCTCTTCTGGGTTTAACAAGGTGTTTACTAAAACTCGCTTTTACAGACATATTTCATTTCTTAGTGACTGTCTCCGTCTCCGACTTACCCCACGTGGATTCCAACTGAAGTTTCATTCCTCATGTTTCGAGCCCACTCAGGATTATAGGTATCTCCAGGACATACAACGCTCCTCGGACTGCTGTTCTCATCGCATCCTGAGATCCACACTCAGTGCCATGCGCTGTCATATGAACACACTCGACCTCTCCCTCCAGCAGCACCGCCGTACCCTATTTCTAAGCTGCGCGTGCCCCCAGTTTCATTTTATTCTTTGTCTCATCCGATGCCTCAACAAGAAACTTTGTCTCTTTCTTTCGGGTGCTAAGGAACGCAAGCTGCAACAGCTCATCGACACCAACACCCATCCAGGACCCTCCAACACTGCCCATCCCTCCGTCCCCACCCCATCTTCCAATCCCAGCCCCGGTCGTGTATTCACCAAACCCTCTTACCTTCCCCTCTCTGATGCTGAATGTTCAGTGCTCAGCAAAGGACTCAGTTTCATACCCTTACGCCCTCACCTCAATGAATTTCGGGCATGATGCTGAACTCTTCTTCCGCCGTCTTCGTCTTCGGGCTCACTTCTTTGGGCAGGAGCCCTCTCCCTGTACAATGGATCCTTTTACCCACCTCCAATATTCTCCCTCCACGTGGACCCCTCCCTCTGGATTCTTACTTGCTCTTGATCATTTCATTGAGAACTGTCGGCGTGACATCAGTCGTCTCAATTTCTCTGCTCCTCTCACCAACTCTAACCTGTCTCTTTCTAAGCTTGCCGCATTCCGTTCTCTTAGGTCCAAA
Organism: Carcharodon carcharias; assembly: GCF_017639515.1. Lineage (NCBI taxonomy): Eukaryota > Metazoa > Chordata > Chondrichthyes > Lamniformes > Lamnidae > Carcharodon > Carcharodon carcharias. Next base: position 2,237,342 of record NC_054489.1, on the reverse strand, counting down.
CCTGCTGACAAAGGTGGTGCTGATGTTGTCTGGCGCACTGACCTCTACCTCGCGGAGGCTAAGCGTCAACTCGCAGACACTTCCTCCTACCTCTTCCTGGACCATGACCCCACCACTGAACATCAAGCCATTGTTTCAGGACTGTCATTGACCTCATCTCCTCTGGGGATCTTCCTCCCACAGCTTCCAACCTCATAATCTCCCAACCTCAGACGGCCCGCTTCTACCTCCTACCCAAAATCCACAAACAGGACTGTCCTGGCAGACCGATCGTGTCAGCCTGTTCCTGCCCCATGGAACTCATTTCTTGCTATCTTGACACCATTCTCTCTCCCCTTGTCCAGTCTCTTCCCACCTACATCCGCGATTCCATTCACGCCCTACATCATATCAACAATTTCCAGTTCCCTGGCCCCAACCGCTTCCTCTTCACCATGGACGTCCAATCCCTCTACACCTCCATCCCCCATTCAGGATGGTCTGAGGGCCTTTAGCTTCTTCCTTGACCAGAGGCCTGAACAATCCCCATCCACCACTACTCTCCTCTGTCTGGCTGAACTTGTTCTCTCACTGAACCAATTTCTCCTTAAACTCCTCTCACTTCCTCCAAATAAAAGGTGTGGCTATGGGTACCCACATGGGCCCCAGCTATGCCTGTCTCTTTATGGGGTATGTGGAACATTCCTTGTTCCAGTCCTACTCAGGCCCCCTCCCACAACTCTTTCTCCGGTACATCGATGACTGCTTCGGTGCTGCTTCATGCTCTCATCTGGATCTGGAAAAATGTATTAATTTTGCTTCCAATCTCCACCCCTCCATCATTTTCACGTGGTCCATCACTGACACTTCCCTTCCCTTCCTTGACCTCTCAGTTTCAATTTCTGGTGATAGACTGTCCACCAATATCCATTACAAGCCTACCGACTCCCTCAGCTACCTCAACTACAGCTCCTCACACCCCGCTTCCTGTAAGGACTCCATCCCATTTTCTCAGTTCCTTCACCTCCGTTGCATCTGTTCCGCTGGTGCCACTTTCCAAAACAGTTCCTCTGACATGTCCTCCTTCTTCCTTAACTGAGGTTTTCCACCCATGGTGGTTGACAGGGCCCTCAACCGTGTCCGGCCCATCTCCTGCGCATCCGCCCTCACGCCTTCTCCTCCCTCCCAGAAACATGATAGGGTCCCCCTTGTCCTCACTTATCACCCCACCAGGCTCCGCATTCAAAGGATCATCCTCCGCCATTTTCGCCAACTCCAGCATGATGCCACCACCAAAAACATCTTCCCTTCACCCACTCAGAGGCTTTCCACAGGGATCGTTCCCTCTGGGACACTCTGGTCCACTCCTCCATCACCCCCTACACCTCAACCCCCTCCCACGGTACCTTCCCATGCAACCACAGAAGGTGCAACACCTGCCCCTTTACTTCCCCCCTCCTCACCGTCCAAGGGCCCAAACACTCATTTCAAGTGAAGCAGCATTTCACTTGCACTTCCCTCAATTTAGTCTACTGCATTCGCTGCTCCCAATGCGGTCTCCTCTACATTGGAGAGACCAAACGCAGACTGGGTGACCGCTTTGCAGAACACCTTCGGTCTGTCCGCAAGCATTACCCAGGCCTCGCTGTCGCTTGCCATTTCAACACTCCACCCTGCTCTCATGCCCACATGTCCGTCCTTGGCTTGCTGCATTGTTCCAGTGAAGCTTAATGCAAACTGGAGGAACAGCACCTCATCTTCCGACTGGGCACTTTACAGCCTTCCGGATTTAATATGGAGTTCAACAATTTCAGATCATGAACTCTCTCTTCCATTCCCACCCCTTTCCGATCCCCCCTTTTAAATTGATAATTTTTAAAAATATATGTTTTTCTTTTCCCACCTATTTTTTAATTTATTTCAATCTATTGTTTTATCTCCACCTTTTAGCCCATTTCGATCCCTTCTCCCCACCCCACCCCCACAAGGGACATCTGCCACTTGCTTGTCCTGCTTGCTACCCTTAATGTCCCCATTAACACATTCCTTAGATAATATCACCACTGTCAAAACCCCTTTGTCCTTTTGTCTATGGCATTTTTGGCAATCTCTTCTTTGCCTCCGACTTTCATTGGCCCTCTATCCAGCTCAACCTGTCCCACCCCTCTCTACCAGCTTATATTTCATCTCATTTCTCGATTTCCTTAGTTCTGATGAAGAGTCATTCGGACTTGAAAAGTCAACTGTATTTCCCTCCGCAGATGCTGTCAGACCTGCTGAGTTTTTCCAGGTATTTTTGTTTTTGTACAGAGTCACTGTTTATTCAGGGTATGGGTCACTCACTGTCTAACTGTACAGAATCACTGTTTATTCAGGGTAAGGGTCACTCACTGTGTAACTGTACAGAGTCACTGTTTATTCAGGGTAAGGGTCACTCACTGTCTAACTGTACAGAGTCAATGTTTCTTCAGGGTAAGGGTCAATCACTGTGTAATTGTACAGAGTCACTGTTTATTCAGGGTAAGGGTCACTCACTGTGTAACTGTACAGCGTCACTGTTTATTCAGGGTAAGGATCACTCACTGTGTAACTGTACAGAGTCACTATTTATTCAGGGTAAGGGTCACTCACTGTGTAACTGTACAGAGTCACTGTTTATTCAGGGTAAGGGTCACTCACTGTCTAACTGTACAGAGTCAATGTTTCTTCAGGGTAAGGGTCAATCACTGTGTAATTGTACAGAGTCACTGTTTATTCAGGGTAAGGGTCACTCACTGTCTAACTGTACAGAATCACTGTTTATTCAGGGTAAGGGCCACTCACTGTGTAACTGTACAGAATCACTGTTTATTCAGGGTAAGGGTCACTCACTGTCTAACTGTACAGAATCACTGTTTATTCAGGGTAAGGGTCACTCACTGTCTAACTGTACAGAGTCACTGTTTATTCAGGGTAAGGGTCACTCACTGTCTAACTGTACAGAGTCACTGTTTATTCAGGGTAAGGGTCACTCACTGTGTAACTGTACAGAGTTACTGTTTATTCAGGGTAAGGATCACTCACTGTGTAACTGTACAGAGTTACTGTTTATTCAGGGTAAGGATCACTCACTGTGTAACTGTACTGAGTCACTGTTTATTCAGGGTAAGGGTCACTCACTGTGTAACTGTACAGCGTCACTGTTTATTCAGGGTAAGGATCACTCACTGTGTAACTGTACAGAGTCACTGTTTATTCAGGGTAACGGTCACTCACTGTGTAACTGTACAGAGTCACTGTTTATTCAGGGTGAGGGTCACTCACTGTCTAACTGTGCAGAGTCACTGTTTATTCAGGGTAAGGATCACTCACTGTGTAACTGTACAGAGTCACTGTTTATTCAGGGTAAGGGTCACTCACTGTGTAACTGTACAGAGTCACTGTTTATTCAGGGTAAGGGTCACTCACTGTCTAACTGTTCAGAGTCACTGTTTATTCAGGGTAAGGATCACTCACTGTGTAACTGTACAGAGTCACTGTTTATTCAGGGTAAGGATCACTCACTGTGTAACTGTACAGAGTCACTGTTTATTCAGGGTAAGGGTCACTCACTGTGTAACTGTACAGAGTCACTGTTTATTCAGGGTAAGGGTCACTCACTGTGTAACTGTACAGAGTCACTGTTTATTCAGGGTAAGGATCACTCACTGTGTAACTGTACAGAGTTACTGTTTATTCAGGGTAAGGGTCACTCACTGTGTAACTGTACAGAGTCACTGTTTATTCAGGGTAAGGGTCACTCACTGTGTAACTGTGCAGAGTCACTGTTTATTGAGGGTAAGGGTCACTCACTGTGTAACTGTACAGCGTCACTGTTTATTCAGGGTAAGGGTCACTCACTGTGTAACTGTACAGAGTCACTGTTTATTCAGGGTAAGGGTCACTCACTGTCTAACTGTACAGCGTCACTGTTTATTCAGGGTAAGGGTCACTCACTGTGTAACTGTACAGAGTCACTGTTTATTCAGGGTAAGGATCACTCACTGTGTAACTGTACAGAGTTACTGTTTATTCAGGGTAAGGGTCACTCACTGTGTAACTGTACAGAGTCACTGTTTATTCAGGGTAAGGGTCACTCACTGTGTAACTGTGCAGAGTCACTGTTTATTGAGGGTAAGGGTCACTCACTGTGTAACTGTACAGCGTCACTGTTTATTCAGGGTAAGGGTCACTCACTGTGTAACTGTACAGAGTCACTGTTTATTCAGGGTAAGGGTCACTCACTGTCTAACTGTACAGCGTCACTGTTTATTCAGGGTAAGGGTCACTCACTGTGTAACTGTACAGAGTTACTGTTTATTCAGGGTAAGAGTCACTCACTGTGTAACTGTACAGAGTCACTGTTTATTCAGGGTAAGGATCACTCACTGTCTAACTGTACAAAGTCACTGTTTATTCAGGGTAAGGGTCACTCACTATCTAACTGTACAGAGTCACTGTTTATCCAGGGTAAGGATCACTCACTGTGTAACTGTACAGAGTCACTGTTTATTCAGGGTAAGGGTCACTCACTGTGTAACTGTACAGAGTCACTGTTTATTCAGGGTAAGGGTCACTCATTGTCTAACTGTACAGAGTCACTGTTTATTCAGGGTAAGGATCACTCACTGTGTAACTGTACAGAGTCATTGTTTATTCAGGGTAAGGGTCACTCACTGTGTAACTGTACAGAGTCACTGTTTATTCAGGGTAAGGGTCACTCACTGTCTAACTGTACAGAGTCACTGTTTATTCAGGGTAAGGATCACTCACTGTGTAACTGTACAGAGTCACTGTTTATTCAGGGTAAGGGTCACTCACTGTGTAACTGTACAGAGTCACTGTTTATTCAGGGTAAGGATCACTCACTGTGTAACTGTACAGAGTCACTGTTTATTCAGGGTAAGGATCACTCACTGTGTAACTGTACAGAGTCACTGTTTATTCAGGGTAAGGGTCACTCACTGTCTAACTGTACAGAGTCACTGTTTATTCAGGGTAAGGATCACTCACTGTGTAACTGTACAGAGTCACTGTTTATTCAGGGTAAGGATCACTCACTGTGTAACTGTACAGAGTCACTGTTTATTCAGGGTAAGGGTCATCACTGTGTAACTGTACAGAGTCACTGTTTATTCAGGGTAAGGGTCACTCACTGTGTAACTGTACAGAGTCACTGTTTATTCAGGGTAAGGGTCTCTCACTGTGTAACTGTACAGAGTTACTGTTTATTCAGGGTAAGGGTCATCACTGTGTAACTATGCACTAACCTGCTCTTTTTTTCAGCCTTTACAGTAACCTGACTGATTGCTCGGAAAGGGTAATGGAGCTTTGCAATTCCTATTGGCCAAATGCAGTTGGTGAACATTTATTAATTCTGATGCATACTCGGTACTTTAAGGATTGCAACATGGTGGAGAACCGAACTCTGATTGACCCTCCCGAAAACATTGTGCTGGGGCTGATCATCGCTCCAATCTGTATCATTCCTATCATGGTGGCACTGGTGGTCTGGTGCAGCAAGAACACTGAAGCCAACACCAAAAAATAAAGCAGCCCATTCGTTCCATCCATTTTTATAATTCCTTTTATCCACCCTGAACTCCTCTTATCACATCTCTTTTTTCAGTTCAACGTCAAATCTGTTCATATTTCTCATTATTCCTCCCTGGATCTATGCTGCTTCCTGCTCTGCTACACTGCTCAGTTTTTGCACTTTCCCTCCATCTCCTCAAACTCTCTGAATCCTTCGGCACGTTTAACCACACCCTCCTCTCCAAGAACTCGCCGCCGTTCAGCATCTGAATGGGTCCTGCCCTCGGCTGCTTCCACTGTTATGTATCCAGTCGTAAGCAGAGAAAATGATGTAGTGGCTTCTCTTTCACTCCCACAGCATTACAGCTGGCAGCAGGTCACCATCCACATTTATACTGTCAACATCCAGCTTGATTTCACCATCACCTCACTCAACCTCTCCACTGCCTTGGAGTTGTCACACTTATATTCCAATCTCTGTTCTTGAATGAGCTACAATTTCCTCCAATTGCTAAGACACCTACTTTCACCACAACACATTCACCACAACCACCACCACCACCACAACCACAACCACCACCACCACCACCACAACCACCACAACCACAACTACCACAACCACCACTAACACAACCACAACCACAACCACATCTACCACCACCACAACCACAACCAACACAACACAACTACCACAACCACAACCACAACCACCACCACAACCACAACCACATCTACCACCACCACAACCACAACCACCACTACCACCACAACCAACGCAACCACAACCACCACCACCACTACCACCACAACCACCGCAACCACAACCACCACTACCACCACAACCACCGCAACCACAACCACCACCACCACAACTACCACAACCACCACTAACACAACCACAACCACATCTACCACCACCACAACCACAACCAACACAACACAACTACCACAACCACAACCACCACCACCACCACCACCACCACAACCACAACCACCACTACCACCACAACCACAACCACCACTACCACCACAACCACCGCAACACAACCACCACAACCATCACCACCACCACAAACACAACCACAACCACCACAACCACCACCACAACCACAACCACCACCACCACCACCACAACCACAACCACCACCACCACCACAACCGCAACCACAACCACAACCACCACCACAACCATCACCACAACTACAACCACTACAACCACAACCACCACAACCATCACCACCACCACAAGCACAACCACAACCACCACAACCACCACCACAACCACAACCACCACCACCACCACCACAACCACAACCATCACCACCACCACAAGCACAACCACAACCACCACAACCACCACCACCACCACCACAACCACAACCACAACCACAACCACCACCACAACCATCACCACAACTGCAACCACTACAACCACAACCACCACAACCACAACCACCACAACCACCACAACCATCACCACAACCACCACTGAGGCTGCCTCAGTGCATCTGCTGCTGAAACTCTCTTCCAGGCCTTGTTCTGTCCAGATTTGAATATTCAAATGCACCCCCACTGGTTTCTCATCTTTCACATTCCATAAGCTTGAAGTCATCCAACTTTGCCAACTTACACCAAATCCCATTCACCAGCACCCCAGTCTTTGCTGATTTATACCACTGTATTGGATTTCTGACCCCCAATACTTCAATTTTAAAATTCTCACCTTTGTGTTTAAATCTCTCCAAGGCCTTACCCTTCCTTATCTCTGTTACCTCTTCCAGCCTCACTACTTGCCCCCATACAAAAATTCTTTGTTTGTCAGACTGGCCTCTTGTCCATCCCCCATCCCTGCACCCGTGCCTTCAACCATCTGGAAAACTCTCCTTAAACTAATTTGCCTCTCAATCTCTCTCGCCTTTTTAATGATCCTCCTCTTTGATCAAGCAGCTTGTCACCTTTCCTAATGTGTCTTTCCTTAGATCTTTGTCCCTGTTCCCTTTATGACTCTGTAGCACCTTAGGTTTTTCTCTATTAAAGACTCCATATAAATTCATTGTATCATTGTGAACCTCTGGATAAATGAAACCTTATTCTTGTTGCAATCTCCTGTCATGATTTCATGAAAAAGAATTGGTTCAATCAGCAGTAGATCTGAGGCTCTGTCTGAACAGAATAAATGGAAACTTTCCCTCAAACTCTCATCTATTTATTTCCTTATTGTCTCTAATGAGGGTTTGGATAAGGCCCTGATGCTGCAGCACATGGTGTGGAAGATGCTGAGTGTGGGTCTGGCAGGAACTCAACATATCAGTCAGAGTTTCCAGCCCTGTAGATATGATGTATGTATGTAGAGTATACCTGTAGGTATGGTGTATGTATGTAGCATATACCTGTAGGTATAGCATATGTGCTAGACTACAGCTGAAAATTGCAGTATATGGTATGTACACTGGGATCAGGTTGGACAGTGCCATTCGAGAGTTGATGTGAGACGAGGAGAGAGTGGGTGGATGTTTAGAAAAGCCAGAAAATTGGGTATTCCTCAGGCCCTTTGACACCAGGAAGCAGCCAGTGAGTGGAGAGTGGGAAGGAAAGATTGGAAAGACTGCAGAGTTCTGGGGAAGATTGGAGACCTCATGAGGAAATGAGAAAAACCAGGGGAGTGGTCAGAAGTGTTCAGGTGAATGAAAGGGCTGGGGGTGATTGGAAGGGTTGAGCTAAATGGGCGACTGCAGACATGTTGAGAAAGACAAAGAAAGGTAGTTGACTCCTGTTGCAGTCACATAGGATTTAATTTGTGACTTTGCTAAGAGCCATTTCAGTACCAAGGCAGGGTTAGAAACCTGTTTGGAAGGATTCAGACATGGAGTTCTGAGAAAGGTGGGAAGAGATCTATGAGGTGACAACATGTTCATGGACTTTGGAGGTTAAAGGAGGGTTGAAGTTGAGATGGTAGTTTGCAGGATCAGTGGGGTCAAGGGTAAAAGGCTCTGTCAGCCATGGCTCAGTGCAAAGCTGAATCTCAGGATTCAGGGTTCAAGTCCCACTCCCATGTTTCAGCACAAAAGTCAAGGCTGGAATTCCAGTGCAGTGCTGAGAGAGCACCGCACTGTCAGAGGGACTGTCTTTCAGATGAGATGTTAAACTGAGGTTCCAGCTCCTTGCTGACACACACTCTGCTCAGACACACTGTGCTGTTCTGGTTGGAAGATTAGCAATCTCAGGAACTCTGACAAAGGAATATACATCCTTTGTCATCCCTTGTCAAAGCCAAAGTGGGGAGCTGAGAGTCATGTAACATGACCCCGTCCTCCCCCACCCACCCACCTAGCTGGAAGCACCATTTATACTGACTTGCAGTACTTCACGTCAGTCTGCTATTTACCATCCACCAAGCAGCAACATAAAAAAGGGGCTCTGTCCCTGGCCCCCATCTATACTGCTTCTACTGGAACATCTGAACTTCTATACTATCACTTAGAAGACTAATTCATCTCTGTGTTCTTATCTCATCTCTACTGAAAAAGTTAATAATCCAGCATCAGTTTTCAACCTGCTGACCTCTGTGAAGGAATACACCATTAGACTTTGATTCTGGACTTTGGGCTCACGTGAAATAATAATTCTTTGCTCTGTGGTCTTAGCCTGTAAAATCTTTCTTTCTCTATCCCTTGTTTATTATATGAATGCATATCGACAACTCCCTCCTGCGTTTTGAATGTATACAGATAAACTAACCCTCTGCATTTACCCTATATCGAGTTTTCTGTGGTGTTATTAATAGAAATTGGATCATACCAAAACTGAGGAGTTGGGAAATACACCACCGCTTATAAAGGGAGAAATCAAAATCAAAACATCTTTCTGTTTACGGACGGCTGATGAGAGGAGAAACCAGGGCTGTTTAAATTAAACTCCCTCCTGTCCATACAGAAATTGGGGGCACATCCAGGATAATCCATGTGAATTTTACCAGAGTCCAAGTTAAGAGATGAGCTAAATCTAAGGCTAAAAGGAAAATTCAGCAGCTGGAACAAGTTTTAAAGCACAAGTAATTTACCACAGCAAATTCCTTTTCCCTAACACTAAGAAAATAGCAACTTTTGAGGCCCAGATGTAGGTCAAACAAGGGAATTTGAACAGTGAATCATTGTCGGCCCTTAGCACAGAACAACTGAAAGCTGTAGCTAAGGAGGTACAGCTAAAAGTGCCCAGCAAAGTGAAGAGGGGTGAATTGATCCAGTTGTTGGCGGGGGGTACATTTGGATGTCATGTTACTGGTACAGCAGTTAGATGTGGAGCTCAGCCATGATTCTGAATCCAATCCCCCAGCCCAATTTCAAGCTGGAAATGTTCGGAACACAGCTAGGATTTCAGGAGAGGGGAAGAAAAACACGAACAAGGGAACAGGAGAGGGAAACAATGTAAGAAAAGGAAGCTCAGGAAACCGAGAGAGAGAAAGAAACAAGAAAGTGAAAGGGAATTCCAGCTCTGAAAATTGGAAATGGAGCTAGCAGCTCAAGGAGATCGAAAGACCAGACAGCTGGGGCCTGCCAGGGAAAATCTCTCTCTACCTGGTAGCACTCCCTATCTCTCTAACCTGGAACTACTCTCAGAAGCCCTCAGGTATGCGAGATTCATTCCCAAATTTGAAGAGAGTGATGTGGTCATCTTTTGCCACTTTTGAGAAAATAGCAAAGAAGCTAAAATGGCCATTGGATACCTGGACATTTTGAATTCAAGATCAGCTGTCAGGGAGACCCCAAGAGGTCTCCTCCATGTTGACTCCTGATGTGTCCATGAATTATGAGCAGACCAAGGCTGCCATCCTAAGTACCTACAAGTTAGTCCCAAAGGCACACCACCAGCAATTCCTGAATGATTGTAAGAAGCCAACACAGGCCTACATTGAGTTTCAACGGCTGAAGCAAATCACATTTGACCGATGGATCAGATCCTTAAGAATCCCACGCACCTATGAGGGGAAGTTGGTATTGTTGGAGGAATTTAAAAATTGCCTACCCTCCAACCTTCGAATGCACTTGGAGCAGCAGAGGATCCAGCAGACAGATGTGATCTCTACCCATAGACCTGGAAACTCAGGCAGACTCTTTCTAAGCCATTCCCATAAGCATTTGTAAGAGAACCAGGGTGATCTAGATAGAAAAGACCCCCACCTGGAAAAGAAAATGCAAAGGAGAGTGCAAAAAGGCCCCCTGCAGCCTGAAAGAAGAACCCCCGGAGACCGGTGTGTTCTCACTGCAATAAAATAGGCCATTCCAGGCCTGAGCACTGGAGATTGCGAGTGAAGCCTGTTGGTCTAATCGGGCTCCACATGAGTTGTGCCCCGAATGACACCCACCCACCCCCACCTCCCGCCCCCACCCACCCACCATGGGTGGTGCAGTAGAGCAGGCAGAATCTCTCACTACTGAAACTTACCCTTTGGAGGTCACAGCACTGTGTGTTACTGAGCCAGACAAACCCCCAAGAGCTTCTGGAGCTTCGCCCTTTCAGGAACAGTGTCCCCCTACCCGTCCCAAGTCTGTTGTACTGCTCCAGGACACAGGGGCCACTCAGAACTTACTGTTGGAGGGAAACTTAAACCTACCCCCCCGCCCCACCCGAGTGCTCCCTGAAGACCAAAGCCCTGATGAGTGGAGTGGGAGGAGGATCTGTATTTGCCCCCTTCCCCCTCTCCATAAGGTCCGCCTAGAGTGTGACCTTGTTTCAGGCCCTGTTACAGTCGGGATTTCCCCTGTCCCCTAACTAGCAGAATCGATTTCTTCCTTTGGACGAATTTGGCTGCAGCAAGGTGTTAGTCAGCGAAGGAAAAGAGGCCCAAAAAGGTGAAATAGCCCCCATAAACATTAGGCGTTGGCTGCCTGAATGTCACAAGGCTGAAGCCAGGCCAGTAAAGTTAAAAGAGGCCCAAGAAAGACCACTGGAACCTAAAATAGATTCACAGGGTATCCCAGAATTTAAATAGAGACTGAAGATGCAGAAAATTTGGATTTATTTTCAAGTACTAGCCAGGACCAGCAGCTAAGGCACCAAAGCATACACCAACAGTCGCAGCCTTACATGAAATCTATAAACTTGTAACAAGGGCTCAGCTGTAAATTTGCAATTAGGAAATGGGAGACACACGGGCGGGGACACGGGATAACTCGATCAAGAGTTGGGGAAGGCCATTTCGCACTGTCTGATAGCCATCTTCAAAAAAGACAATGTCCAGTCTCTGCACTGCAATTACTGCACAGGAACACAATTATCAGCCCACCGGGGGTCATTGTGCTGTGGCCTCTGTCTAACGAATACCATTAAGTTGTAAAACAAAAACAGAATTACCTGGAAAAACTCAGCAGGTCTGACAGCATCGGCGGAGAAGAAAAGAGTTGACGTTTCGAGTCCTCATGACCCTTCGACAGAACTAGGTGAATCCAAGGAAAGGGGTGAAATATAAGCTGGTTTAAGGTGTGGGTGTGGGGGGTGGGTGGGTTGGGTGGGGGGAGAGAAGTGGAGGGGGGGTGTGGTTGTAGGGACAAGCAAGCAGTGATAGAAGCAGATCATCAAAAGATGTGACAGACAACAGAACAAAAGAACACATAGGTGTTGAAGTTGGTTATATATATCTAAACGAATGTGCTAATTAAGAATGGATGGTAGGGCACTCAAGGTATAGCTCTAGTGGGGGTGGGAGGAGCATAAAAGATTTTAAAATATTTAAAAATAATGGAAATAGGTGGGAAAAAGAAAAATCTATATAATTTATTGGAAAAAAAACAAAAGGAAGGGGGAAGAAACAGAAAGGGGGTGGGGATGGAGGAGGGAGGTCAAGACCTAAAGTTGTTGAATTCAATATTCAGTCCGGAAGGCTGTAAAGTGCCTAGTCGGAAGATGAGGTGTTGTTCCTCCAGTTTGCATTGGGCTTCACTGGAACAATGCAGCAAGCCAAGGACAGACATGTGGGCAAGAGAGCAGGGTGGAGTGTTGAAATGGCAAGCGACAGGGAGGTTTGGGTCATTCTTGCGGACAGACCGCAGGTGTTCTGCAAAGCGGTTGCCCAGTTTACGTTTAGTCTCTCCAATGTAGAGGAGACCGCATTGGGAGCAACGAATGCAATAGACTAAGTTGGCGGAAATGCAAGTGAAATGTTGCTTCACTTGAAAGGAGTGTTTGGGACCTTGGACGATGAGGAGAGAGGAAGTGAAGGGGCAGGTGTTAAATCTTTTGCGTGGGGATGGGGAGGTGCCATAGGTGGGGGTTGAGGAGTAGGGGGTGATGGAGGAGTGGACCAAGGTGTCCCAGAGGGAGCGATCCCTACGGAATGCTGACAGGGGGGGTGAAGGGAAGATGTGTTTGGTGGTGGCATCATGCTGGAGTTGGCGGAAATGGCGGAGGATGATCCTTTGAATGCGGAGGCTGGTGGGGTGATAAGTGAGGACAAGGGGGACCCTATCATGTTTCTGGGATGGAGGAGAAGGCGTGAGGGCGGATGCACGGGAGATGGGCCGGACACGGTTGAGGGCCCTGTCAATGACCGTGGGTGGAAAACCTCGGTTAAGGAAGAAGGAGGACATGTCAGAGGAACTGTTTTTGAATGCAGCATCATCAGAACAGATGCGACGGAGGCGAAGGAACTGAGAGAATGGGATGGAGTCCTTACAGGAAGCAGGGTGTGAGGAGCTGTAGTCAAGGTAGCTGTGGGAGTTGGTAGGCTTGTAATGAATATTGGTGGACAGTCTATCACCAGAGATTGAGACAGAGAGGTCAAGGAAGGGAAGGGAAGTGTCAGAGGTGGACCACGTGAAAATGATGGAGGGGTGGAGATTGGAAGAAAAATTAATAAATTTTTCCAAGTCCCGAAGAGAGCATGAAGCAGCACCAAAGTAATCATTGATGTACCAGAGAAAGAGTTGTGGGAGGGGGCCGGAGTAGGACTGGAACAAGGAATGTTCCACATACCCCATAAAGAGACAGGCATAGCTGGGGCCCATGCGGGTACCCATAGCCACACCTTTTATTTGGAGGAAGTGAGAGGAGTTGAAGGAGAAATTGTTCAGTATGAGAACAAGTTCAGCCAGACGGAGGAGAGTAGTGGTGGATGGGGATTGTTCGGGCCTCTGTTCAAGGAAGAAGCTAAGGGCCCTCAGACCATCCTGGTGGGGGATGGAGGTGTAGAGGGATTGGACGTCCATGGTGAAGAGGAAGCGGTTGGGGCCAGGGAACTGGAAATTGTTGATGTGACGTAAGGTGTCAGAGGAATCACGGATGTAGATGGGAAGGGACTGGACAAGGGGAGAGAGAAGGGAGTCAAGATAACAAGAAATGAGTTCTGTGGGGCAGGAACAGGCTGACACGATTGGTCTACCGGGGCAGTTCTGTTTGTGGATTTTGGGTAGGAGGTAGAAGCGGGCCGTCTGAGGTTGGGCGACTATCAGGTTGGAAGCTGTGGGAGGAAGATCCCCAGAGGAGATGAGGTCAGTGACAGTCCTGGAAACAATGGCTTGATGTTCAGTGGTGGGGTCATGGTCCAGGGAGAGGTGGGAGGAAGTGTCTGCGAGTTGACGCTCAGCCTCCGCGAGGTAGAGGTCAGTGCACCAGACAACAACAGCACCACCCTTGTCAGCGGGTTTGATGATGATGTCAGTGTTGGACCTGAGAGAACGGAGTGCAGTAAGTTCAGAGAGAGAGAGATTAGAATGGGTGAGAGGAGCAGAGAAATTGAGACGACTAATGTCACGCCGATAGTTCTCAATGAAAAGATCAAGAGAAGGTAAGAATCCAGAGGGAGGGGTTCAGGTGGAGGGAGAATATTGGAGGTGGGTAAAAGGATCCGTTGAATGGAGAGAGGACTCCTGCCCAAAGAAGTGAGCCCGGAGACGAAGACGGCGGAAGAAGAGTTCAGCATCGTGCCAAGCCCGAAGTTCATTGAGGTGAGGGCGTAAGGGTATGAAACGAAATCCTTTGCTGAGCACTGAACGTTCAGCATCGGAGAGGGGAAGGTCAGGGGGTATAGTGAATACACGGCTGGGGCTGGGATTGGAAGATGGGGTGGGGACGGAGGGACAGGCAGGGGTGGAGGGTCCTAGATGGGTGTTGGTGTCAATGAGTTGTTGCAGCTTGCGTTCCTTAGCACTTGAGAGAAAGAGAAAAAGTTTCTTGTTGAGGCGTCGGATGAGCCGAAGGATAAAATGAAACTGGGGGCACGCGCAGCTTTGAAAAAGGGTACGGTGGTGCTGCTGGAGGGAGAGGTCGAGTGTGTTCATATGGCGGCGCATGGCACTGAGTGTGGATCTCAGGATGTGACAGGAACAGCAGTCCGAGAAACGTTTTATGTCCCGGAAATACCTGTAATCCTGGGTGGGTTCGAAACATGAGGGGTGGAATTTCAGTTGAAATCCACGTGGGGTAATTCGGAGACGGAGACAGTCACTGAGAAAGGAGATATGGCTATGAAAGCGAGTTTTAGTAAACACCTTGTCAAACACCAGGAGAGAAATGGAAAGCAATGAAGGTGAACAAGGCAAAAGTGAGATATGGAAATCTTGTCGCAGAGACGAACAGAACTTCTTCAAGGAGGTAGGCATTTCTTGAAGAGCAGTGGCAGTCAATTAATTGACTACCGAGACTACCGACTCCCACAGCTTGACTGCAGCTCCTCACACCCCGCTTCCTGTAAGGACTCCATCCCATTCTCTCAGTTCCTTCGCCTCCGTCGCATCTGTTCCGATGATGCTACCTTCAAAAACAGTTCCTCTGACATGTCCTCCTTCGTCCTTAACCGAGGTTTTCCACCCACGGTCATTGACAGGGCCCTCAACCGTGTCCGGCCCATCTCCCGTGCATCCACCCTCACGCCTTCTCCTCCCTCCCAGAAACATGATACGGTCCCCCTTGTCCTCACTTATCACCCCACCAGCCTCCGCATTCAAAGGATCATCCTCCGCCAGTTCCGCCAACTCCAGCATGATGCCACTACCAAACACATCTTCCCTTCACCCCTACTGTCGGCATTCCATAGGGATGGCTCCCTCCAGGACACCTTGGTCCACTCCTCCATCACCCCCTACTCCTCAACCCCCACCTATGGCACCTCTCCATGCCCATGCAAAAGGTGTAACACCTGCCCCTTCACTTCCTCTCTCCTCACTGTCCAAGGTCCCAACCACTCCTTTCAAGTGAAGCAACATTTCACTTGCATTTCCCCCAACTTAGTCTACTGCATTCGTTGCTCCCAATGCGGTATCCTCTACATTGGAGAGACTAAACGTAAACTGGGCGACCGCTTTGCAGAACACCTGCGGTCTGTCCGCAAGAATGACCCAAACTTCCCTGTCGCTTGCCATTTCAACACTCCACCCTGCTCTCTTGCCCACATGTCTGTCCTTGGCTTGCTGCATTGTTCCAGTGAAGCCCAATGCAAACTGGAGGAACAACACCTCATCTTCTGACTAGGCACTTTACAGCCTTCCGGACTGAATATTGAATTCAACAACTTTAGGTCTTGACCTCCCTCCTCCATCCCCACCCCCTTTCTGTTTCTTCCCCCTTCCTTTTGTTTTTTCCAATAAATTATATAGATTTTTCTTTTTCCCACCTATTTCCATTATTTTTAAATATTTTAAAATCTTTTATGCTCCCCCCACCCCCACTAGAGCTATACCTTGAGTGCCCTACCATCCATTCTTAATTAGCACATTCGTTCAGATAATATCACCAACTTCAACACCTATGTGTTCTTTTGTTCTGTTGTCTGTCACATCTTTTGATGATCTGCTTCTATCACTGCTTGCTTGTCCCTACAACCACACCCCCCCTCCACTTCTCTCCCCCCACCCAACCCACCCACCCCCCACACCCACACCTCAAACCAGCTTATATTTCACCCCTTCCTTGGATTCACCTAGTTCTGTCGAAGGGTCATGAGGACTCGAAACGTCAACTCTTTTCTTCTCCGCCGATGCTGTCAGACCTGCTGAGTTTTTCCAGGTAATTCTGTTTTTGTTTTGGATTTCCAGCATCCGCAGTTTTTTAGTTTTTATTTTTGTTTTTACCATTAAGTTGTAACTGATAATAAAAGATATATAAACTCTGCTCAGTTGAAACCTCAGTAGAGAAGCGCCTGGAGTGCCCAGCGTTTGCTCCCCACATGCGTAATAAAGGAAACTCTTGAATATTGCATCTGGACTCCGAGTGTTGAAATTTTGGACCAGTGTGTTCCTCGGACCTTTCAGTTGGCTCCGCGAGCAGGGTACAAAGGACACAGGACACTGAAGAGGAACCAAGATGAGTCACAGTGTGAGGACACTTTTATTCATACTAAATCCAACTCTGTCCCGATCCAGGAAGTGTCAGGTGTTTCCTAAACCTGGGCTCCAGGCAATAGTTCAAGGGGTGGTAACGGTGGGGTAGAAATGCTTGTATTACAGATTGTTATCATTACATCTGGTATTAGTCGCAAGTAACGAGCTTGGTCAGAAAGGAACCAGGTAAGAACCGTACCTCAGACAACAACTATACCCCGAACGTCTGACCCAGAGATGGCCAGTGGTGACAAACTCGAGTGGAGACCAAAGGAATCCCTGACACGGCATTTAGCTGACAAAAATAAGATAGGCAAAATGATAAAGAACAATTGGAACACATTTGACTCGCCTGCTGATCAGAGAACATGGTGGGATAATCAGAAAAAGGACATAGATGATAAAGCCTGGATCCTAATGTTAAGACAACACTTAGAGTTAAGTAAGAAAGTAAATAGAATGTTGGTCAACAAATCCCAAAATAAAGAGCGAGTACAGGCAAAAAAATCTCATGTCAGTTTCGGCAGCTTGAACACAGCTACCAGCAGCTTCACAATGCGCAGATAATGTAGATTGGAATGGGCTGGTCGAATATGAGGAACAACGGGAAACAGGTTGGGAATCAGCACTCCCATATCCTGTGGCCCCAATTATGATAGAGTATGTGCCTCCGGTGCCCGGACAACAAGGCAGACCAGCTCAAGTGGCCGTAACAGCAGAAAATGGGCAGCTTACCCAGCGCCAATACACAGACAGAGAGCTATAACGGGGGGTTCCCGGTGCAACTAAGAACCATGTATGTGTCCCTGTCACCTAGCGACACCATGAAGCTATTGGAAAAAAATTACCCCAACTAAAACCTAGACACGGAAATTGCGGGAAATACAGCAATGCCACAGTTTCCATAACAGGGACATTCACGGGTTAGTCCGGATAAAACTAGCTGAGGTGTATTGGGGATGGCTGCAGCAAGGGTATCAGCACAGAACCTGGTGTAATGATATCGCCGCAGACCAGGCGCAGCAGCAAGCCGATTTCCGAGCCTTTGGAGCAGAAATGGCACAAGTCTTCGGGCAAGCCCCAGTCAAATGGAATACAGTGAATGGAGTAAAACAGGAAAAGGGTGAGAGTGCCCATAACTATGGCAATCGGAAGTTTGAGGCATATTGTAACTACAGGGGTGTAGGTGCTGCACTGAACAAAGACGATGTACAGTTTGTGCAATTGTACAAGGTTAGCCTTAGCATGGCCCACCAGGCAATCCTAGACAACGGGCTAGTGGACAAGATGAGCTAGAAAGATGGGCCATTGGGGTAGATAACCACATAGGGAAAATTAAGATAAAGGTGTTGGCAGTGAAGGTTACAGACCCCACTGAAACTTTGGGCCACAGCGACAGCCATCCCTAAACCCGAGGTGTGCTTTCATTGTAAAAACCCGAACATAAAATATTTACGGTTTTAAATGTAGCCAATGGATTTTGGTTGATACCACTGGACCAGGAATCCCAAGATAAATTCGCTTTCACAGTGGGAGGGAGACAGTATACATGGGCAAGGCTCCCACAGGGATTCCAGCCCCAACATCTTCCATTGGGTCATGAGTGAGAAGCTGAGTCAGTGCAACGTAGAGCCTTACAACAGTACGATTTCACAATCTATAGATGATATCCTAAGAGCATCAGAATTGGAAAGGGGCCACATCGGAGCTCTCTCGGTAGTCTTAAGGACACTGAAAAATACTGGATTCAAGATAAACCCCAAAAAGGCACAAGTAGGGCAAACACTGGTTAGGTACTTAGGACATGAGATCAGTCAGGGAAACAAGATCCTACCACAGGACAGGAGAATGGCCATCACGGACATGCCTCGCCCCGCCACAGTAAGGGGGATCCGAAAGGTCTTGGGGCTGTTCAACTACTGCCACAACTTCCTACCTCAGGTTGCAGCAATGGCTGCGCCGAGACAGGGGTTAGTAAAGTGAGGAAAGCCCGGGACTGAAAAGATCGAATGGGGACCAGAGCAAGAGACAGCGGATACAGGATTGAAGGCTGGTCTCATGCCAGCACCGGCCCTCAAGCTACCCGACATGTCCCAACTGTTCCACGTTTACAGCAGTATGGATGGGGGTGTTTACAAAGCAGCAGTGACACAACAACAAGGAAAAAGCATGAGACCCGTAGTATATTATTCCACACTGCAGTCCCTTGTAGTGAAGGGACTGGCCAGGCGTGTGGCAGCTCTAGACTGTGTGGGCAGGCCGGGTGTGTGAACCTGTCATCATGTCTGGACAAATAACACTGCACACCCAGCACACTTTAGTGGGGTTGTTAAACACTGGGAAACTGGAAACAGTGTCAGACTCCAGACAGGCAGCATGGGAGCTACCAAAAGATAAGGCAGTACAGATCATAAGGGATTACTAAAGTTAAACCAGCAGATGGAATGATATCCGAAGGGGAACCGCATCAGTGTCAGATGAGATTAGACCAAGAGGTGGAGGGGGGCATCTTAGATGAACCAGTTGAGAACCCATATTTGACTCTTTATGCGGATGGATCTAGAAGATACATAAACGGGCAGTTTCGAACTGGGTGGGCAGTCGTAGACCAGAATGAAGAGGCTATCCTAAAAGGGGGATTAGAAGGGGCCCAGTCAGCTCAGGTAGCTGAGCTGATTGCCCTTATGGAGGCCCTCAAAGCGGCTAAAAGCAAGAGGGTGAACATGTATACTGACAGCTGGTCAGGCATTCAGGGCAGTCCACAATACATGGCAGCCTGGAACAGGAAGGGATTCATCACTTCAGGAGGGGGCCACATAAGGCACGAGAAGGTAGTACGAGAGTTAGTGGAAGCAGCTCGGGCACCCGCAGAGGCAGCAGTTATTAAAATACAGGCGCATAGGAAGGTGGCAAACCAGCAACAAAGGGGTAATATGCTAGCATAGGCAGCGGCCAAAGAGGCAGCTGAGAAAGAGGAACTGCGCATAGTCCGGATGGCTGCATATAGCCCAGGGGAGGTGAATGTGCAGAAATTACAGGCAGATATAAATCCCGAGGAAAAGGAAAGAAGGAGAAGGGCAGAGGCCACCATGGGAAAAGACGGAATTTGGAGTTAAGTGTTGTTAGCAATGGCCCCGAATTGTAAACAATACACCCTGTTGAAACTGTATCACGAATCAGACCACAGTGGAAGGGGCAGTACTCTCAGTAGACTGCTTCAGAACTGGTGGTGGACTGGCATTGGCAGGGATATAGCCAAGTAATGTCTGAGATGCATCATTTGCACCGATCTAAGTAAGTCTATCACACCAGCCGCGCCCCAAGGGCCCCTGGGAAAACCCACAGATAGATTTTCCCGGACCCCTTCTGAAAGCAGGGGAAAGAAATACTGCCTGGTCATAATCGATTCACTAGATGGGCGGGGGCTTTCCCCACCAGGGACTGCAGCACCACCACAGCCACAAAGATCCTCACTTTTGAAGTAGTACCAAGGCGGGGAATCCCTTTACAGATGGATTCGGATCAAGGAGCGCATTTTACGGACAGTGTTATGAAAAGGATGTGTGAGCTGCTTGGGGTAAAACAGAAGTTTCACGTATCTTACCATCCACAAAGCTCAGGAATGGTAGAATGTATGAACCTCACATTAAAAAACTGCTATTGGAAAGACAATCACAGCAACTGGTAGGGGATGGGTGGATGTGCTCCCCTGCATATTGATGTGACTGAGGGCTACCCCCAACAGGACAACCAGGTTAACCTCTTATGAGTTGATGACCGGGAGGGCTATGCGCTTGCATAGCCACTGGACATAGCCACTGGAAGTGAGGATATGGGACCCATCAGAGATAAAATTAAAAATGATATTAAGCAATTGGTTGGACAGCTAAAGGAATTACAACAGGAAGTGAAGGACCAACAGGCTATCAGAGATTTAGAAGAGGGGACTAAAGGGGGACCCTGTCACCACTGGCTGAGGTCGGAGACATGGTGTTTGTTCAAATCACCCCGAGCCAACCAGGTTTTGCCCAAAAATGGACTGGACTGTACGGAATTATTTTGACCAGTGATTCATGTGCCCGTGGTGATATGAAGGGAAAAGCTAGGTGGAAACACTGGTCACAACTGAAAAGATGGATGTAAATGATCTAAGTAAGAAAGACTGAATTACCGAGCAGTGGCGGGGGGGGGGTGGGGAACAGGCAATGAGCAGTCCATACTGTGTCAGCCAAGTGGTTTAGGATTCATTCCCAATCTGGAGGACTGGCCATCCAAAAGACAAAAGGGGGAATCCTCAACTACGGGGAGGGTCACCATGGGCTGTGCACAAGGAGGGGTAAGAGAAAGCTGCCTCTTATATACAACCTAACCCCTGGTGATCACCAGCAGTGTGCTTCATTACAGAAACAACAATAACTGGATAACCTCCACACCAAGATGGAAAAAAGCTGGGCGTCGATGATCATTACCAGGGCCCTGGCTATTGCAGCCACCGGCATACAGAACATAAACCATGAAGCAGTGACCGGTATGGGCTTATACTACGAGAATGTCAGCGACGGATATTGCGTGAAAGGAGGTGTGAAATCACAATGAAAAGGTCAATGCTCTTCAAGTGTGGCACCGGGGCTTCTGCAACTATCCGTTGGAATGAACGCTGGAGACCCACTATTTTTAAAGTACTTTATAAAATTGCTGTTATTTTATGAACTCATGGAGCTCTTAGGCTGGGACTTTCCACTCCTGCCCAAGGTGGGAATCATTGTGGGCCAGATGGAAAAGCAAAAGGTCTGTTGAATTTCCAGTCCAGCAGTGGGTGAGGCTGGAAAATCCCTCAAGCTCTCCATATCCCCCAGTGACAGAAGACTCAGCGAAGTCACTGTCACCCTGCTTGCTGGCCCAAGGTGGTCACACGAGCCACACTTTGCCCCCTATAAAGATGGTGGCCATTAACCCGAGTCTGTCACTGGGAGACAGCTGCTGGCCTGCTCAACAAATACACAGTATAGGCTGTTTTTTATTTAGGCTGTGTGACCTACAACAGGCATTTTGAAGCCTCCCCGTCAGGTCATCACCCTCCTTCGCCCTACCTCAGAGAGATAAAAGCAGGGCAAGACAGGGCCGCATACTGTCTGCACCTCGGTGCCAGTGGGGGGCACAGTACTGGAGGAAAGGGAGCTCGTGACTCCATCTGCCATCCTGCTAAATGCTTCTGCTAAACCAACCTGTCAAAAAATACCCCAACACTGTCCCCATCAAACACTCCCAGGACAGGTACAGCACAGGGTTAGATACAGAGTAAATCTCCCTCTACACTGTCCCCATCAAACACTCCCAGGACAGGTACAGCACGGGGTTAGATACAGAGTAAATCTCCCTCTACACTGTCCCCATCAAACACTCCCAGGACAGGTACAGCACGGGGTTAGATACAGAGTAAATCTCCCTCTACACGGTCCCCATCAAACACTCCCAGGGCAGGTACAGCACGGGGTTAGATACAGAGTAAATCTCCCTCTACACTGTCCCCTTCAAACACTCCCAGGACAGGTACAGCACGGGGTTAGATACAGAGTAAAGCTCCCTCTACACTGTCCCCTTCAAACACTCCCAGGACAGGTACAGCACGGGGTTAGATACAGAGTAAAGCTCCCTCTACACTGTCCCCATCAAACACTCCCAGGACAGGTACAGCACGGGGTTAGATACAGAGTAAAGTTCCCTCTACACCGTCCCCATCAAACACTCCCAGGACAGGTACAGCACGGGGTTAGATACAGAGTAAATCTCCCTCTACACTGTCCCCATCAAACACTCCCAGGACAGGTACAGCACGGGGTTAGATACAGAGTAAATCTCTCTCTACACCGTCCCCATCAAACACTCCCAGGACAGGTACAGCACGGGGTTAGATACAGAGTAAATCTCCCTCTACTCTGTCCCCATCAAACACTCCCAGGACAGGTACAGCACGGGGTTAGATACAGAGTAAAGCTCCCTCTACACCGTCCCCATCAAACACTCCCAGGACAGGTACAGCACGGGGTTAGATACAGAGTAAATCTCCCTCTACACTGTCCCATCAAACATTCCCAGGACAGGTACAGCACGGGGTTAGATACAGAGTAAAGCTCCCTTATACTGTCCCCATCAAACACTCCCAGGACAGGTACAGCACGGGGTTAGATACAGAGTAAAGCTCCCTCTACACTGTCCCCATCAAACACTCCCAGGGCAGGTACAGCACGGGGTTAGATACAGAGTAAATCTCTCTCTACACCGTCCCCATCAAACACTCCCAGGACAGGTACAGCACGGGGTTAGATACAGAGTAAATCTCCCTCTACACTGTCCCCATCAAACACTCCCAGGGCAGGTACAGCACGGGGTTAGATACAGAGTAAATCTCTCTCTACACCGTCCCCATCAAACACTCCCAGGACAGGTACAGCACGGGGTTAGATACAGAGTAAAGCTCCCTCTACACCATCCCCATCAAACACTCCCAGGACAGGTACAGCACGGGGTTAGGTACAGAGTAAATCTCCCTCTACACCGTCCCCATCAAACACTCCCAGGACATGTACAGCACGGGGTTAGATACAGAGTAAAGCTCCCTCTACACTGTCCTCATCAAACACTCCCAGGACAGGTACAGCACGGGTTAGATACAGAGTAAATCTCCCTCTACACTATCCCCATCAAACACTCCCAGGACAGGTACAGCACGGGGTTAGATACAAAGTAAATCTCCCTCTACACTCTCCCCATCAAACACTCCCAGGACAGGTACAGCACGGGGTTAGATACAGAGTAAAGCTGACTTGAGGTGGGCTTCGTCTCCCTCAGGGAGCCAGAGGTGAAGAATCCTGTCAAACGCCCAACATTCGTCAGCTTTGAGCAGCTGCAGTTTGAATGAAACATTTTGAATCCTGATTGTGGTAGGATTTGTACTTTTATAGATTTGAACAGCTGGTGCAAGTTGTGTTGAAAATACCATGAGAATTCTTTACTGCTCATCAAAATCTGTCTCCATAGTTCCCATTTTAGGGCCGATTTGCTAACTCCTGACATACCGATGGACCAGGAGTATAGGCCCGAAAAGAGCAGTGAAATCTGTCTGCCTCAGCTCCCATGGGTGGGAGTTGCCTCCTTCCTGTTGTTCAGGATTGAATCAGGAACTGAAAGCAAATGACTTTAACCTCTTTGGTACCAAATAACATGATGATTGGTCAGTAAAGCACACAATGGATGCCTAACATTCAGGGCAGTGTTGGTGACCCAGGGAGATCATTGTTGCTGTGTGTCAGTGTGTGTGTGTCCATTTATATCTGTATGTGCATCACCTGAGTGTTGTCACTGGGTGTCTTGTTTCTGTGTGTTTTGTGTGTCTATGTAAGTGGGAGTTGTGAGTGTATCTGTATGTATAGTTTACGTGTAACTGTCTATGTGTTTTGTGTATCTGTGTCTGTGTTTGTCTATTTGTACCTGTGTATGTGTGTATCAATCGTGTATTTTCACTGGGGATCTGCCTAGTGTCTGTTTTTTGTCTGTGTGCCTGTCTGAGTCTGCGTGTGTGTGTGTGTGTGTATCTATATATGTCTGTCTGTATGGGTGTCTCTATATCGTGCCTGTATCTGTTGTGTGACCGTGGATGGGGGGATGATGGTGGGAGGTGTGGGGGTGGTGACTGTGTGTCCGTGAGTGATAAAACCATGGAATCATAGAACAATGGGAGTGCATGAGGAGGCCATGAGGCTAAGGATGTCTGTATTGGGTCTGTGCCAGAGTAACTCAGTTCATGCACTCGCATGCCCTTTCAAAAGCCACAACTGAACGTGCTTCCCCCACACTCTCAGACAGTGCGTTCTAGATCCTAACCACGCGATTGACCCTGTCTCCACCACACTCTCAGACAGTGCGTTCTAGATCCTAACCACGCGATTGACCCTGTCTCCCCCACACTCTCAGACAGTGCGTTCCAGATCCTAACCACGCGATTGACCCTGTCTCCCCCACACTCTCAGACAGTGCGTTCCAGATCCTAACCATGCGATTGACCCTGTCTCCCCCACACTCTCAGACAGTGCGTTCCAGATCCTAACCATGCGATTGACCCTGTCTCCCCCACACTCTCAGACAGTGCGTTCTAGATCCTAACCACGCGATTGACCCTGTCTCCCCCACACTCTTAGACAGTGCATTCCAGATCCTAACCACACGATTGACCCTGTCTCCACCACACTCTCAGATAGTGCGTTCCAGATCCTAACCACGCGATTGACCCTGTCTCCACCACATTCTCAGACAGTGCGTTCCAGATCCTAACTACGCGATTGACCCTGTCTGCACCACACTCTCAGACAGTGCGTTCCAGATCCTAACCATGCGATTGACCCTGTCTGCACCACACTCTCAGACAATGCGTTCCAGACCCTCACCACTTGTGAGTGAAAATGTTTTTCCCAGTGTCTTCATTGCTTCTTTTGCCAATCACCTTAAATCTGGGTCCTCCAAATTCTCAACAATGCAGCCATTGGGAATGGACTCTCCACATCTATTCTGTACAGACCCATCATGATTTTGAATACCTCAATTAAATTGCCTCTCAAACTTCTATTCTGCAAGAAAACAGCCCCAACCTTTCCGATCTATCCTGGTAACAGGAGTTCCTCAACACTCTTGTAAATCTTTACTGTACCCTCTTTACTGCCCTCACATCCTTCCTAAAGTGTGGTGTCCAGAATTGGACACAACACCCCAGGAACTGGGCACAATTCTCCAGATGTGGCTGAACCAGTGTTTTATAATAAAAGCAAAATACTGCAGATGCTGGAAAACTGAAATAAAAACAGAAAAAAGCTGGAAAAACTCAAGTCGATCTGGCAGCATTTCTTTTTATATTATTCTTTCATGGGATGTGGGTGTCGCTGGCTGGGCCAGAATTTATTGCTCATCCCTAATTACCTTTGAAAGGATGGTAGTAAACTGCCTTCTTGAACCGCTGCAGTCCATGTGGTGTAGGTACACCCACAGTGCTGTTAGGAAGGGAGTTCCAGGATTGTGACCCAGCGACAGTGAAGGAACAGTGATATATTTCCAAGTCAGGATGGTGAGTGACTTGGAGGAAAACTTCCAGGTGGTGGTTTTCCCACCTATCTGCTGCCCTTGTCCTTCTAGATGGTAGTGGTCGTGGGTTTGGAAGGTGCTGTCAAAGGAGCCTTGGTGAATTCCTGCGGTGCATCTTGTAGATGGTACACACTGCTGTTACTGTGCATCAGTGGTGGAAGGATTCAATGTTTGTGGATGCGGTGCCAATCAAGCGGACTGCTTTGTCCTGGATGGTGTCAATCTTCTTGAGTGTTGTGGGAGCCGCACTCATCCAGGCAAATGGGGAGTATTCCATCACACTCCTGACTTGTGCCTTGTAGATGGTGGACAGGCTTTGGGGAGTCAGGAGGTGAGTTACTCGTCGCAGGTTTCCTAGCCTCTGACCTGCTGTTGTAGCCACAGTATTTATATGGCTAGTCCAGTTCAGTTTCTGGTCAATGGTAACCCCCAGGATGTTGATAGTGGGGAATTCAGTGATTGTGATGCCATTGAACATCAAGAGGCGATGGTTAGATTCTCTCTTGTTGGAGGTGGTCATTGCCTGGTACTTGTGTGGCATGAATGTTACTTGTCCCTTGTCAGCCCAAGCCTGGATATTGTCCAGGACTTGCTGCATTTGGAC
This sequence comes from Carcharodon carcharias, assembly GCF_017639515.1. NCBI lineage: Eukaryota > Metazoa > Chordata > Chondrichthyes > Lamniformes > Lamnidae > Carcharodon > Carcharodon carcharias. Next base: position 2,210,768 of record NC_054489.1, on the reverse strand, counting down.
ATGGACTGCTTCAGTATCTGAGGAGTTGCGCAATCATCCCCACTTCTGACCTTATGATGCAAGGAAGGTCAGGAGGGAGGGTTTTAGATTCCTGGATCACTGAGATTGTTTCTGGGGAAGGTGGGACCTATACAAGCGGGACGGTCTACATCTGAACCAGAGCAGGACTAATATCCTTGTGAGTGGGTTTGCTAGTGCTGTTGGGAGGAGTTTAAACTAATTCAGCAGGGGGATGAGACACAGAATGTTAGCAGAATAGGGACACATCATAATACAGTAAAACAATCAAGTCAGAGGGAGTACAGCTGCATTAAGCTTCAAGGGACTAAGGCAAGGCTGAATGGCCTCTACTTTAATGCCAGGAGTATTACAGGTAAAACGGATGAGTTAAGGGCGAGGATTGACACATGGAATTGTGATATAGTAGCCATCACTGAGACGTGGTTGAGGGAGGGGCAGGATTGGCAGCTTAACATTCCAGGATATAGAATCTTCAGGCCAGAAAGGGGAGGGGTAAAAGAGGAGGAGGCGTTGCATTATTAGTTAAGGAGCTTGTTACTGCAGTAAGGAGAGGTGACGTCTTGGAGGGGGCATCGCATGAAGCTTTGTGGGTAGAGCATAGGAATAAAAAATGGGCAGCCACATTGTTAGGTGTTTATTATAGATCCCCAGATAGTCAGCGGGAAATTGAGGAGCAAATATATGCACAATTTGTGGAGGTGTGTAAAAACAATAACAATAGGGTAATTATATTAGGTGAATTCAACTTTCCCAACATTAATTGGGATGGACATAATGTTAAGGATTTGATTGGAGTGGATTTCTTGAAATGTGTACAGGAGAACTTTTCAGGTCAATATGTAGATGGTCCAACAAGGGACAGTGCATTGCTGGACCTAATTCTGGGGAATGAAGCCGGACAGGTGGCTGAGGTGGTGGTGGGGGAGCATTTTAGTGATAGTGACCACAACATGGTACAGTTTAAGTTTGTTATAGACAAAGAAATTGACAAGTTGCAAAAAATGTTTTGGATTGGGGGAAAGCGGATTTTAGTAAAATAAGGCAGGATCTGGCCAAGGTAGACTGGAAACAGTTACTTGTGGGGAAATCTACAGAGGAGCAGTGGGAGGTGTTCAAAAAGGAAATGGGGAGGGTACAGGCTCAACATGTTCCCTCGAGGGTGATAGGAAGGAGTAACAAGCCCAGAGAACCATGGATGACCAGAGATATTCAGGTTACGATGAGAAGGAAAAGAGAGGCTTTTGGCAGATACAAGGGAAGCAAATCAGCAGAGGCATTAGTGGAGTACAGACAGTGCAGGGTGGAGCTTAAGAAAGCAATTAGGAGAGCAAAGAGGTGATGTGAGAAAGCTCTGGTTGGTAAAAGTAGGGAAAACCCCAAGATATTCTATAAGTATATCAAAGGGAGGAGGATAACCAGGGAAAGAATGGGGCCCATTAGGGACCAAGGGGGCAATCTATGGGTGGAGTCAGGGGACATCAATATAGTGTTGAACGAATACTTCACATTTGTCTTTCTGAGGATGAAGGTATGGAACTCGGGGAGAGAGACTGTGGGGGAGGTGCCAGAGGACTGGAGAACAGCTAATGTGGTTCTGCTATTTAAGAAGGGTTGTAGAGATAAAGCAGGGAACTACAGCCAGTGAGTCTCACGTCATTGGTAGGGAAACTATTGGAGAAAATTCTGAAGGAGAGAATCTATCTCCACTTGGAGAGGCAAGGTTTGATCAGGGATAGTCAGCATGGTTTTGTCAGAGGGAGGTCATGCCTAACAAATTTGATTGAATTTTTTGAGGAGGTGAGCAGGTGTGTAGATGAGGGTAGTGCAGTTGATGTAGTTTGTATGGATTTCAGCAAAGCCTTTGACAAGGTCCCACATGGGAGACTTATAAAGAAGGCAAATGCACATGGGATACAGGGTAATTTGATAAGGTGGATTCAAAATTGGCTTAGTTGTAGGAGACAGAGGGTGATGACAGAAGGATGCTTTAGTGACTGGAAGCCAGTGTCCAGTGGCGTACCACAGGGATCTGTGCTGGGTCCCCTATTATTTGTTATTTATATTAACGACATAGATGATTATGTTGGGGGTAGGATTAGTAAGTTTGTGGATGACACAAAGATTGGCCGGGTGGTTAACAGTGAGGCTGAGTGTCTTGGGCTACAGGAAGATATAGACGGGATGGTCAAATGGGCAGATAAGTGGCAGATGGAATTTAGCCCTGAAAGGTGTGAGGTGATACAGTTTGGAAGGAGTAATTTGACAAGGAAGTATTCAATGAACAGCCTGACACTAGGAAGTTCTGAGGAACAAAGGGACCTTGGCGTGTGTGTCCATAGATCTCTGAAGGTGGAGGGGCATGTTAGTGGGGTGGTGAAAAAGTCATAAGGGACACTTGCCTTTATCAATCGAGGCATAGATTACAAAAGTAGGGAGGTCATGTTGGAGTTGTATAGAACCTTGGTGAGGCCACAGCTGGAGTACTGTGTGCAGTTATGGTCGCCACATTATAGGAAGGATGTGATTGCACTGGAGGGGTTGCAGAGGAGATTTACCAGGATGTTGCCTGGGATGAAACATTTAAGTTATGAAGAGAGGTTGGATAGACTTTGGTTGTTTTTGTTGGAGCAGAGAAGACTGAGGGGTGACCTGATCGAGGTGTACAAGATTATGAGGGGCATGGACAGGGTGAATAGGGGGCAGCTGTTCCCCTTAGTTGAAAGGTCAGTCATGAGGGGACACAAGTTGAAGGTGAGGGGCAGGAGGTTTAGGGGAGGATATGAGGAGAAACCTTTTTACCCAGAGGGTGGTGATGGTCTGGAATGCGCTGCCTGGGAGGGGGGAGGAGGCGGGTTGCCTCACATCCTTTAAAAAGTACCTGGATGAGCACTTGGCACGTCATAACATTCAAGGCTATGGGCCAAGTGCTGGTAAATGGGGTTAGGTAGGTAGGTAGGTCAGGTGTTTCTCACGTGTCGGTGCAGACTCGATGGGCCGAAGGGCCTTCTGATTCGGTGATTAATGAAGCAGCTGAAGATGGTTGGGCCTAGGACACTACCCTGAGGAACTCCTGCAGTGATGTCCTGGAGTTGAGATGACTGACCTCCAACAACCACAACCATCTTCCTTTGTGCTAGGTATGACTCCAACCAGTGGAGAGCTTTCCCCCTGATTCCCATTGATTCCAGTTTTACTAGGGCTCCTTGATGCCACACTCGGTCAAATGCTGCCTTGATGTCAAGGGGTGGGGGAAATAGAGGAAGTGCGAGAGGAGGACCATGGGACTGGCAGTCAGCAGCACCTAGAGGAGAGTGTGAGAGGAGGACCCTGGGACAGTCAGCAACACCTAGAGGAGAGTGTGAGAGGAGGGCCCTGGGACAGTCAGCAACACCTAGAGGAGAGTGTGAGAGGAGGGCCCTGGGACAGTCAGCAGCACCTAGAGGAGAGTGTGAGAGGAGGGCCCTAGGATAGGCAGTCAGCAGCACCTAGAGGAGAGTGTGAGAGGAGGACCCTGGGACAGTCAGCAACACCTAGAGGAGAGAGTGAGAGGAGGGCCCTGGGATAGGCAGTCAGCAGCACCTAGAGGAGAGTGTGAGAGGAGGACCCTGGGACAGTCAGCAACACCTAGAGGAGAGTGTGAGAGGAGGGCCCTGGGACAGTCAGCAACACCTAGAGGAGAGAGTGAGAGGAGGGCCCTGGGATAGGCAGTCAGCAGCACCTAGAGGAGAGAGTGAGAGGAGGGCCCTGGGATAGGCAGTCAGCAGCACCTAGAGGAGAGAGTGAGAGGAGGGCCCTGGGATAGGCAGTCAGCAGCACCTAGAGGAGAGTGTGAGAGGAGGACCCTGGGATAGGCAGTCAGCAGCACCTAGAGGAGAGTGTGAGAGGAGGACCCTGGGATAGGCAGTCAGCAGCACCTAGAGGAGAGTGTGAGAGGAGGACCCTGGGATAGGCAGTCAGCAGCACCTAGAGGAGAGTGTGAGAGGAGGACCCTGGGATAGGCAGTCAGCAGCACCTAGAGGAGAGTGTGAGAGGAGGGCCCTGGGATAGGCAGTCAGCAGCACCTAGAGGACAGTGCAAGAGGAAGAGTGAGAGCAGCCCTGGGTGCAAAACAGTATGGAGAGAGAGTGAATAAAGGGCAGGGGAGAGAGACAGAGCTCCCCACTACCCCCCAAAACAGCAATTCAAACCAACCCTGTAAAAACAAAGAGTGATGTCATAGGAGAGCAGGCAGGTGATTGGCTGGTGAATGTTTCAGATTTTAGATTGGTTTTAGATTTAATTTACCAGCTGAGTAACTATCACTTGTTGATTATTAGTAAATTAGTAACTTAAGGATAGGGGGAATTAAATAAATAATATAGGTAAAACAACAAAAAAGACTGGAGTGGAGCTACTGTATAAAGAGTGGAGCAGAGTTTACCTGTGAGGGAGTGGAGCGACTGTATAAAGAGTGGAGCAGAGTTTACCTGTGAGGGAGTGGGGCGACTGTATAAAGAGCGGAGCGGAGTTTACCTGTGAGGGAGTGGGGCGACTGTATAAAGAGCGGAGCGGAGTTTACCTGTGAGGGAGTGGGGCGACTGTATAAAGAGTGGAGCGGAGTTTACCTGTGAGGGAGTGGGGCGACTGTATAAAGAGCGGAGCGGAGTTTACCTGTGAGGGAGTGGGGCGACTGTATAAAGAGCGGAGCGGAGTTTACCTGTGAGGGAGTGGGGCGACTGTATAAAGAGTGGAGCGGAGTTTACCTGTGAGGGAGTGGGGCGACTGTATAAAGAGCGGAGCGGAGTTTACCTGTGAGGGAGTGGGGCGACTGTATAAAGAGCAGAATGGAGTTTACCTGTGAGGGAGCGGAGCGACTGTATAAAGAGCAGAATGGAGTTTACCTGTGAGGGAGCGGAGCGACTGTATAAAGAGCAGGAGTGGAGTTTACCTGTGAGGGAGTGGGGCGGCTGTATAAAGAGCAGAATAGAGTTTACCTGTGACAGAATGGAGCGACTGTATAAAGAGTGGAGCGGAGTTTACCTGTGAGGCAGTGGAGCGACTGTATAAAGAGTGGAGTGGAGTTTACCTGTGAGGGAGTGGGGCGACTGTATAAAGAGTGCAGCGGAGTTTACCTGTGAGGGAGTGGAGCGACTGTATAAAGAGTGGAGCGGAGTTTACCTGTGAGGCAGTGGAGCGACTGTATAAAGAGTGGAGCGGAGTTTACCTGTGAGGGAGTGGAGCGACTGTATAAAGAGTGGAATGGAGTTTACCTGTGAGGGAGTGGAGCGACTGTATAAAGAGCAGAATGGAGTTTACCTGTGAGGGAGTGGAGCGACTGTATAAAGAGTGAAATGGAGTTTAACTGTGAGGGAGCGGGGTGACTGTATAAAGAGTGGAGCGGAGTTTACCTGTGAAGGAGTAGGGCGACTGTATAAAGAGTGGAGCGGAGTTTACCTGTGAGGCAGTGGAGCGACTGTATAAAGAGCAGGAGTGGAGTTTACCTGTGAGGGAGTGGAGCGACTGTATAAAGAGCAGGAGTGGAGTTTACCTGTGAGGGAGCGGAGCGACTGTATAAAGAGCAGAATGGAGTTTACCTGTGAGGGAGTGGAGCGACTGTATAAAGAGCAGAATGGAGTTTAGCTGTGAGGGAGTGGAGCGACTGTATAAAGAGTGGAGCGGAGTTTACCTGTGACGGAGTGGAGCGACTGTATAAAGAGTGGAGCGGAGTTTACCTGTGAGGGAGTGGGGCGACTGTATAAAGAGCAGAATGGAGTTTACCTGTGAGGGAGTGGAGCGACTGTATAAAGAGCAGAATGGAGTTTACCTGTGAAGGAGTAGGGCGGCTGTATAAAGAGCAGAATGGAGTTTACCTGTGACGGAGTGGAGCGACTGTATAAAGAGTGGAGCGGAGTTTACCTGTGACGGAGTGGAGCGACTGTATAAAGAGTGGAGCGGAGTTTACCTGTGAGGGAGTGGGGCGGCTGTATAAAGAGCAGGAGTGGAGTTTACCTGTGAAGGAGTAGGGCGACTGTATAAAGAGCAGAATGGAGTTTACCTGTGAGGGAGTGGAGCGACTGTATAAAGAGCAGAATGGAGTTTACCTGTGAGGGAGTGGAGCGACTGTATAAAGAGTGGAGCGGAGTTTACCTGTGAGGGAGTGGAGCGACTGTATAAAGAGCAGAATGGAGTTTACCTGTGAGGGAGTGGAGCGACTGTATAAAGAGCAGAATGGAGTTTACCTGTGAGGGAGTGGAGCGACTGTATAAAGAGTGGAGCGGAGTTTACCTGTGAGGGAGTGGGGCGACTGTATAAAGAGCGGAGCGGAGTTTATCTGTGAGGGAGTGGAGCGACTGTATAAAGAGCAGAATGGAGTTTACCTGTGAGGGAGTAGGGCGACTGTATAAAGAGCAGAATGGAGTTTACCTGTGAGGGAGTGGAGCGACTGTATAAAGAGTGGAGCGGAGTTTACCTGTGAGGGAGTGGAGCGACTGTATAAAGAGCAGAATGGAGTTTACCTGTGAGGGAGTAGGGCGACTGTATAAAGAGCAGGAGTGGAGTTTACCTGTGAGGGAGCGGGGCGACTGTATAAAGAGCAGGAGTGGAGTTTACCTGTGAGGGAGTGGGGCGACTGTATAAAGAGTGGAGTGGAGTTTACCTGTGAGGGAGTGGAGCGACTGTATAAAGAGTGGAGTGGAGTTTACCTGTGAGGGAGTGGAGCGACTGTATAAAGAGTGGAGCAGAGTTTACCTGTGAGGGAGTGGAGCGACTGTATAAAGAGCAGAGCGTAGTTTACCTGTGACTGAGTGGGTAGAGCAGTGGCAAATGGAATTTAATCCTGAGAACTGCGAGGTGATGCATTTTGGGAGGACTAACACGACAAGGGAATACACATTGAATGGTAGGACCCCAGGAAGTACAGAGGATCAGAGGGACCTTGGTGTACATGTCCATAGATCCCTGAAGGCAGCAGCACAGCTAGATAAAGTGGTTAAGAAGGGATATGGGATGCTTGCCTTTATTAGCCAAGGCATAGAACATAAGAGCTGGGAGGTTATGCTGGAAGTGTATAAAACGCTGGTTAGGCCACAGCTGGAGTACTGTGTGCAGTTCTGGTCGCCACACCATAGGAAGGATGTGATTGCACTGGAGATGGTGCAGAGGAGATTCACCAGGACGTTGCCTGGGTTGGGGTGTTTCAGCTATGAAGAGAGACTGGATAGGCTGGCGTTGTTCTCCTTAGAGCAGAGAAGGCTGAGGGGAGACCTAATAGAGGTGTACAAAATTATGAGGGGCATAGATCGGGTAGATAGAAAGCAACTTTTCCCCTTAGTGAAAGTGTCAATAACCAGGGGGCATCAATTTAAGGTTAGGATCAGGAGGGTTAGAGGGGATTTGAGGATGGGTTTTTCCACCCAGAGGGTGGTTGCAGTCTGGAACACACGGCCTGAGGGTGTGGTAGAGGCAGAAACACTCACAACATTGAAGAAGTATTTAAATGAGCACTTGAAACACCAGAGCATTTCCATAGCCAAGTGCTGGGAAATGGGATTCGGATAGATCGATGCTTGATGGCCGGTGCGGACACGATGGACCCTTTGCCTGTTTCTGTGCTGTATGAATCGATGAGAGTTAACGTTTCAAGCCCAGTGTGACTTTTCAGAATTGGAGAGGTAGAAATGTGATGGGTTAAAATTTTATAGATTGTTAAAAAAATCTTTCCATCTGTAATTTGGTTCTGATGAAGGATCCACGCCCAGATTGTCTGATTATCTCAGCCTGTGTCTGACCTGCTGACTGCTCTCTCTGTGTTGTGCCTGACTTGTTCAGATTTTTCTCTATGATGAGGCTTGGTGCCCACCTTGTGTCGCCTCTTTCAGTTCTCACTTCTTTCCCTTCACTCCACAATAAAGGAATTGGGAATTTTTGATGTTCAAGTTGTTTTGTAAATAAACGTTGTTATTCAGACTCCTGTGTATTGCATTTTCTGTTTTTGTCTTTATAGTTATAATTTGATTGAAAAGGAAGTAATTTTATGAAATTTATAATCTGGACTGTGCTGTTGAGCCCTGACTGGCAGGTCACTGGCTGCGAGCCGACCTCAAGGACATTGGACAAAGTCAGAAGTTGCGGAAAAAGTTAACAAACTGGGAACAGCGTCGCCATTCGGCCTCACAGTGACATTGCGATGGAGAGCGCCCCCCAGAGTCTGCATTATTATACTACAGTGGGTTGTGGGGACGGAGGAGCGCCGCCAGGTGTCCAGGAGGAGATACTGCACCTGCGGATAGCACCTCCAGGTGTCCTGGATGAGGTACTGCATCCGCGGACAGCACCACCAGGTGTCCTGGATGAGGTACTGCATCCGCGGACAGCACCACCTCGTGGCTTTGTCAGAGAAAGGGGGATCCGGAAGTAGATGTTTGACCTCTGGAGGATCTGAATTTCCGGTTAAGCGGTACTGAAGCCGCAATGGCGTCGGTGTTTTCAAAGCTGAAGGCAGGCTGCTGCCAGCAATCCGCCTCCATCGGCCTGAGTATCGGCCAGAGAAGGCTCCAGGGTTTCTGACCCTATTGCAGAATGTTATATATACACGCTGATAGAGCCATTTGCTGAGATTCAAAGCGATATTATTGATAAAAACTTAAATACCAGATACAAGTTTTTTGCGTTCGCTAATCCAATTTTCCGGACTCCAACTCAACTCAAAACGAAATAAAATAAGTTTTTAATGTTTGGAAACGGCGCCCATCCTGTAAAAATCTTCAGGAGCCAAAACATTGCCAAGAAAATCCAAGCCCCAGGCGCCAGTTCTTGTGCCTTAAAGTAAAGCCAGAAGTTGCTGCCAGTGGCAGCCCAGCAGAGTAAAGATTATGGAAGAAAAGGAACACTTGGGGTGAATGTTCAGACAGAGGATCAGGGCCGCCGCCAGCACACTTTCACTTTAATTTGCTTTTTGCTTTTTTTGTGGGATGCCAGGCTCAGAGAGAGCCGGGACTAAGGCGGATGGAGGCGGTGGCCTGGGCACCCTGCAGCCTGGCCCCAGCAGCGGCAGAGAGCGGCGCAAAGCGGCGTCCAGGCACAAGCGACACCGAGCCAAGCACAGCAGGGACTCGCCGGGGGCGGCCGCACAGACACCGCTCACCAAGGTGAAGTCTCTGGTGGAGTACGATGACATCAGCTCGGACTCGGACACTTTCTCCGAGGTCACTGTCCGGTCTGAACGGAGGGAGAAGGAAGAGCGGATGAGCTCAGACAAAGCGATTAAAGTTCACAAGCATCACCATCACCATCCGCACAAACGAGTTAAGGAGCATCACAAGTCGAAGGAGACAGAACGGGTGAAAGACCGGGGTAGGAGGCCAGAGTCTGGCAAGTCCAGCACCAGCAGAGAAAGGACTTCTTCCAAAAGGCAGACGATGGAGGATGAGGACTGTGGAAAAAAGGAACGCACATCGCCATTCTTGAAGCACAGCAGCAAGGAGTCAAAGTCTGCCAAATCATACAAAGAGAGGGGCAAGAGAGAGAAAGAGGAGCGATTGACACATAAGGAGCGACTGAAGAGTCAAAAGAAAAATAAGGAAACACCGCGAGGTTATCGGACATCCCCCAGTCCAAAAAAGAAAAGTGGAAGCCCAAGACGCAAACGTTCTTCAAGCCCGAATAGGGAAGACAGCCCCATTGGGACATACAGTAAAGGATACGATGCCAGTCCTGTTTACAGGTCGCGGACTTCTAGTAATTATGATGGTTACCGGCGAAGTCCTGGTGATTCCAGCCGGAAACAGTCAGCAAGTCCACCATATTATGGTTCCCGGGAGCCTGCTGCATACCAAAGCAGTTATAACATGCGATCACCAAGTCCTTACACCAGGAGGCAACGGTCTTCAAGCCCCTACAGCAGGCATCGATCGCCCAGCTACGACAGGCACAGCAGCTCGTATGACTACAGCGGGAGATCACCCAGTCCATATAGCAGGAGGAGGTCGCTCAGTCCGTACAGCACCAGACGGTCATTCAGCCAAAGCCCAGTGGCCAGGTACAGTCTAAACTTTAATAATTTCTTACAGTGGAATGAGCTGAAGTAAGCTCCTGTGTGAGCTGATTGTCTGGTTTATAGTGTAAGATGTTTGGTGGGGCAGGAGAGTTGTTAGATAGTCTTAACCTGCTACAGTCAACCAATGGGTGACCATCAGGGAATGAGGCATCACCACAATCCCTTGCTAGTAGGCTTTGGGCCAAGTGCTAACTCGTGCTCCAGACTCCTTGCTCTGGCCCTATTGTTGGAGGCTGCAGATTTGTTGTTGAGGAGCGACCTCTCCCCACTCTGGCTGGACTGGACTGCAGCAGCTGGAAGTGTTGGGAGGTTCACACTGAGTTGAGGAATATGTTGTGCTTCAGGGAATGTGTAAAAATTTAGTTTCTTTTTGAGAATGACTGAAAGGAAAGTGAGAGGCTCAGGTGCCATCTTCCGAGCCCTGGCACCAAGTTTGTAATAACCACCCTTGTCTCTGTGTGCACAGCACCTTGCTGGCGATGAGGTAGGAAGCGTCTGAATATCTCAGCAGTGAGTTTGGGTTCTGGAGCTGATAGGGTGGAGCTGTTCCAGAAATGGTGTAAATTGTAGATCAAAGTTGGCATGTAAATGGCACCACTGAAAGGTGCCATGTTAAAGGATCATGTAAGATCCCTCTACAGCCCAGTGCCAATGCTCGAGGTGTGGATGCCAGGGCTTGAGCCAGGGTATGGGCACCTTCAGCTGCTGTGCTCAGTAATACAATGCCAGCTGCTAGGCATGGATACCCATCAGGGGCAGTCCCGAGTGCAAAGTGAAGTCCTGTACACAAGGTGGGGGAGGTGGGGGTCCTGCACACAAGAAGGTGGGGGTCCTGTACATGACGGGGGTGGTCCTGTACATGAGGGGGTTCCCACCTGACTGGACAATGGTGTTAAGCTGTGACCCAGCCCAGTTAGTTTACTGCCTTTTAATTGAACGGGTTCTCCAAAGGAACCTGATGCTGCAGGAGCTGCCTGCTTTTGAATTAGATGCCTGACACCGATATTTCCAAGCGGATTCTGTAATGTCACACGATCTTGTACAAACTGCAAGCACTGTGTGAGGCAGTCTGACTGGGACTGCCTAAGGACTGAGTAATGGGCAGAATGAGGTTGAGAGTTGCTGGTAAATCTTGGTTTTAAACATTGAAAATCACAAAAATATGAAAATATCAGTGATTCAGCTCCGTCAGTTGATCCTTTCTGATGGCACATTCTGTCCAATACAGACGTTACACGCTCAGGGTGGATCCCTGTCCTCTCCTGACCTTTTCTCTTTATCCTGGTGGGACTCTGACCTTCCCTGTCCTCTCTCTATCCTAGTTAAGAGTCTCTTCCTCAAAAGGCAGTGGAAACAGAGTCTTTGAATATTTTTAAGGCAGAACTGGATAGATTCTTGTTTAACAAGGGGGTGACAGGTTATCAGGGGTTGGCATGAATGTGGGGTTGAAGTTACAATCAGATCAGCCATGATCCTATTGAATGGCAGAGCAGGCTCGAGGGGCCGAGTGGCCTATGCCTGCTCCTAATCTGTATTGTGGGACCCTGTCCTCCTTTCTCTCTATTCTGGTGGGACCCTGTCCTTTCCTGACCCCTGTCTATCCTGAGCGTCACTTTATGTCTCCTGAAGATGAAATAGGTTGATTTTTGTGTTGTAATGAATTTGTTCTTTCTTAACTTCTGCCCAGATTCAAGTGTGTGGGCGCCTGGGGTCAGCAAAATGTCTTCCCGTCCCCCCCTTCCCAATCCCCCACTTCCTGCCATCCCTGTCCCCCTGCCCCACCTTTACCCCATTCCCTCCAATCCTCCTTGTCCTCACATCCCCCCATACCCTGTCCCCAGGTTTCCCTCCATGCCGTTTCCCCCATTTCTCCCTGTTTCCCTCATTCCCGCCCAGTTTCCCCCCCGTTTGCTCCCTGTTTGCCCCCCGCTCCCCCTGTTTGTCCCCATTCCCCCATTTCCCCCCGTTTCCCCATTTGACCCCCATTTGCCATTTGCCCCAGTTCCCCGTTTGCCCCCGTTACCCCTGTTTCTCCCTGTTTCCCCATTCCCCCTGTTTTCCCATTCCCTGTTCCATCATCACCCCCGTTCCTCCAGTGCTCCCTGTACCCCATGTGGTTCCCTGTGGTTCTTTTGCCAATCACTTTCAATCTGTTTCCCATGGTTACTGACCCTCTTTTGGGAGCGACTTCGCATCAAATTGTAGGTCAGGCCGAACTGAGGTTGGAAATGAAGTCAAACTTGCCCTTTGACCCAATAATTCAATGATCACTCATTGCATTGAATTTCCACTCCCCCCTCCACCATCCCCTAGCTTGACCCTGATTCCTGACTGATGGTTCTGTGCCAGCAATGAGCGGGTCTGTGAGCCCTGCTTGTTTGGTTTGTCGGGTCCAGGGGATTGATCAATCCCATGTTACTGTGCTGGTGAGCTGCTACTCAGTGATGATTGATGCACTGGGAGTGGCCTGGGTGAGCTTGGCATGTGGCCACTCAGTTTAACAGGACTGAAGAGCTTTCTGTCTCGGGAAAGCTGATTATTTGTTCACTTCCACACGGATCATTCCGAAGGGATCCTTTTAGTTTAATTCCAAAAAAAATCCTCGAGCAGATATTCTGGATATGAGTTTGGGGAAGGTGCGGGAAATCAGGATAACTTTCTTTGGAAAAGCTTGATTGACAGCTCTGACAGACAGATCCAGAGAAGTGTTTCCTGTGGCGAGTGGTTGACATTCCAGGAATACGTTCAACTGGAGAAGTTAGGAATCAGAAGGAACTTGGGAAATTGTTTTCAGCCAAAGGGGCCTCATGGAAAAAACAGGGAAGGGCATTAAAACAAGCAGTATAAATGGGGCTATGTTTCTGGAAAGAGGAGATTGACAAATATGAAGTGATGGTGGTTGGGGTGGAGGGATTGTTCCCTATTTGGGTTCAGTAGTGTCAGTTTCTGTGCATATTACCTTTAAATAATGGAGTTGACCCACAATCCAGGGAGATTGGAATCTGAAGCTCAGATCTTTCAAATGTGATCCTTCAATCTCTAAAGAGGGATGAACTGGATTCTTGACAAGACTTCCTCACTGTCTAAGGTTTGTCACTCTGTTTGCCTGACATCTTATACTCGACGAGCAGGAATTTCACTCAGTTAACAGCTTATACTTACATTGTGTCTTTAATGAAATGAAATGTTTTATGATGCTTTACAGGAGCATTATGAAGCAAAATTGACACTGAACCATAAGCTTTTAGAGCAGATGGTCAGAATCTTGGTCAAAAAAGGGGATTTTAAGAAGCTTTTTAAAGACAAAAGTGAGGTAGAGAGTCAGGGAGTTTTGGGAGGGAATTCCAGCATTGAGGGGCCAGGCAATGAAGACAAGGCCACCAGTGATGGAGCATTTCAAATTGTGGATGCTTGGGAGGCCAGAATTAGAGGAACGCAGAGACCTCAGAGGACAGAGCGGCTGGAGGAGATTGCACAGATGGGGAGGGGCCAGGCCATGGAGGGATTTGAAAACAAGGATGAGAATTTTAATATTGAGATGCTGCTTAACCAGGAGTCATTGTAGGTCACTGAGAACAGGGGTGATGGGTGAACAGGACTTGATTCATGTTAGGACAGCAGAGGTTTGGAAGAACAGAATTACCTGGAAAAACTCAGCAGGTCTGGCAGCATCGGCGGAGACGAAAAGAGTTGACGTTTCGAGTCCTCATGACCCTTCGACAGTTCTGTCGAAGGGTCATGAGGACTCGAAACGTCAACTCTTTTCGTCTCCGCCGATGCTGCCAGACCTGCTGAGTTTTTCCAGGTAATTCTGTTTTTGTTTTGGATTTCCAGCATCCGCAGTTTTTTTGTTTTTATCTCGAGGTTTGGAAGATCTCAAGTTTATGGAGGGTAGATTGTGGAAGGTTGGACAGAAGGTTCATTTGAATAAATCTAACGTGCTGGAAAACGCAGCAGGTCTGGCAGCATCTGGGGAGAAATAAACAGAGTTAATGTTTTGAGTCTAATAGACTCTTCTTTGGAACTGTTTTTTATTTGTATTTATCTGTTTTTATTTCAGATCTCCAGCATCTGCAGTATTTTCCTTTTAAATTAGTGTTAATTCACTGCCACTTCTCTTGAAGAAGTTCTGCTCTTCTCACTGAAGGGATTTCCGTTCTCTCTTTCACAGTGTTCACCTTCATTGCTTTCCGTTTCCCTCCTGCTGTTTGATAAGGTGCTTACCAAAACTTACTTTCGCTGTCATATTTCCTTTTTCAGTGACTGTCTCTGTTTCCCATGTGGATTGCTGTTGAAGTTCCATCCCTCATGTTTGAATCCACCCAGGATTACAGGTATATCCGAGACATAGTGTTCCTTGGACTGCTGTTCTCGCTGCATCCTGAGATCCACACTCAGTACCGTGCACCTCCATATGTAAACGCTCGACCTCTCTCTCCAGCAGCACCGACTCTCCCTATCACAAAGCTGTCTTTATCTCCAGTTTCATTTCATTCTTTGTCTCATCCAATATCTTAACAAGAAACTTTTCCCCCTTCCTTTCAGGTGCGAAGGAACGCAAGCTTCAACAACTGATGCCCATCTGGGACCCTCCACCCCTCCCCTTGCCTCTGCCCCCATCCCTCCTTCTAATCCCAGCTACTCTGAAGGAGAGTCATATTCAACTCGAAATGTTAACTCTTGTTTCTCTCTCCACAGATACTGTCAGACCTGCTGAGTTTTCCTAGCACTTTGTTTTTATTTCAGATTTTCAGCATCTGCAGTATTTTGCTTTTATAAAGGTAACAAGGGTTTGAATGATGGTTTCTGCAGCAAATGAGCTGAGGCAGGAGTGGAGTAGGGCAATGTTATGGAGGCAGTGTTAGTGATAGCACAACTGTATGGTTGGAAACTCATCCCGGGGTCAAATATACTGAGGTTTTGAACTGATTGGTTCAGCCTCAGATAGTTGAAAGAGAGAGGGAGATGGAGTTGTAACTAGGGAATGAAGTTTGTCGTGGGGACTGAGGTCAATGGCTTTGGTCTTCCCAATATTTAATTGGAGGAAATTTTTGCTCTTCCAGCACTGGATGGCGAACGAACAGTTTAATTTAGAGGTAGCAAAGAAGTTGAGTGACAAGATGGTGACGTAGAGCTGGGTGCCATCAGCATATGTGTAGAAACTGACACTATTTGAAGATGATGTCACCGAGGGGCAGCATGTAGAGGAGAAACAGGGTGGGGCCAAGGATAGATCCATGGGGGACACCAGAGATAACAGTGTTGGGGCAGGAATGAGAAGCCATTGCAAATGATTCTCTGGTTATAATTAGATAGGTAAAAATGGAACCGGGTGAGAGCAGTCCCACCCAGCTGGATGATGATGAAGAGGCACTGGAGGGCGATGATGTAGTCACTGTGCCAAAGGCTGCAGACAGACCAACAAAGACGAGGAGGGACAATTTACCTTTCTCACAGTTACATGGGATATCATTTTTGACTTTGATAAGTGGGAGGGGTTGAGAACATTAGAAATGCAGGTCCGGCCAAGCTTCGGAGTGAATTGAGAGCAGGTGATGCTCATTAAAGCCTGTACTTAAAAGCTGGGTTTTCCCCAGCAGTGGAGTTTGGGCAGGGAGAGAATCCAAAAGAGAAGAGTGGAAACTGATATTTATGCAGAGCTATGGTAACAATAAAACAGTTGTGATTCACAGAATGTCTTCTGCTGCCTGACATGGTAAATGTACATCCACCTGCTAAACAGGGGTGACAACCTGATTGGAGGGATGCAAACATGGAGCTCTGGGGAAGATGGGCATGGATTTGGGAGGTGACAACATGTTCAGGCAGTTTGGAAATTAAGTGTTAAAGCGTAATCTTAAATTGAAATATTGGAAAGATTAAACTATTGCCTTCAGTCTCTGCTACAAACTGTTCCCTAGCCACTAACTCCATACATCTCCCTGATCACTGAGGCTGAACCAGACTGTTTGCTCCCTCAGCATTTCTTTGACCCTAAGCTGAGCTTCCAACCCCATTTCCTGTCCATCACCAAGACTACCTACTCTTCTTCTGCAAGATCACCCAATTCCACCACGACCTCAGCTTATTTGCTGCTCAAAGCTCATCTGCACCTTGGTTGCCTCCAGTCTTGCCAATTCCAATGCTGTCCTGGCCACCTCCGCTTAACATTCTTCTAGAATGCCACAGCACAGTAAGAGTTACCCAATTAGTCGCAAGCCCCTACCCTTTCGAATCTTTCTCTTCAAGTATTTATCCATTCCTTTTTGAAAGTTATTACCTAAAATATTGAAATTAAAAACAAAATCTTTATCTCATCTCTGGTACTTTTGCCCAATCACCTTAGATCTGAATTCTCTGGTTACCAACCCTCTAACCACTGGAAATGGTTTCTCCTTATTTACTCTATCCAAATCCATTCACGATTTTGAACACCTCTATTAAATCTCCACTTAATCTTTTTTACTCTAAGGAGAACAATTCAGCTTCTCCAGTCTCTCCACATAACTGAAGTTCCTCAGCGCTGCTAAATCTCCTCTGCACCCTCTCCAAGGCTTTGGCATCCTTCCTAAATTCTGGTGCCTAATGTTGGATGCAACACTCCAGCTGGGGACCTAACCAATGATTTATAAAGATTTTGTATAACTTCCAGGAAGTTATTCAGTGCCTGTTTATAAAGCAAAGGATCCCATGTGCTCTTTAACAACCTTCTCAATGTCCTGCCACCTTCAGAGATTTACATACACTCCCAGGTCTCTCTGTTCCTACACCTTTTTAAGATAACATTTAGTTTATATTGCCTCTCCTTATTCTTGCTACCAAAATGCATTACTTCTCCACATTAAATTTCACCTGCCATGTGTCTTCCGATTTCACTAGTCTGGATGTGTGCTCCTGAAGCCTGTGACTGTCCTTGGTGTACGTTTCTGAATTCTGTGCAGACCTCCATAAGTCCAAATCCAGATCATTACTATATATCAGAATCTTCTGTGAACTTCAATATGTCAAAATCTCTAATATAAAAACAAAAAATATTCATCTCAAAATGAAACATTAACCCTGTTTCTCTTTCTACTGACACACTTGAGTATTTCCAGCATTTTGCATTTATATTTTGGATTTCCAGCATTCTTAGTATTTTGCTTTGTGCATCAAAACTTCTGCTGCCTGCATCCCAACTTGCAGCAAACCCTGTTCACCCATCAATCCTGGTGCTTGCTGAGCTACATTAGCTGCCAGTCTGGCAGTACATGAAATTTAAACAGCATGTTCCTTCAGTTATTCATAATAAGCAGGGTACAGCCAACACTCAACCAGCCTACACTTGCAAAACGAAATATCTATTGTTAGGTGTGATTGTGCGATTGGACAGCACATGCTTAACAATCCTGAGTGCGCTAATAGCTACACTAACAACCAATTTAGGATAATCAGTTGAGCTCGTAACATGGCTCATTTACATTTGCTAGAAGCAGCATACATTCAAAACAGGAACTCATTCTTTGCAAACAAAATGAATATGTTCGAACTTTGTGCCTTTTTTGAATTACCCGGGTGCTTGGTGAGCCTATAATTTTCCATTGCTTTCTCTATGGCAATACCTCAACAAATCAGAGTCAACCTGTCAACCAATCAGCACCCTTTTCTCCTGTAGTATAAATTCACAGAATCTCACAGTGCAGAAGAGGCCCATGCACTGACACGTGAGAAACACCTGACCTACCCACCTAATCCTATTTACCAGCACTTGGCCCATAGCCTTGAATGTTATGACGTGCCAAGTGCTCATCCAGGTACTTTTTAAAGGATGTGAGGCAACCCGCCTCCACCACCCTCCCAGGCAGCGCATTCCAGACCGTCACCACCCTCTGGGTAAAAAAGCTTTTCCTCACATCCCCCCTAAACCTCCTGCCCCTCACCTTGAGCTTGTGCCCCCTCGTAACTGACCCTTCAGCTAAGGGGAACAGCTGCTCCCTATCCACCCTGTCCATGCCCCTCATAATCTTGTACACCTCAATCATGTCGCCCCCTCAGTCTTCTCTGCTCCAACAAAAACAACCCAAGTCTATCCAACCTCTCTTCATTACTTAAATGTTTCATCCCAGGCAACATCCTGGTGAATCTCCTCTGCACCCCCTCCAGTGCAATCACATCCTTCGTATAAAGTGGCGACCAGAACTGCACATTGTACTCCAGCTGTGGCCTCAATAAGGAACTATACAACTCCAACATGCCCTCCCTACTTTTGTAATCTATGCCTTGATTGATAAAGGCAGGTGTCCTATATGCCTTTTTCACCACCCCACTAACATGCCCCTCCGCCTTCAGAGAAATTGTTGTGATTGTTTGAATTTGGTATTTTTGTGTTTGACCTGATGAATGCAAGATGAAAATTTCAGCAGCAATCCCTTTTCAGCAATATTCAAATTTAAAATTCTTAATCATGGCCTTGCCCCTCCCTTTCCCTGTAACCTCCAACACACAACTGCCCAGATCTCTATGCACCTCCAATTCTGCCCTCTTTCACATCTCCAATTTTAATTGTTTCACCATTAGCAGCCATGTCTTTTGACATAAATTATATTAATCAGGAACAGACAATTTGGCACTTCGAGCCTGCTCCGCCAATCAATAAAATCATTGCAGATCTGATTGTGGCCTCAACTCCACATTCCAACTACCCCTAATACCCTTTGACTCCCTTGTTAGTCAAGAATCCATCTAAATCTGCCTTAAAAATATTCATTGACCCTGCCACACCACCTTCTGGGAAAGAGAATTCCACAGACTCTCAACCCTCTGAGAGAGAAAAAAAAACTTCTCCTCACCTCTATCTTAGATTGGAGACCCCTTATTTTTAAACTGTGCCCCCATAGTTCTAGTCCCTCTCACAACGGGAAACATCCTTTTAGCATTCACTCTGTCAAGCCCCCCTAGGATCTTACATGTTTCAATAAGATCACCTCTCAGTCCTCTAAACTCCAAAGGATACAGGCCCAACCTGTCTAACCTTTCGTCATAAGGTAACCCCTCATCCCAGAATCAGTTGAGCGAGCTTTCTCTGAACTGCTTCTGATGTAATTATGTCCTTTCTTAAATAAGGAGACACAGTATTCCAGATGTGGTCTCACCACAACTGTAGCAAAACATCCCTACTTTTATATTCCAATCCCCTTGGAATAAACAATGACATTCCATTTCCCTTCCTAATCACTTGCTGTACACCTATCACGTGCACCCTATGTTCTGGAATTCCCTCCCTAAACCTCTCCACATCTCTACCTCTCCCCCTTTAAGATGCTCCTTAAAATTTTTTCCAAAGAATCTACAACACAGAAACAGGCCATTTGGCCCATCTTTCCATGCTGGGGTTTATGCTTCACACAAATTTCCTCCCATCCTACTTTATCTCACTCTATCAATATATCCCATTCCTTTATCCCTTATGTACTCATCTAGCATCCTCTAAGGGGTGATGGTGATATTCGCCTGAACCTCTTCATGTGGTCACCTGTCCTAATATTCCCTTGACAAATTTTCATTGATAATGTTCCTGTGAAGTTTGTTGGAACATCTTACAATGTTAAAGGTGCTTTATGAATACGAGTTTTTAATTTCTTCTCAGCTGTCAAGAGACCGAAAGTATGATTGCTAAATTTGCTGATGGCACAAAGATAGGAAAGTCAGTTGTGAAGAGGACAAAATGATATACACAGGTTAAATGAGTGGGCAAAGATCTGGCAAATGGAGTAAAATGTGAGGTCCATTTTGGCAGGACGAATAAAAAAGTAGCATATTATCTAAATGGTGAGAGGATGCAAGAGGGATCTGGGTGCCCTAGTGCATGAATCGCAAAAGGTTAGTATGCAGTTACAGCAAGTAATTAGCAAAGCTAATAGAATGTTATCGTTTATTGCAAGGAGAATTGAATACAAAAGTAGGGAGGTTATGCTTCAGTTATACAGGGCATTGGTGAAACCACAGCTGGAGTACTGTGTACAGGATTGGTCTCCTTATTTAAGGAAAAATGTAAATGTGTTGAAAGCAGTTCAGAGAAGGTTTGCTAGATTAATACCAGGAATGGGAAAAGGTTGGACAAGCTAAGCTTGTATCTAGAACTAGGGTGTCACTGTTTAAAAACATAGGTTTGAGATGAGGGAAATTTTTTTCTGGGAGCGAGAAGCTTTCTTCCTCAAAAGGTGGTGGAAACAGAGTCTTTGAACATTTTTAAGGCAGAGGTAGATAGATTCTTGATAAGCAAGGGGATGAAAGATTATTGGCGGTAGGCGGGAATGTGGAGTTGAGGTTAAAATCAAATCAGCCATGATCTTATTGAATGGCGGAGCAGGCTTGAGGAGCCTACTACTGCTCCTAGTTCATATGTTTGCATGTTTCTGATTTTGAAGTCTGGCTGTCCTGTTGAGTGGGGCCTGCAACCTTTGGTATTCTCTGTTCACAGTATAAACAGGCCACACAAACAGCTTGCTGAATAAATGCTCAGAGTACAGTTAGCAACCCATTATGATAACAACCTGTTCCTTACCACTCACATTGAAACACAGATCTCACAGCTACAATTCCATTGTAGTTAAATGAGAGGGGCACTAAGACCATGTGGAAGCTTCTCAGCTGAGCATGAATTGTTGGTTGGCTCACATTTGGGTCTGGACCCTGCCGTCACATGTCACTTGCTGCTCCATTGCATCTGCCATTGCTCCGATGGGTCTTCTGCTGCTCTGGCGCGTCGACTGTTGCTCCAGCGCATCAGATGCTGCTGCAGCACCGGCTGCCACTCTGGCATGTCTGCTGCTGCTGCAGTGCATCCCCTGTTGCCCCAATACGTCTGCTGCTCCAGCATGTGTGCTGTTGCTCCACTGCACCTGTTGCTGTTCCAATGTGTCAGCTGCTGCTGTAGTCCTGTCTGTTGCCATTGATGCAGTGTTTAGGGTTGTTGCTCTTAGGACCCTGCTCAAGAAGAAAATGAGACAAGGATGAAAAAGCAGCAGAGGAAGGAAAGCAAGAGATCTCTGAAGAGCTGGGGAGGATTTGTAAAAGCAGTGACATTGCAGATATTGTGGTTAGAGCACAGACTGAGAAGGTGCAGTGTTTTTACAGAGGAAGAGCTTGCTCAGAAAGCTGTTAGCACATAACTCAGCACAGTTGGATATGTTAAAACCAGGCGGTGGTAATCCAGAATTCTTGATCAGTCGTCATCTTTTGAGAAGGAACTGGATGGATATCTGGTGAAATCACAAACTTCAAGTTATAAAGATGAATACAGGCACATGGTCAAACCCTAGCTGACAGGGTCCAAAACACTCAGATGATTACAAAGGACTAGGCTTAGCCTGCTGCATAGGGCTGGGGTGACACAGAGTGGTTGGGGTGGGGTGGGCAGATTTAATCAGTGTGTGTGGGGGGCGGTTTATCACTTTGTGTAGCCGGGGTTGCTGATATTATGGTTTGGTACAGCTTCTATCCTGTTTCTGCTACACACTCGCTTACTCTGAGCCTCAGCAGCAGTAACATGTCTCCTGAGCTGTATAAGTGAAGCACAAATGGTGTTGCAAATAGCCAAACGGCTGTATTGACCAAGGTTCCAAATTGTTCCAATGTCCTTGTTCTGTGTTAGTGTTGAAGCTGTACATTCCTGTGACGTAACGCACACGTTTAAGCTGACTGTCTAGGGGACCATTTGCAGATTTGGACCATCTGGATAGGCCTGGCTGGCAGACTCTGGACACTCTACGTTAACCAGTTGAAGATTGTGTCCTCGTGCAAGTGGGTTTTACAGTCCCTGCTTGTTATTTGACATGTTGTTACAGCGATGACCTCAGTTATTTGTGTTCTAATTCAGCGCGTTTCTCCACACAGGAGGTCAGCAAAGTCAAGGAGCCGGAGCCCGGGGTACTCGAGGCACTCGCGGTCACGCAGTAAGCACAGGCAATCCCGATCACGAAGTCGACATTCAAGTATTTCACCAAGCCGGTTTACCCTCAAATCAAGTCTTGGTGCTGAGCTGAGCAAAACTAAGAGGGCAAGAGCTGCCGTGGCAGCCAAGTCCAGCGTGAAAGACTCAAAAGAGCTGAAAGGATCGGCTGGGGGCATTTGTAAAGTAAGCACTCAGAGTGCTGGTTCCAGCAGCACAACCTCTGCTGCGTCACTTAAAGACGTGAAGAAATTGACTAAAATAATAAAGAGTGAGAAGCCAGCTTCACCCATTGAAACCTCAGATACAGTGACTGTGAAGATAGAGGAAGACATTGCTGAGGAGATGATTCCAGAACTAAAAATAAAGACTGAAATACTGGAGGATAGCCCAGTACTCTCACCATTAGCGCTGGTGCTAAAAGAATCTAAATCGCCAGTGGTGAAATGTGAGTTGGGAACACCAAAGGAGAAGACTGTGCCGCCATTACCAAACGAAAGCGATCTGGAGAAACCTCCGCTTCCTCCTTCAGGTTCTGCTCCACCACCATTACCTCCAACATCTCCCCCTGTAACACTGCCTCCAGCCCCACTACAACCACCACCTCCCCTACCACCAGTGACTCTGAACCAGTCTCAGCCTCTGCCAGAGATTCTGACTGAAGCACCATCACCAATACCCACAGTGCAGCTACCACAGCTCCCAGGGCACTTGCCATTACCATTGCCACCGGTATCAGTACCTGTATTGGCTCCTGTACCAGTCTTGACCCACCCACCAATTGTCTCTCAGCCACCACCGTTGCGGACCACAGTGTTGGGCAGTGCGCTCCCCATGCCACCCATGTTGAACTCAGTCATGCCCTTACTGACTTCAACACTGCCACCATTGCCATTGCCTCCACTCCTCCCTGGGGAAGATGATATAGAAAGGTAAGAAATTTGTATCGGATTGAGCGTTACTGCAGCAGTAGTCAGATCAGGAGAGGGGGTTTATTCTCTTAAGAGATTGCAAATTGTCATCCTGGAAGGAACCTTAGTTCCAAGATTGTTCCTTTTTTTCAGTGTCTGTCACCACAACGGCAAAAAGTGTTCTTGTCTAGAAAAACTTCAGGATGATCTGCACACTCTGAGAATGATCTGTACACACTCTGGGATAGACCTGTACACACTCTGGGAAAGATCTGTATACACTCTGGGAAAGATCTGTATACACTCTGGGAAAGATCTGTATACACTGTGGGATAAATCTGTACACACTCTGGGATAGATCTGTACACACTCTGGGAAAGATCTGTACACACTCTGGGATAGATCTGTACACACTCTGGGAAAGATCTGTACACACTCTGGGAAAGATCTGTACACACTCTGGGAAAGATCTGTACACACCCTGGGATAGATCTGTATACACTCTGGGATAGATCTGCACACATTCTGGGAAAGATCTGTACACACCCTGGAATAGATTAGTATACACTCTAGGAATGGTCTGTACACATTCTGGGAATGATCTGTACACACTCTGGAAATGATCTGTACACACTCTGGGAATGATCTGTACACATTGCAGAATGATCTGTATACGCACTGAGAATGATCTCTACATGTTATGGGAATGAGCTGGACACGTTCCAGGAATGATCTGTAAAAAAAAAATCTAGAATTAGAAGTCTAATGATGACCATGAAACCATTGCCAATTATCGTAATAATCCATCTGGTTCACTAATGTCCTTTAGGGAAGGGAATCTGCCGTCCTTACCTGGTCTGGCCCACGTGTGACTCCAGACCCACAGCAATGTGGTTGACTCTTAGATGCCTTCTGGAACAAGGGTAATTAGGGATGGGCAATAAATGCAGGCCCAGCCAGCGATGCCCACATCCCATGAACGAATAATAAAAAAAAATCACCTGCCTCTCATCGTTCCTGTTTAAAATAGCAAAGAAAACTGTGGTTTTGCAGGGCTGTGGTTGCCTTGCCTTCTCCTCAGGTCAACGTTTCTACCTAAACCAGTTGCACACAGGATAGAAGCCAGCACTGCTAATGTGCCACTGACTCGGTTCCATTATGGCTTAGCCTCATCTGTGGAGCTCGTCAACCGTCTGGACATCTCCAATATATTTTGAGTTATCTCATTCTAGTCTTTGGACTGACCTAAGGTGGAGTGTACACCTCTGACCCAGACCTAAGATTCTGTGTTTGATTGTGTTTGGTTCTCCCTCTGCCTATTTCTAAAAGGAGCTGGGAATCAAATGGTCTGGTCGGTCAGTTTATAATGAGCAGCCTGAAAACAATAAATAAACCCAGAGCAGATAGCTAACAGTAACAACTGATCGTATGCTGAGATGTGAGGGGGCAGAAATTCGATGTGATAAAATCATCTCTTCTGCCAGCCCGTAAAAGGGTGCAGCCAACTGCCTCAAAAAATATTACATTAGTTTTATTTTTATAAAATCTAACCAGATCAAACAAACCTTGGGGTCAGAGGAAAAAGCCTGGTATAGAAACAGAATACACCAGATTCCTCATGGGGCATATTTACCCTTTATTCATGTAAAGTTGTACATAAATGTGAACTATTATTGTCTATTTAGCTGCTCCCAATACTTCATATCTGTGCTTTGCTCTTTGAGAGCAATGTGCAACTGTCAGGACTTCCTAACAGGACGAGTATCACAGGTAGAGACTATAACCTGCAGAAGAAGAGACTGTATTACCCAGGTGGAGGGATGGACTGCACGTAACACAGGCAGAGGGAGGGACTGTGTGTAACACAGGCAGAGGGAGGGACTGTGTGTAACACAGGCAGAGGGAGGGACCGCGCGTTGCACAGGCAGAGGGAGGGACCGCGCGTAACACAGGCAGAGGGAGGGACCGCGCGTAACACAGACAGAGGGAGGAACCGCGCGTAACACAGACAGAGGGAGGAACTGCGCGTAACACAGGTAGAGGGAGGGACTGCGCGTAACACAGGCGGAGGGAGGGACTGCGCGTAACACAGGCGGAGGGAGGGACTGCGCGTAACACAGGCGGAGGGAGGGACTGCGTGTAACACAGGCGGAGGGAGGGACTGCGTGTAACAGGTGGAGGGAGGGACCGTGCGTAACAGGCGAAGGAAGGACCGCGCGTAACACAAGCAGAGGGGAGACTGCACATAACAGGCGGAGGGAGGGACTGCACGTAACACAGGCGGAGGGAGGGACTGCGCGTAACACAGGCGGAGGGAGGGACTGCGCGTAACACAGGCGGAGGGACTGCACGTAACACAGACGGAGGGAGGGGCTGCGCATAACACAGGCAGAGGGAGAGACTGCGCGTAACTCTGGCGGAGGGAGGGACTGTGCGTAACACAGGCGGAGAGAGAGGTTGTGCATGGCTCAGGTGGAGGGAGAGGCGGTACCATTCCTTGATCTGCAACAGATCAAGAATGTTTTTATTACTGTTATCTATGAAGGATTGTGCGCATCTAATGGAGCAGTAGCTGCCCAGAGGGTTAAAGGCCCCTCCACCCCTGAAACACTTTTGCTTGACATGATGGGATTCTGCAAAGCGCTCTGCTTCTCTCTCCCTCCCCTCTCCCTGGTGCCACTTTACCATGACTACCCCGAGGCACCCTGGTTTTTCGGCACTGTAATGCTGTTTCTATTTCAGTCCTAAGGAGATCCAGCATGTGAAACCTTCCAAGAAAGACAGAGACCAAAGAACAAGGCATTTACTAGCAGACCTCCCACTTCCACCAGAACTGCCTGGAACAGATCCCTCACCGCCAGATTCACCGGAGCAGAAGGCACCGCCTCCATCTCAGCCAGTCCTTAAAAAGAGGCCCAAGTAAGAATATCGAAGGAACTGGGAGTTTAGTTAAATATGTTAGTGATCCTGGTCTCGTACCTGCCTTTGCTTGCTGAAAGGGCTCTCTATAATTTGTTGTTCAGGCAGCCAGGAGTTGGGTTCATTCGTAAATGTTAAATAACATGTCTGGCAGAATCAGACTGTGAAACGGCACTGGCCTGATCTGCCATTTAATCCCCGCAACAGCAGCACACCAGAACAATACTGGAGGTGGATTGCCAGGACAGATTTGCAGAAACCCTGTGTATGAATGGGGAAAGGTACCATCAAACTGACTGCAGCAATCCTTCATTTTCTATCAAATGCAGTCAGCCAACTGCAGCAAACAGTTCACTTCTATCGCACCAGGTCCAGTATACCCCAGGCACAACCCAACATGGGCCTGGCCTTAGACAGTCAATGTCCGTGGAACTGTACCCCAGTGAGAGTCAGTGTGTGTGGAACTGTATCCCAGTGAGAGTCAGTGTGTGTGGAACTGTACCCCAGTGAGAGTCAGTGTGTGTGGAACTGTACCCCAGTGAGAGTCAGCGTGTGTGGATCTGTACCCCAGTGAGAGTCAGTGTGTGTGGAACTGTACCCCAGTGAGAGTCAGTGTGTGTAGAACTGTACCCCAGTGAGAGTCAGTGTGTGTGGAACTGTATCCCAGTGAGAGTCAGTGTGTGTGAAACTGTACCCCAGTGAGAGTCAGTGTGTGTGGAACTGTACCCAGTAGTAGTCACAGTTTGTGGAACTGTACCTCAGTGAAAGTCAGTGTGTGTGGAACTGTACCCAAATGAGAGTCAGTGTCTGTGGAACTGTAGCCCAGTGAGAGCCAATGTATGTGGAACTCATACCCCAATGTGAGTCTGTGGAATTGTACTGCAACGAGAATCAGTGTGTGTGGATCTGTACCCCAGTGAGAGTCAATGTGTATGTGGAACTGCACCCACATGAGAGTCATTGTCTGTGGAACTGTACCCCAGTGAGAGTCTGTTGTATGTGGAACTGTAGTCCAGTGTGAGTCATTGATTGTGGAACTGTAGCCCAGTGTGAGTCATTGTTTGTGGAACAGTCCCCCAGTGAGAGCCAGTGTGTGGAACTGTATCCAAATGAGAGTCTGTATGTGTGGAACTGTACCCCAGTGAGAGTCAGTGTGTGTGGAACTGTACCCCAGTGAGAGTCAGTGTGTGTAGAACTGTACCCCAGTGAGAGTCAGTGTGTGTGGAACTGTACCCCAGTGAGAGTCAGTGTGTGTGGAACTGTATCCCAGTGAGAGTCAGTGTGTGTGAAACTGTACCCCAGTGAGAGTCAGTGTGTGTGGAACTGTACCCAGTAGTAGTCACAGTTTGTGGAACTGTACCTCAGTGAAAGTCAGTGTGTGTGGAACTGTACCCAAATGAGAGTCAGTGTCTGTGGAACTGTAGCCCAGTGAGAGCCAATGTATGTGGAACTCATACCCCAATGTGAGTCTGTGGAATTGTACTGCAACGAGAATCAGTGTGTGTGGATCTGTACCCCAGTGAGAGTCAATGTGTATGTGGAACTGCACCCACATGAGAGTCATTGTCTGTGGAACTGTACCCCAGTGAGAGTCTGTTATATGTGGAACTGTAGTCCAGTGTGAGTCATTGATTGTGGAACTGTAGCCCAGTGTGAGTCATTGTTTGTGGAACAGTCCCCCAGTGAGAGCCAGTGTGTGGAACTGTATCCAAATGAGAGTCTGTATGTGTGGAACTGTACCCCAGTGAGAGTCAGTGTGTGTGGAACTGTACCCCAGTGAGATCAGTGTGTGTGGAACTGTACCCCAGTGAGAGTCAGTGTGTGTGGAACTGTACCCCAGTGAGATCAGTGTGTGTGGAACTGTACCCCAGTGAGCGTCAGTGTGTGTGGA
This sequence comes from Carcharodon carcharias, assembly GCF_017639515.1. Classification (NCBI taxonomy): domain Eukaryota; kingdom Metazoa; phylum Chordata; class Chondrichthyes; order Lamniformes; family Lamnidae; genus Carcharodon; species Carcharodon carcharias. The sequence goes on along the minus strand of NC_054489.1, from coordinate 2,183,064 downwards.
ACTGTACCCCAGTGAGAGTCAGTGTGTGTGGAACTGTAACCCAGTGAGAGTCAGTGTGTGTGGAGTTGTACCCCAGTGAGAGTCAGTGTGTGTGGAACTGTACCCCAGTGAGAGTCAGTGTGTGTGGAACTGTACCCCAGTGAGAGTCAGTGTGTGTGGAACTGTAACCCAGTGAGAGTCAGTGTGTGTGGAGTTGTACCCCAGTGAGAGTCAGTGTGTGTGGAACTGTAACCCAGTGAGAGTCAGCGTGTGTGGAATTGTACCCCAGTGAGAGTCAGTGTGTGTGGAACTGTACCTCAGTGAAAATCAGTAACCTCGGAAAAAATGTAAATAATATTGGACATGCAGTTGTTGAAGCAAGGGTTTATTGGTTGGTTATTTTTGCCACTGACATCTTTCCTAACTTTTTCAGAATCTGTTGTCCTCGCTATGGTGAAAAAAAGGAGACTGAAAGCGACTGGGGCAAGCGGTGTGTAGATAAATTTGACATCATTGGAATCACTGGTGAAGGGACGTACGGGCAAGTTTACAAGGCGAAGGATAAGGACACAGGTATTTGGCGTTTCAGAGACTAGTGCTTTCTGACGTTCAGGACATAACAACATTGTGTTTCATGTAGAAAATTTATGTTCTAATGTTCAAGATTTGTGATGACTCTTTGTGTTTTGCTTGGTGGGAAATGCCCTCTCAGTGTTAGTGTGGTGATGCATTGTTGTTTCTTTCTACTGTCAGCTGCCTGCTTTTTGTTGCTGCGGGTCAAATGTAGTGTATCGAGTCACCCAGCCTGCTCTACTGCAATCACCTTTTGTCGAAAAGATGAGTTACTAAAGGCTTTCATTCTGTGCTCGTGACCCTGTTAAGTATCTGGGCAGCCTGAGGCAGTGGTTTGCTAACTGCCATTTGATCCCACAGCACTTGGGTTTGGATCCCCCTCTATCTGCATTAGTTCACGATGCAGTATAATCCGAGCTTCTTATAAGGCCCATGTTTAAAATGCTTATATTGGGCAAAAGATCATAATCAATGGCTATATGTATTAATTTCAATTTCAAAGTTGCTGGTTGAAGCATATTACTCATCAGTTCACACTTCATTAAAGTGCACTGAATACAAAAACAACTATAAGGAAATAAATGGTTAATGTTCAATTACCTTTTGTGCTCTTAACTTTCAACTTTCTATCCCCTCAACGTTATGAAGTTACTGATTGTATTAAGCACTGACTGCAGCTTAAATAAAGGTAGTCTATTTAATAGCATCCTAAAGTATTCTTGTGTTATACCAGCATACAGTAAGAGTGCTACACTGGCCATTGCATATAGCAGGCAAATCAAGTTCATGCAGTTGGACCCACCAGAAGCAGTACGGATAGTTCTTTACCCTGTGACTGGCTAGTCAGGTAATGGATACTCTTTTTCTTCTGGTAGGTGAGATGGTTGCTCTTAAAAAGGTTCGGCTGGATAACGAAAAGGAGGGATTCCCCATCACGGCCATTCGAGAAATCAAGATCCTTCGTCAGCTCAACCATACCAGTGTGGTCAACATGAAGGAAATTGTGACGGACAAACAAGATGCACTGGACTTCAAAAAAGATAAAGGTATGCTCATAGATGTTAACATGGAGAATGAGGTTTCAAAAGATTTTGCCCTTGTAACCAAAAACAATACGTGTCCATTTTCACTTCCAAAGCACTTGCAATGCAGTTAGTACCAATTGTCCACGCTTTAATTAAAGATAAGAAATAGGAGGAGTGGACCACCTGGCCCTTTGAGCCTGCTCCATCATTTAATAAGATCATGGCTGATCCATGACCAAAACCCACTATCCATGTATTCTTTGATTACTTTACAATCCAAAAATCTATCAATTTCAGCCTTGAATATACTGAACAATTGAGCGTCCACAGCCCTCTGAAGTACAGAATTCCGAAGATTCACAATGATCTGAGTGAAAATATTTCTTATCTCAGTTAAAAACGGTAGTCCCCTTATCCTGAGACTGTGCCCTATCTACACCATGTTCCCTTATCCCCCAGCACTGAGACCAGTGACCCCTGAATCGAAACCCCTGTTTTCCACACCACTCTTTGAGCCATGCTTTTAACTGTCTAATTTGTTTGACCCTGTTCCAAATATGCAATCCAGAGATTATTACCTTTGAGTTTATGCATTTTAATTTGGACCCTAACTGCTCAAATGCCCTCAGTAGAATCTCATTCCTCATTCTACCTATGTTGTTGGTTACTATATGGGTGATGACAACTGGATTCCTCCCTCTTACCTCAAATTCTTCTCCAGCTGAGCGATGTCTTTAACCCAGGCACTGCACAGGCAACACAATCTTCGGGGCCTGCGGTTTGCAGTGTCTGTTTCCTGACTATACTATCCTCTGCCACTAACACTTTCCTTTTCACTCTCCCTCTTGAATGGTCTCCTGCACCATGGTGCCATGTTCAGTTTGCTCATCCACCCTGCAGATTTTGCCTTCATTCACACGAGCAGTAAGAGCCTTTTACCTATTGGATAACAGCAAAGGCTGAGGCTCCTCCAGCACTGCACTTGAGCTCTCCTTATTGCTTGACTTGCAGTTGTACTCTCCTGCCCTTGATCACTAACCAGACCTTTACCACATCCTAACCTAAAGGGTATCACTACACCTTGGATTAAATTGTCCAGGCAACTCTTCCCCTCCCTGACGCTCTGCAATGTTTGCACTCATGCTCCAGCTTCAACAATTTTGAGCCAGAATTCCAAAGTTCCTCGAGATGCAGCCACTCACTGTAGATGGGGTTGTCTGGGATTGCAGTGTTCACCATAAACTTCCACATGCTGCATTCCTACATAGCCTTGTTTTATTTATCTTATTAATTAGTCTAGGTATTTAATCGACTTAGCTTATCATTTTATTCATAAATAATTACTTGGTTTAGCAGTTGCTTGGTAGTACAGAACTTGAATATTGCTAAAAGAAATGTCAAAGCTTTTCGTCCAACACTGGCTTTTCCAGCCTTTCTGCGTGGGGGACCACATTTCAGTTTTTCTCAGCTCAGGGCTGATGAGCAAATGTTGGAAAGATAAGTTTTGGCACAACATTAAACATTAATTTCAGAAAAATAGGCTGACGTAGGAAATGAAACAACTTGCTGAGCAAAAAAATGTTAAAACAATAGATTGATCATTTCTAAAAATTAGTAATAAATAAAGATGGCCATTAGAGTGTGAAAGGGTGTATGTGTGTATCTAGCTCACTCCCAGTCTTGGGGTGCTCCCTCACTCACCCTCACCCCTGTGAGAGTGGGTGAGAGTGCCTGTTGGTGTGTGGGGATGAGGGTGAATGAGAACCCTGAGACTGGGAGGGAGCCAGACACACACACTCCCCTCCCTCTTACCCTCTCACCCCTCTCCCCCTCTCTCGCATGCACACACACACACTCACCCCTCTTGCACATGCACACACACTCACCCCTCACACATATATACACCTACCACTCTTGTGCACACACACAGGCACATAACTTGCCCCTTTCGCACATGGGTGAGCGCACACACTCCTCTCACACAAACTCTTACCACTTTCGCACACACTCACCCCCTCGCACATGCTTAACCCCTTCGCGCACACATCACCCCCCTTGCGCCCGCACTCACCCCCCCTTGCGCCCGCACTCACCCCCCCTTGCATCTGCACTCACCCCATCTTGCGCCCGCACTCACCCCCCCTTGCGTCTGCACTCACCCCCCCCTTGCGCCCGCACTCACCCCCCTGTCACGACTCACTGGGGACAGTGCGCTGTTACATCAAGCCGCACTGTTCCCCAAGCCGCAACAAATGTGAAAAGTTTGACCAAACCACCAGATTGCCCCAATTCTACCTAACTGTTTAATTTAGGTTAACAGAATACGAGCACCAGGTTTGTAAACTTAATAAGTAAATAGCCATTTATTGAACAAACTGTCGTTAACCAGTGGCAAAAGAGTGAAATATGAACTACTAACTTCAAACACTATAATCTAAACCCTACCCCCTTCTTAAATCTCTATGCACGCGCGCGCACACACACACGCACATATATACACACACACGGCACATAAGACACACAAAACATGGATTTTAAGGGTGAGATAAAACAGTTCAATAGCACCAATTCTGGAGTACAGGATTTGATGGGTTGATTTTCATCGATGTCTTCCAAATTCCTTTCAGTTCTTATTGATGATGCAAGGCAGTCTTCCAGCACTTTCAATATTTAGTTCACTGGTTGAGTGCTTGCCTTTCAATGTCCCAAACAGTGATTTTCCCCTTTGCCTCTTGACAGAGGTTTTCAGAGAGAGAGCAGGTGATAGAGATCTGAGAAGAAAAGCCAGCTAGCTATTAATGCGGAATTACTGGAATCTTTCATGCACAGGAGAAAGAGGTTTTAGGTCTTGTTCTTTTCAGCCTAAGAGCTATTCAGCTTCACTGCCTTCACACAAAAACCTGGTCATCTGGTCAGGAACCAATTAAAACACTGTTGCCAGGCAGCTCCATTGGTCCAGGACTCCTTTCCGGCACCATCCTGTCTTTTATGGCACTCATTTGCACCCGTCCGCCTGCCCAGGTTCGCACCCACCCACCCGCCCAGGTTTGCACCCACCCACCCCCTCTTGTTGGTGCCTGCCCGCCCTCGTTTGCGCTTGCCCGCCCTCATTTGCGCCTGCCTGCCCTCGTTTGCGCCTGCCCTCGTTTGTGCCTGCCCGCCCTCGTTTGCGCCCGCCCTCGTTTGCGCCCGCCCGCCCTTGTTTGCGCCCGCCCGCCCTCGTTGGTGCCCACCCGCCCTCCCTCACTCCCTCCCACCCTCCTGCCCTCCCTCGCGCCCACCCTCAATCTCACCCACCCACTAGTGAGCCTATCAGCAGCAAGGACAGGAGAGGAACAGCCTGTGATTGATGGAGCAGAAATCTTCAACCTCACTGTCCTGTCTTACCAGCATTTTGAACAGTTGCTCGGGAAGACCACCTAGAGGGGCTTTGTGAGCCACAGTCTGGCCTGCCGGCCGTGGCTTGGACAAGCCTGGCCTAGCCAATCAGCACCCTTTTCTCATGTTGTATAACTTCTTGTGACCATTTGAAATTTGGCGTTTTTGCATTTGTCCTACATACGAACATGTTAATTAGGAGCAGGATTAGGCCACTCAGCCCCTCGAGCCTGCTCTGTCATTCAATAAGACCATGGTTGATCTGAATGTAACCTCAAATCCTAATTCCTGCCTACCTCCGATAACCTGTCACCCCCTTGTTAATCAAGAATCTATCTAGCTCTGTCTTAAAAATATTCAAAAACTCTGTCTGCTTCCACTGCCCTTTGAGGAAGAGAATTCCAAAGACTCGCAACCCTCAGAGAAAAAAATTCTCATCTCTGTCTTAAATGTGTGACCCCTTTTTTTAAACAGTGACCCCTAGCTCTAGATTCTCCCACAAGAGGAATCACCCTCTCCACATCCACCTTGTCAAGATCTCTCAGGATTTTAAAGGTTTCAATTAAGTCGCCTCCTACTCTTCTGAATTCCAGTGGATACAAGCCTAACCTGTTCAGCCTTTACTCATAAAACAATCCGCCCATTCCTGATATTATTCTGGTAAACCTCTGAACAGCTTCTAACACATTTACATCTTTCTTTAAATAAGGAGACCAGTATTGTACACACTGTTCCAAATGTGGTCTCACCAATGCCCTGTACAACTGAAGCATACCCTCCCTACTTTTGGAATCAATTCCCCTCACAATAAACAATAACATTCTATTAGTTTTCCTAGTTAGCTGCTGTACCTGCACACTAACCTTTTGTGATTCATGCACTAGGACACCCAGATCCCTCTGAATCTCAGAGCTCTGCAATCTCTCACCATTTAGATAATAAGCTTCTTTTTTATTCTTCTTGCCAAAATGAACGATTTCACATTTGCCCACATTATACTCCATTTGCCAGACCTTTGCTCACTCACTTAACCTATCTATGTCGCTTTGTAGCCTCCTCTTCACAATTTACTTTCCTACCTATATTTGTGTCGTCAGCAAATTTAGCAACCATTCCTATGGTCCCTTCATCAAAACCGTTTATATAAATTGTAGAAAGTTGAGGTCCCAGCACTGGTCCCTGTAGCACACCACTCGTCACATCCAGCCAACCAGAAAATGACCCATTTATGCCAACTCTCTGCTTCCTGTTAGCCAGCCAATCTTCTATCCTTGCCAACATGTTACCCCCTACACCATGAGCTTTTATTTTCTGCAAATGATGACTGAAGATGAAAAGCTTCAGCAACATATCTTTTTAGCAATATTTGATCTATTTTAAATTATAGGTGGATTAAATATTTACCTGTATCATAAGTCACTGCATGTGTTGGAGGCAAAAAGCAGCAACTCCTTCCCCCTCTGCACTACATTCCCACGCTCACCAAATGCCCAAGTTTTACGGTTTGTAATGCATTGCATTTAAGACCACTGTACTGGCCACTTACTCAACTTCTTTGCAAAGTAATGCTGTGGAACTTGTTGCAGCAATGACCAGGTTGCAGTTGTGGTTGTAATGGCCAAAGTTGGTCTTTGAGCTCAGTGATCAGGCCCAATGTATGCGGGCAGGAAGAAGCAGCTTGTAAACAGTGTAACTGCTTATTAATGAAGGCAAAGGATACAGAGCTTGGGTCATTTTATATATAAATATTTGAGTACCTTCACAATACTCGTTTGCAGTAATGTGACAAAGATCAAAATTCAAATTTATTAAAACAAGCAGAGCTTTATTTAATTCTTCAATCTCATAATAACAGGAAACAACAAAAAGATATTTTTTAAATGGTAAGTTTACAAAATCACCATTGTAACACACGCCCTGCATTATGTAACATTCATCATAGAAACATTCGTGACATTCAGGACACCAAGCAAAAATATGCAATGAATTACACTTTAATCATATCCCATTGTAATCGTCTCAATGGAAATGCTATCAAAAGGATGACCCTATACTCTACTTCAAACGTGAAATAAACAGGAATGGTCGGAAATTCATTTTCACTTCAACTGAGAAAGGTCGTTACACGCTATGACACCAGCTTTAACAACCTGTTACCATGGTTTCCTAGTATGTATCTTGTCAGTATGTTGGACACATCCAAATCTTTACAGAGTTGGCTACATCCTGATCACATTGTTTTCCTATCAGACTGTTTGTTTCAACTGCCTCTAATGAATTATCTTAATTGCATTGAAGTTCATTTTAAATGCCACATATTGGTGTCCATCTTTGATGAAGGCTACAGTGTAATTGAATCATCACAAAGAGAATATTGCTTTGAAGGGCACAAAGTTATCTCAGTTATATCTATCATGTATTCTGTCAAATGGTAAAACAATTCCAATGCCCTTTACTTCAATGTTCATATCAGGTCAATTTCAAACTTAATCAGTTTAACCTCTCCAGTGTTAAAACAATAGTCCCATGAAAATATATGAACTTCACACCATCCATACAATGATGCAAGCTCCACATAGTCCACCTACCTCTCCCAAGAGAGGGAGAAAAAATTAGTTCAAAATTAATGCTCCTTTAAGAGCCTCATCTAGTTGCTGCCAGGATTTAACTGATGGCGGGAATGACCCATACCAAGTGGCTCACCCGAAGCTTTCCCTCTGTGGGCTGGTGGTGGGTGAGGGGGCGTCCCATTAATGGGCCCCCCCTGCAAGGTATAACAACAACTCCCAGTCCCCCTACACACACCACCCTCCTCATCTCGGCCTTGCTGATGCTCCCTGTGGCCCTGCCGATGCTGGAGAGTCAGGACTTCCTGTTTCTGAGAGGCGAAAATCCTGTCTCAACTCAATTAATGGACCAAGCAACCATCTAGAAGGTGGCTCCTCCCTTCCCCCCAACCCGACATTTTAGCTGGGGGTGGGGACAGTTAATCCATTTCTGACTGCAGTGAGCAACACTGGGAGCACTCCTGGAACTGCTGCCGTGGGATCTTTAGCTGAGCAGCCGTCAGGTTTAATTTGTTTTTAATTCAGTTTTTCATGGTATGTGGGCATTGCTGGTAAGGCCAGCATTTGTTGCCCATCCCTTATTGCCCTTGAACTATGTGGTTTGCGAAGCCATTTCACAGGGTACTTAAGAGTTAACCACATTGCTGGGGTCTGGAGTCACATGTAGGTCAGACCAGGTAAGGACGGCAGATTTCCTTCCCTAAAGGACATTAGCGAACCAGATGGGTTTTTATAACAATTGATGGTTGTTTCATTACTGGGATGAGATTTCAATTCCAGATTTTATTAATTGAATTTAAATTCCGCCAGCTGCCATGGTCGAATTTGAACCTTTGTCGCCAGGACATTAGCTTAGTCCTCTGGATTATTATTTCAGTGATGTGACCACTGCACCGCTATCTCCCCGCAAATGTTGTGATCTGAACGATGGCCCCATGTCAATATGGTGCACTGCACTAAGACGATGATTCATTAGTGGGCTCAAGACATGAAATGGGGTTTGAACCAACAGCATCAGTAAATATTTGAGAATCCCGTGCTAAGTTATGTGAGTAACTTTCTCCCATGCTTCCCTGTGCTGATTAAACGATGACAGTAACCATTTGCTTGCTCATGTTGTCTCCATCACTAATCTAACAGGAGCTTTCTACCTGGTCTTTGAGTACATGGACCATGATTTGATGGGTTTGCTGGAGTCAGGGCTGGTGCATTTTACTGAGGACCACATCAAGTCCTTCATGCGGCAACTGATGGATGGTCTGGATTACTGTCATAAGAAGAATTTTCTGCACCGTGATATTAAATGCTCCAACATCCTCCTCAACAACAGGTACGGATATGCAGAGCTAGTGGAGGATGGGGGATATACTTTGTGGAAAGCTGTTGATGGGGGGACATCAGGGAGGTTTTGTTTTTGTCGGGGGGGGTATGAGAGGGTACGTTGGGGGCTTATCTTACTGGTTATTCCTTTTATCCAGGATGATTATCGTGGGGTAGGAGAGATATTTTAGGGGGATGGTTTAGTTTGGGGGGTGGGGTGGTTCAGTTTTGGGGGGCGGTGGTTCAGTTTTTGGGGGTGTTTCAGTTTGGGGGTCGGTTTAGTATGTGGGAGTAGTTCAGTTTGATGGAGTGATTTAGTTTAGGGGGGTGATTCAGTTTTGGGGCGTGGTTCAGTTTTGGTGTGGCGGTTCAGTTTGAGGGGATGGTTTAAGTTTAGGGGCGATGGTTCAATTTGGGGGCAGGGGGTGGTTCACTTTGGGGGATGGTTCAGTTTGGAGCAATAAGTTGTAAATCCAACCGTGGATGAGGCTATTTTGGATCTGGTAATGTGTAATGGAGCAGATTTAATAAATGACCTTAGAATAAAAGATCACCTAGGAAACAGTGACTGTAACATGGTGGAATTTAACATTCAGTTTGAGAGTGAGAAACTTAGTTCAGAAACAACTTTCCTAAACTTAAATAAGAGTAATTACAAAGGAATGAGGGCAGAGTTGGCTGCAGTGTACTGCGAAAGGAGTTTAGCAGAAAAGACGGTTCATGAACAATGGCAGACATTTAAGAAAATAGTTCATGACTCACAACAAAGATATATCCCAGTGAAGAAGAAGGATTGTAGGAAGTGGATAAACCAACCATGGTTAACCAAGGAAGTTAAGGATAATATCAAAGTGAAAGAAAAAACATACAATGTGGCAAGATTAGTGGTAAGCCAGAGGATTGAGAAAGTTTTAAAAACTAACAGAAGATGACCAAAAAATAATAAAGAGGGAGAAAATAAACTTTGAAGGTAAACTAACAAGTAATATAAAAATGAACAGTAAGAGCTTCTTTAAATATATAAAAAGGGAGAGGCCAAAGGCAATATAAGCCCCTTAGAGAATGAGACTAGGGCAATAATAATGGGGAACCAGGAAATGGCAGAGGAGTTAAATAAATATTTGGCATTAGTCTCATGCAGGAGATCAAAAATACTAAATAATCAAAAGTGGGGGAGGAAATAAATACAATAACAATCACTAGAGAAAAAGTACTAGGGAAACTAATGGGGCTAAAGACCGATAAGTTCCCTGGACCTGATGGGTTGCATCCTAGGATATTAAAGGAAATAGCTGCAGAGATAGTGGATGCACTAGCAGTAATCTTCCAAGAATCATTAGATTCTGGAAAAGTCCCAGAGGATTGGAAAACTGCCAGTGTAACACCCTTATTCAAAAGGGAAGGGAGACAAAAGAGGTAACTACACATCAGTTAGCTTAACATCTGTCATTGGGAAAATGTTAGAGTCTATTATAAAGGATGTAATAGCAGAGCATTTAGAAATGTATAATATAAACAAGCAGAGTCAGCATGGCTTCATTAAGGGGAAATCATGCCTGACAAATTTATTAGAATTCTTTGAGGAGGTAACAAGCGAGATCGATAAAAGGGAACCAATATATTTGGATTTCCAAAAGGAGTTCGATAAAGTACCACACGTAAAGCTGCTCAATAAGATAAGAGCCCATGGTGTTAGGGGTAGTATATTAGCATGAATAGAGGACTGGCTAACTAATAGAAGAAAGAGAGTTGGGAGAGGGGGGGCATTTCAGGATGGCAACCTGTAACTAGTGGAGTGCCACAGGGATCAGTGCTGGGGCCACAATTATTTACAATATATATTAATGACTTGGATGAGGGAAGTGAATGTACTATCGCCAAGTTTGCAGATGACACAAAAATAGGTGGGAAGGCAAGTGGTGAGGATGACACAAAGAGTCTACAGAGGGATATAGACAGGTCAAGTGAGTGGGCAAAAACATGGCAGATGGAATATGTGGGAAAATGTGAGGTCATGCACTTTGGCAGGAAGAATAGAGGAGCTGAATATAACTTAAATGGAGAAAGACTGCAGAAAGCTGCAGCACAGAGGGATTTGGGGGTCCTTGTGCATGAATCCCAAAAAGCTAGCATACAAGTTCAGCAAGTAATAGAGAAGGCAAATGGAATGTTGGCCTTTATTTCAAAGGGAATGGAGTAAAAAATAGGCAAGACTTGCTAAAACTATATAAGGCACTAGTTAGACCACACTGAGAATACTGTGAACTGTTTTTGTCCCCTTATCTAAGGAAAGATATACTGACATTGGAGGCAGTTCAGAGAAGGTTCACTAGGTTGATCCCGGGTATGGAGGGATTTTCTTATGAGGAGGGGTTGAGTAGGTTGGGCCTATACTCATTGGAATTTAGAAGAATGAGAGGCGACCTTATTGAAACATATAAGATTCTTAGGGGGCTTGACAGGGTGGATGCTGAGATTGTTTCCCCTTCTGGGAGAGCGTAAGACCAGAGGACATAAGTAAGAGGGGTCATCCATTTAAGACAGATGAGGGGGAATTTCTTCTCTCAGAGGGTAGTGAATCGGTGGAATTCTTTACTGCAGAGGTTGGGCCATTAAGTATATTCAAGGCTGAGATAGACAGATTTTTAATCAGTAAGGGGAATCAAGGGTTAAGGGGAAAAGGCAGGAAATTGGAGTTGAGGATTTTCAGATCGGATGGTTCAGTTTGGCGGGTGGTTCAGTTTTGAGGGGGTGGTTTAGTTTCAGGAATGGTTCAGTTTAGGGGGAGCAGTTCAGTTTGAGGGTTGGTTTAGTATGGAACTGCTATCTTACTGATTGTTCCCTTCATTCAGGGGGTTTAGTGGGATGGGGCAGGGGTGGAAACTGCTGTCACAATGGTTGTTCCCTTTATCTGGGTAGCAGGGAGGGGTTAGTGAGAGGGGGTGTGATGGGGTTTTAGTTTTGGGCGTGTGATTAGAATAAAAACTTCTGTCTCACTGATTGTTTCCTTTATCCAGTGGACAGATCAAGCTGGCGGATTTTGGTTTGGCCCGATTGTACAACTCAGAGGAGAGGTGAGTTGCTAAATGGTGTAATATTCACTCACTATCTGTCAGTTCTCTGTCAAGGCACCATGGTGTGTATGAGAGCAGGAGCCAAGTATATAGCACTCTGAAATAGAAACAGGAAATGCTGGAAAAACTCAGCAGGTCTGGCAGCATCTGTGGAAAGAGAAACAGAGTTAACATTTCGAGTCCATATGACTTTTCTTCAGAGTTCTCTGGGTTATATTACCACGTGGGCATGGGATACTTTACATGGGGCCAGAGAGATTTTTAATAATGATGTTAATTGGTGCCTGCGCAGGTAGCCGGACAACACTTTGCACCGCAACTTGGGGGAGAGAATCTTACAGTAATGCTTATAAGCATTCCACAAAGGATCTGGGCTCTGACCAGCTACTGCCTGATGCTGTTCAGTGAAACCAAATGTTATGTTGAGCAAATTTATCCTTAATGTCTGTACCTCATTGTCTCTTCTCTATATCTTTGATGTAGAGGCTTACAGGTTGTTAAGAGTTTAAAAAAAAAAGCCTTGCATTAAATAGCCTGTGGGCGCCTCTGCTACTGGATACAATATCCAGTCCGCTTTTCAGCTGTGGCTGCAGTGTTTCATCTACAGGACAAAATGCAGCAACTCGCCAAGTTTATTCCCCTGCACTTCCAAACCCCACCACCTCAACATCAAGACAGACACTAACAACAAAGTCCAAACTGGTTGCTTATTGAACGCATTGTCGGATTTTTCTGCTATGTTTATAGTTATGTCCCCTTGTCCTTGAATCACTTATAACCTTGTGGTAATGGTGTTGAGTTGGGAATTACAGCAATTTGACCAAGCTGCAATGAAGGAATAGTTGTGTATGTTCAAAGAGAGGATGATGTCCCAGTTTGTTTTTGTGGATTGATGGAGCGCAACAAGAGAGCTACATGCAAACAGTATTGACATACTTTTAACAGCTAGTTGGGAGTAGAGAAAGTCACAGATCTTTTTTGAGGCTACAATGAGGAAAATCTCTTGAAGGAATATTGCCTAAAGTCTTCTCACCGACCATTCCAGATAGGACTAGGGAACGTGACAGGAAGTGATCTACACTTGAGTGTTGACTTTTAACAATATTTGTAGATGACTTAGATGAAGGAATAGAGAGCCATTTATTTAAGTTTGCTGCTGACACTAAGCTAGGTGGCACAGTAAATACTATAGATGGGAGCAGAAAGCTGTAAAGGGACGTTGATAGATTAAGTCAGATGGAAGAAATGGCAGTTGGAGTTCAATGTTAGCAAGTGGGAGGTCATCCACTGTGGATCAAAGATAGATCAGACTGTTTTCAAATGGCGCAAAGAAGAAGCACAGCCTGTGATCTGGATCTTGGTGTGCAGGGGACAGTTTCAAAGTTTGCAGATGGTACGAAGCTTGGCAGTGTTGTAAACTGCGAGGAGGACGGTGTGGAACTTCAAATGAACATAGACAAGTTGGTGGAGTGGGCAGATAGGTAGCAGATGAAGTTCAGTGTGGAGAAGTGTGAGGTGATGCATTTTTGGTATTAAGAACATGGAGAGACAATATAAAATAAGGGATGAAATTTTGAAGGGGGTGCAGGAGCAGAAAGACCTGGGTGTATTTGTGCATAGATCGTCAAAGGTGGCAGGACAGATGGAGAGAGCATTAAATGAAGTATACAATATCCTGGGCTTTATTAATAGGGGCATAGAGTACAAGAGCAAGGAGGTCATGCTGAATTATATAAGACACTCATTAGACTTCAGCTGGGCGCCACATAATAGGGAAGGATGTGAACACATTGGAGAGAGTGCTGAAGTGATTTACAAGAATGGCTCTAGGGATGAGAAACTTCAGTTACGAAGATAACAGTGGGGAAAATGCTAGGGTCTATTATAAAATATGTGGTAATGGAACACTTGGAAAGCATTAACGGGATTAGACAAAGTCAGCATGGGTTTATGAAAGGACAATCATGCTTAATCTACTGGAGTTTTTTGAGAACGTAAGTAGATAAGGGAGAACCAGTTGATGTGGTGCATTTGGATTTCAAGTAGGCTTTTGATAAGGTCCTACGTCAGAAGCTAGTGGGCAAAATTAAAGCACATGGGATTGGGGGTAATATACTGGCAAGGATTGAGAATTGGTTGACAGACCGGAAACAGAGAATGGGAATAAATGGACCTTTTTCCAGATAGCAGGCAGTGACTAGTGGTGTGCCACAGGGATCAGTGCTTGGGCCCCAGCTATTCACGATATATATAAATGACTTGGATGAGGGAACCAAATGCAATATTTCCAAGTTTGCTTACTACACAAAACTGGGCGAGGTTGAGAGTTGTGATGAGGATGCAAAGGGGCTTCAGGGCGATTTAGATAAGTTGTGTGTGTGGGCAAACACATGGCAGTTTGCAATATAACACGGATAAATGTGAAGTTATACGCTTCGGTGTGAAAAACAGAAAGGTAGAGTATTATTTAAATGGTGATATATTGGGAATTGTGGATGTACAAAGGGATTTTGGTGTCCTTGTATACCAGTCAACGAAAGTAAATGGCAGGTGTAGTAAGAAGTTAGGAAGGCAAATGGTATGTTGGCCTTCATTGCAAGAGGATTTGAGCTCAGAAGTAGGGATGTCTTACAGCACTTATACAGTGAGACCACACCTGGAGTATTTCATGCAGTTTTGGTCTCCCTACCTAAGAAAGGATATACTTGCCATAGAAGGACTACAGCGAAGGTTCATTAGGCTGATACCAGGGATGTCGGGACTGTCATATGAGAGATTAGTTCGACTGTACTCACTAGAGTTTAGAAGAATGAGAGGGGATCTGATTGAAACGTATAAAATTCTAACAGGGTTAGACAGACTGGATGCAGAGAGAACATTTCCCCTGGTTGGAGAGTCTAGAACCAGGGGCCACAGTCTCAGGATACAGGGCAGGCCTTTTAGGACTGAGATGAGGGAAAATTTCTTCACTCAGGGTGGTCAACCTGTGGAATTCTCTACCACAGAAGGCTGTGGAGGCCGGGTCACTGAGTATATTCAAGAAAGAAATTGTTTAATTTTTGGATATTAGGGGCATCAAGGGGTATGGAGAGAAAGCAGGAATATGGCGTTGAGGATCAGCTATGATCATATTGAAAGGCGGGGCAGGCTCGAAGAGACAAATGGCCTTCTCTTGCTCCTAGTTTCTATGTTTCTATAGATTGGAGAGGGAATGTTCTCCTTGGAGAGAAGAAAGCTAAGAGGAGATTTGTTCGAGATGTTCAAAATCATGAGGGGGCTGGACAGAGTAGATAGGGAGAAGCTCCCACTCGTTAAAGGATCAAGAATGAGAGGGCACAGATTTAAAGTGATCTGCAAAAAAAGCAAATGTGATG
Organism: Carcharodon carcharias; assembly: GCF_017639515.1. Classification (NCBI taxonomy): domain Eukaryota; kingdom Metazoa; phylum Chordata; class Chondrichthyes; order Lamniformes; family Lamnidae; genus Carcharodon; species Carcharodon carcharias. The sequence continues at coordinate 2,167,774 of NC_054489.1, read as the reverse complement.
TGAGAAAAACTTTTTCACACGAGCGGTTCAGGTCTGGATTGCACTGCCTGGAAGTGTGGTGGAGGCAAGTTCAATCGAGGTATTCAAGAGGCCATTAGATGATTATTTGAATAGAAACAATGTGCAGGGATATGGGGAAAAGGCAGGGCAATGGCATTTGGTCATAATGCTCATTTGGAGAGCTGATGCAGACACAATGGGCCTCCTGTGCCATAAACCTTCTGTGATTCTGTGTGCTGGTCATGTTCATTGTTTATCCTGGCTCAGTTATGCTTAAATTATTGAATTGTTTCTGAGAGAGGTGGAGTTATACTGGAGTTAGTAACCTGCCCCTGAATTGAGTAAACAGTTGCTGAGATTAATAAATGTTCCCAGAGGTTGGTAACTGGTCCCGGAGGTTAGGAACCGGCCGCGGAGGTTAGGAACTGGCCTTGGAGATTAGTAATCGGCCTCAGAGGTTAATAAGTGGTCCCTGAAATTAGTAAGTGCTCTTCAGGATAGTAACCAGTCCCGGTGATTTGTAACCCATCTCTGAGGTTCATGAATGGCCCCAGAAGTGAGTAACCGGCCCCTGAGGTTTGTAAATTTATATTGACGTTACTAAACTGTTACTAAAGTTAGTAAAACGTTAATGGAGCTGACAGAGTGCTGATAGTATTGACAGTTAACAGTTCTCGCTTCTCTTTCCGTTACTTACGAGCCAAATTTAGTTTTCCGCTCCAGGGCCAAAGGTTTGGTTTCTTGTTCCTGACACACTGTGTGGTTGGGGACTAAAGTAAAGCTGTTCTGCTGTCAGTTGGTGACTTGGGGCTGGATGGTGTAAACTCTGTACCCTGGATACTGTAACCTTCAGGGATCAGAATAAGAAATAGGAGTAGGCCATTCAGCCCTTTGAGCCCTCTCTGCCATTCACTGAGATCATGGCTGCTCTTCTACTTCAAAACCATTTTCTTGCACTATCCCCATATCCTTGGATGCTCTTAATATGTAGAAATCTATCAGCCTTGAACATACTCAACGACTGAGCCTCCAGAGCCCTCAGGGGCTGAGAATTCCAAAGATTCGCCACCCTCTGAGTGAAGAAATTCCCCCTCAGCTTTAAGTCAGTATTACATTGTCTCCATGGTGGGGACAGGGAGCCACTTGCAGACCCCTTGAACCTTCTCATGGATCCTATAGGCCGTGGCCCCGACTGAGACTGCCCTTGACATCAAGGCCGCATTTGACAGAGTGTGGCATCAAGGAGCCCGAGCAAAACTGGGCTCAATGGGAGTCAGGGAAAACTGTCCACTGGTTGGAGTCATACCTAGCACAAAAGATGATGGTTATGGTTGCTGAAAGGCAATTGTCTCAGTCCCTGGATGTTGCTGCAGGAATTCCTCAGAGTAGTGTTCTTGACTCAACCATCTTCAACACCTTCATCAATGACCTCCATCTTAAAGTTAAAAATGGGGGTCTTCGCTGATGATTGCAAAATGTTCACCATTCACAACTCCTCAGATATTGAAGCAGTCCATTTCCTTATTCAGCAAGACCTGGAAAACACAAGAAATAGGAGCAGGAGTAGACCACATGGCCCGTCGAGCCATCCAATATGATCATGGCTGATCTTAGGCTTCAACTCCACTTTCCTGCTTGTTCCATATCCCTTAATTCTCTGAAAAATCAAAAATCTGTCTATTTCAGCCTTAAGTGTATTCAACAATGGAGCATTCAGAACCCTCTGAGTAGAGAATTCCAAATATTTGCAACCCTTTGAGGGAAGTAATTTCTCCTCATCTCAGTCCTAAAGCCCCTTATCCTGCGACTGTGCTCCTATTTTTAGATTCCCCAGCCAATGGAAACAATCGCTGTATCTACCTTATCAAGTCCTGTCAGAATTTTGTAGGTTTCAATGAGGTTGCCTCTCATTCTTCTAAACCCCAGAGAGTATAAGCCCAATTTACTTAGCCTCTGATCATCGGACAACCCACTCATCCCGGGGACCAATCCAGTGAACCTCCACTGTACCATCTCCAATGTAAGTATATCCTTTCTTAAATGTGAAGATCAAAACTGCACACAGTATTCCAGATGTGATCTCACTAAAACCCTATACACTCCAACCCCCTTGCAATAAAGGCCATCATGCCATTTGCCTTCCTAATTGTTAGCTGCACCTGCATGCTAACTTCGTGTTCCTTGTGCAAGCACACCCAAGCCTCTTTGAACATCAATACTTACAAGTTTCACACCTTTTAAAAAAATCCTGCTTTTTTGTTCTTACAACCAAAGTGAGTAACTTCACACTTCCCCACATTATCTCCTCCTGCCATCTTGTCCACTCACATAACCGGTCTGTATCTCTTTGCAGCCTCTCTGTGTCCTCCCCGCAGCTTACCTTTTAACCTAGCTTAGCAAACTTGGATACATTGCTCTCTGTCTCTTCATCTAAGTTATTAATATAGATTGTAAATAGCTGAGGCCCCAGTACTGATCCTTGCAGCACTCCACTATTCACTGCCTGCCAGCTTGAAAAAGCCCTGCTAATGTCCACTCTCCGTTTTCTATCTGTTAACCAATCCTCTATCCATGCTAATACATCACCCCCAACTCCATGAGTCCTTATCTTGCCTGTTAACCTTTTGTTTGCACCTTATTGAAAGCCTTTTGGAAATCCAGGTATACTACATTAACTGGTTCCCCTTTATCTGCTTAAAAATAAGGGGTGGCTTATTTAACACAGAGATGAAGAGAAATTTTTTTCTCTGAGGGTCATGAGTCTTTAGAACTTTCTTCCTCAAAAGGCGGTGGAAGCAGAGTCTTTGAATAATTTTAAACCAGAGGTAGGTACATTCTTGATAATTAAGAGGATAGGTGGGAATGTGGAGTTGAGGTTATAATCAGAACAGCCATGACCTAATTGGATCGTAGAGCAGGCTTGAGAGATCAAGTGGCTTACCCCTGCTCTTAATTCGTATGTTCCTATGTACGTATCTACCCTTCTAGTTATATCCTCAAAAAACTCATTAATTTGTCAAACGGGATTTCCCAATAGTAAAACCATGTTGATTTGTTCTAATCATACTCTGCTTTTTGAAGTGCATTGTAAAGACTTCTTTAACAATAGATTCCAGCATTTTCCCAACAACTGATGTGAAGCTAACTGGCCGGTGGTTCAGTATTTTCTCCCTCCCTCCTTTCTTGAAAATTTGTGTAACATTTGCCAACTTCCAATCTGATGGGGTGTTCCTGAATCTAAGGAATTTTTGAAAATCATAGCAAGCACATCCACTGTCTCTGCAGCTATCTCTTTTAGAAACTGAGGGTGTAGGCCATCAGGTCCTGGGGATTTGTCGGATTTTAGTCTCTCAAGTTTTGCCAATGCTTTTTCTCTTCTGATATTAGTTAGCTTAATTTCCTCACCCTGTTTAACCACTAGGTTACTGTCTATTTCTGGTATAAAGCTTTTATCTTCTACTGTGAAGACAGATGCCCAATATTTGTTTAATGTCTCTGCCATTTCCTCATTCCCCATGATAACTTCTGTCTCTGAGTCTCTGCTTCTAAAGGGTTTATGTTTATTTTAGCTACTGTCTTCCTTTTTATATACTTATAAAAGCTCTTACAATCTGTTTGTACATTCCTGTCTAGTTTACTCTCATATTCTATTTTATCTCTTTTTATCAACTTTTTTGGTGGTCCTTTGCTGGCTTCTAAAACATTCCCAATCGTCAGCCTTGCTCCTGTTTTTTGCAACATTTTAAGCCTCTTCTTTTAACCTTATGCTATCCTTAACTTGGTGAGTGAGCCACGAACGGGTCTTTCTTGCTGAGTCTTTGTTTTTCAGTGGAAAGTAATTTTTGTTGAAGATTTTGAATTGTTTCTTCAAATATTTCACTGCTCATTTACCTTCATACCTTTTATCCGATTAACCGTAGCCAATTCTCCTCATACCTACGTAATTGGCTTTGTTTAAGTTTAAGATTCTTGTTTGTGATTGGAGTATGTCACTTTCAAACGTAACATGAGATTCAATGGCATTATGATCACTATTTCCCAGTGGATCTATTACCACAACATTACTAATTAACCCTGCATCATTACACAATGTTAGATCTAGGATAACTTTGTCCCTAGTTGGTTCCACAACGTATTGCTCCAAGAAACTGCCGCAAAAACATTCAACAAACTCATCTTCTAGACGACTCTTGCCAATTTTATTGTCCCAGTCTATATGAAGATTAAAGTCCCCCATAATTATTACATTGTCTTTATTATAAGCTCCAATAACCCTGCCCAAAGGTTTAACTGTAGTTAGGGGGCCCATAAATGACTCCCACCAGTGTTTTCTGACTCTTGCTATTCCTAATTTCCACCCATATCGATTCTACTTCATGACATTCATGGCATGACATTGGGCTGATCAGTGGCAAGTAACATGTTGTGGAGTGAAGGTTACAATCAGATCAGCCATGATCTTATTGAATTGTGAAGCAGGCTCAAGGGGCTGAGTGGCCTACTCCTGCTCCTAGATCATACGTACGTATGCCACAAAAGTTCCACAAGAGATAATCTAACTATCTCCCCTTGATATTCAACAACATTACCATATCTGAATCCTGCACCATCAATATCCTGGGGGTTACCACTGCCCAGGACCAGCTGTAAAAATACTGTGGCTACAAGAGCAGGTCAAAGGTTAGGAATCCTGCGGCGAGTGGCTCACCTCCCGACTTCGCAAAGACTGTCCACCATCTACAAGACACAAGTCAGGAGTGTGATGGAATACTCTCCACTTGCCTGGATGTGTGCAACTCCAACAACAGACAAGAAGCTTGCCACCATCCAGGACAAAGCAGCCCACTTGATTGGCACCCCACCATCCTTAAACATTCACTCCCTCCACCACCAAAGCACAGTGGCAGCAGTGTGTACCATCTACAAGATGCATTGGAACAACTCACCAAGGCTCCTTCAACAGCACCTTCCAAACCCATGATCTCTACCACCTAGATGGACAGGGGCAGCAGATACATGGGAACACCACCACCTGGAAGTTCCCCTCCAAGCAACTCACCATCCTGACTTGGAAATATATCGCCGTTCCTTCACTGTCACTGGGTCAAAATCTTAGAACTTCCTCCCTAACAGCACTGTGGGTGTACCTACACCACATGGACTACAGCGGTTCAAGAAGGCAGCTCACCACCACCTTCTCAAGGGCAACTAGGGATGGGCAGTAAATGCTGGTCTAGTCAGCGTTGCCCATATTCCATGCACAAATAAATTAATTAAACCTTGTATAGACTAATCTTGTTTTCTCTTGAATATAGAAGATTAAAGGGTGATATAATTGATGTGTTTAAGATGATTAATATATTTGATAGGATAGATGGAGGGAAAATATTTCCTCTGGCAGGGGATTCCAGAACTGGACACAGAACCTTAAAATGAGAGCCAGGCCATTCAAGGGTGATGTCAGGAAGAACTTCTTCAGAAAGAGGAGTGGAAGCCTGGAACTCTGTCCCCCATTAAGCTATTGAGATTGGAGGTCAATTGAAACTTTCAAAACTGAAATGAATAGTGTCCATGCACATTCCTTGAATGGCCACTTCCATTGGGGCCCTCAGATTACACAATGTTGCTGCCATTGCTCAGTTCAGATCAACTGGAGCCGAAACTAAAACCTTGACACTGATGCAGATCGAAGCAGAGATTTCCCAACCTGTATTATGACAGTTGGATGACAGTTATGTTGCTGGCCAGTTACAGCATTGCTGCCCACATTAATCTGACAAACTCCACCAGGATTAGTCAATTTTTCATTTCCCACATTGCAACGGTGAGTCAGATCACTGAATTGAAACCCAATTATCTTTGATTTTGAGGCAGTTTTTTCTTTTCCATGACTTCTTGGATGTATATCATCTGGAAGCTGTGGGGAGAGTAACCTTTGTTCTTTGATGGACAAAAATCTGAAGTTGGGAGCTGGGCCTAGGTTGTTGACATAGAACATTGCCTGATGTTAGCTGCATTCTGACCCATTTATAGATGTCACAACTTCTGTGATCTGAAGTAGCCTCGTGTTACATAAACATTCAGATTGATCCAGGCAGATTCACAGTTGCACCTGCCTCATGTCACAGCACGAATATTCCACACGGGAACAGCATGGGAAAGGAGCAATACGTGTCCAAGGAGTGGCCATGTAAATGGGGCATTCAGGGAAACCTCAGTTAAAAACTTAACAAATGTTCCAAGTCTATTAGAAATTAAAATCCTCACTGTGCTGAAAGCTGTGAGACATTTGCACCTGGGTTTTCACACTAAAAAGCCTGCAAGGCTTCAATTGTTTTGACCCTGACTAGAACATTTAATGGAGTTGACTAATGCAACACTAAGAAATCCAGACTGCACAGTACTCTGGTCGCGCTTGGATTGCACTCTGGTCGCACTCGGATTGCACTCTGGTCGCACTCGGATTGCACTCTGGTCGCACTCGGATTGCACTCTGGTCGCACTCGGATTGCACTCTGGTCGCACTCGGATTGCACTCTGGTTGCACTCGGATTGCACTCTGGTCGCACTCGGATTGCACTCTGGTCGCACTCGGATTGCACTCTGGTCGCACTCGGATTGCACTCTGGTCGCACTCGGATTGCACTCTGGTCGCACTCGGATTGCACTCTGGTCGCACTCGGATTGCACTCTGGTCGCACTCGGATTGCACTCTGGTCGCACTCGGATTGCACTCTGGTCGCACTCGGATTGCACTCTGGTCGCACTCGGATTGCACTCTGGTCACGCTCTGACTACAGTCAGTTTCTGGTGGCGGGTAAAACACAATGGTCTCTTTGTGTTTTGAACTTTGTGATGTTAGCATTGTTGTAGAATATTGCTGCTTTGTTCAGATTGACACACTTCAGTGTTCCAACTTTTGTTTCCTAGCCGTCCGTACACTAACAAAGTCATCACACTGTGGTACCGCCCACCTGAATTGCTGCTGGGGGAGGAACGATACTCTCCAGCCATCGATGTTTGGAGCTGTGGGTAAGTGCAATGTGTGTTGTTCTGAAGACTATACTTGGCACTGGCACAATTGCTTATCCTTGTTCAAATTATTTTGCAGTTTATTATTTCATAGAGCCCAAAGCAAAATCAGAAAAGCTATGATGCTGTTTGCAATAAAAAGGCAAAAGGGGCTGAGATTCGATACTGCAGAGGATGGAGGAGAGCAGGAAACACTAGAACGGTACTGCAGAGGGAGGGGAGAGTGAGAGGCTTGGTGTTGTGAGCTCCTGTCATAGATCACATGAATGGAAATAATATGCCATGCAGTAAGTGACTGATACCAAGAGGAAGAAGCTGTAAAAAGAAGAGATAATGTAGGTCAGAGGATTGGGGGAGAAGCAAGTATTTGGAATAGAAGTTTGAGGATGGAAAATGGGAGAGAATCTTCAAACAGGGATAATTTAAACAAGTCAAATGAGAGAACAGGTGAGGGTTCATCCCTTGATGCAAGCAGCAGAAAATTATATTGTTTTTATGTGAAAAGTGAATTAATTCTTTTTTCCTGCTTTTGTTATATCTGAGGTTTGGCATACAGTGAAATTCCCATAGTTATAACAAAGCTTCCCTGGTTTAAAAAGAAATTCTGCAATAAATTGTAGGTGTTAGCAACTTCCTAATGCTATCTGTGCCGCTGGAATTGTGTCTGATTACTGTGAGCTGGGGACTTGGTGCGACCTAGATGCGTGCGCATGTGTGCAAGCTGTTGCCTGAGTGTAATCTGGGGACCTGCATGTGAGCTTTGGGCATGCGTGCATGCAAGCTGGGAACATGTGCATGTGAGCTGGGGGCCTGCATGCTTCTGAGCTGGAGGCCTATGTGTGATCATATTGTTAACTCAGTCTGTTCTGTTTGCAGGTGTATCCTTGGGGAACTCTTCACTAAAAAGCCAATCTTTCAAGCCAATCAGGAGCTGGCGCAGCTTGAACTCATCAGGTAGTGGATGAATTTAAGATGTTCTGTTGGTGATTGAGAGATAACCATTGCTAATTCATTTAATTGCACAGGGTTGCCCCTGTTCGATCAGTATTTATTATTGACAATGTCCCAACTGTTGCTTGAGGGGGCAAGTAAAAATTTGAGTGACAGTACACCCATCAAGTCATCTTTTCCTCTGTGATGTTATCTTGATGGTTCCATGACTTCATGTTGATTGACCCCTTATCCTGAGATAGTGGCCCTGTGTTCTAGATTCCCCAGCCAGAGGAAACAACCTCTCAGTGTCTACCCTGTAAAGCCCTTTCAAAATCTTATGTGTTTCAATGAGATCACCTCTCATTCTTTTAAACTCCAGAGAATATATACCCAATTTACTCACTGACTCATCCCAGGAACCAACCTAGTGAACCTTTGCTATACCTCTTCCATTGCAACTATATCAAATGTAGGTCCCTTACAGTCCGAAACAGGAGAATTTATAATAGGGACCAAGGATATGGCAGAGCAATTAAACAACTACTTTAGCTCTTTCTTCACAGAGGAAGACACAAATAACTTCCCAGGAATACTAGGGAACCAAAGGTCTAGTGAAAAGGAGGAATTGAAGGAAATCACGATTACTTAAAAAGCAGTGCTGGAGAAATTAATGGGACTGAAAACCCCAGGGCCTGATAATCTACATCTCGAGGTACTAAAGAAGGTGACCTTTGAAATAGTGGATACGTTGGTTGTGATCTTCCAAAATTCTGTAGGCTCTGGAACAGTCCCTGCAGATTGGAGGGTGGCAAATGCAACCCCACTATTTAAATAAGGAGGGAGAGAGAAAACAGCGAATTACAGAGCAGTTAGCGTAACGTCAGTGGTAAGGAAAATGCTAGAATCTGTTATAAAGGATGTGATAACAGGACACTTAGAAAATATCAACGGGATTGGACAAAGTAAACATGGGTTTATGAAAGGAAAATCATGTTTGACAAACCTACTCGAGATTTTTTGAGGACGTAACTAGCAGAATAAATAAGGGAGAACCAGTGGATGTGGTGTATTTGGATTTTCAGAAAGCTTTTGATAAAGTCATAAGAGATTAGTGTGCAAAATTAAAGTACATGGCACTGGGGGTTAATATATTAGCATGGATTGAGAATTGGTTAACAAACAGGAAACAGAGTAGGAATAAATGGGTCTTTTTCGGAGTGGCAGGCAGTAACTAGGGTACCACATGGATCAGTGCTTGCAACCCATCTAATCACATTATATATCAATGATTGGATGAGGGAACCAAATGTAATATCTCCAAACTTGCTGACAGCATGAAACTAGGTGGGAAGAGTGGTGAGGAGGGTATTAAGAGACTTCAAGGTGATTTAAACAGTTTGAGTGAGTGTGCAAATACATGGCAGATGCAGTATAATGTGGATAAGTGTGAAGTTATCCACTTTGGTAGGAAAAACAGAATGGCAGAGTATTATTTAAATGGTGCAGGATTGGGAAATGTTGATGTACAAAGGGACCTGGGTGTCCTTGTACACCAATCACTGAAAGCAAGCATGTAGGTACAGCAAGCAGTTAAGAAGGCAAATGGTATGTTGGCCTTCATTGTGAGAGGACTTGAGTACAGGAGCAAGGATGTCTTACTGCAGCTATACAGAGCCTTGGTAAGACCACACCTGGAGTGTGTGCAGTTTTGGTCTTCTTACCTAAGAAAGAATATACTTGCCATAGTGGGAGTGCAACAAAGGTTCACCAGCCTGATTCCTGGGATGGCAGGATTGTCGTATGAGGAGAAATTAGGCCGATTAGGCCTGTATTCACTGGAGCTCAGAAGAATGAGAGGGGATCTCATTGAAACTTACAAAATTCTGATAGGGCTGGACAGACTAGATGCAGGGATGATGTTTCCTCTGACTGGGGAGTCTAGAACAAAGGGTCACAGTCTCAGGATACGGGGTAAGCTATTTAGGACTGAGATGAGGAGAAACTTCTTCACAGAGGGTGGTGAATCTGTGGAATTCTCTGCCACAGAGGACTGTGAAGGCCAAGTCACTGAATGTGTTTATGAAGGAGTTGGATTTCTAGACTCTAAGGGCATCAAGAGGTATGGGGAAAGAGCGGGAGTATGGCATTGAAATAGAGGATCAGTCATGAGATTGAATGGTGGAACAGGCTTGAAGGGCCGAAACACCCACTCCTACTTTTCTATGTTTCTATCTTTCATTAGAGAAACTGTGCACAGTACTCCAGGTATGGTCTCACCAAATCCCTGTACAATTATAGTAAGACTTGCTTATTATTTTACCCCTATCCCCTTGCAGTAAAGGCCCAATATGCCATTTGCCTTCCTAATTGTTTACTGTACCTGCATGCTGACATTTCTGTTTGTTCCTTGTATGAGTATACCTAAGTCTCTTTGAACATCAACATTTACAGTTTAAAGTTTTGCACCTTTTAAAAATATTCTGTTTTTCTATTCTTACTACCAGAGTGAATAACCTCACACTCCCCACGTTATACTCCATCTGCCACCCGCTTACTGTTGATCTTTTCACCTAAGTCATTAATATAGATTTCAAATAGCTGGCACCACATCCACAAGCATTCACTCCCTCTACCACCGACGCAATATAGCTGAAGTGTGTACCATCTACAAGAAGCACCATGGCTCCTTAGGTAGCACCTTCCAAACCTACGACCACTACCATTTAGAAGGACAAGGGCAACAAATAGACGGGAACACCACCACCTGGAAGTTCCCCTCCAAATCACTCACCATCTTGACTTGGAAATGTATTGGCGTTCCTTCACTGTCAAAATTCTGGAACCCCCTCCCTAACAGCACTGTGTACCTACAACACATGGACTGCAGTGGTTTAAGAAGGCAGCTCATCACCACCTTCTCAAAGGCAACTAGGGATGGGCGATAAATTCCGGCCAAGCCAGTGACGCCCACATACCATGAATGAATAAAAAAAAAGCACCTAGCACTGGTCCTTGCAGCATTCCACGAGTCACAGCCTACCAACTTGAATATGCCCGGTTTATCCCTACTCTTTGCTTCCTGACCATTAACCAATCCTCTACCTGTGCCAATATATTAGATTTAACTCCATGAGTCGTTATCTTGTGTATTAACCTTTTATGTATTCGTGACAGTCCTCATGCATGAAATGAAAAAAAGTTAGCATGGTGGTGCAGCAAGTATTGTGTGCAGTTCTGGAATCTGCATTATAAGAAGGATGAGATTGGACTAGAGAGAGTGCAGAGGCGATTTACCAGGATGTTGCCTGGGCTGGAGAGTTTTATTTATGAGGAGAGATTGGATAGACTGGGGTTATTTTCCCTGGAGCAGAGAAGATTGAGGGGGGACATGATTGAGGTGTATAAAATTATGAGGGGCATAGATAGGGTAGACAGGAAGGAACTTTTCCCCTTGGGAATCTGGAACTCACTGCCTAAAAGGGTGCTAGAGGCAAAAACCCTCATAACATTTAAGAAGTATTTGGATGTGCACTTGCGATGCATGGCATACAGGGCTATGGGCCTAGTACTGGAAAGTGGGATTAGAATAGTTCGGTATTTGTTTGACCGGCGCAGCCTCGATGGGCCGAAGGGCCTTTTTCTGTGCTGTCGACCTCTATGACTCTATGTGGCACCGTGTAATGGTATATATTGAATACTTTTGGAAATCCAAGTATTCGTTTGGTCGTATAAAATTTGAGTATTGCTGAAAAAAGAGAATTTTTGTCAAAGCTTTTTGTTTTGCACTCATCAAGACAATTTGCAAGAAAATACCAATGTCAGGAGAAACAACATATTTATCCTGTATGAGAAGAGAGTGTTGATTGGTTGGCAAGTGGACTCTGATTGGTAGAGACATTGCCATGGAGATTGCACCAGTTGATGGTGACTGACAGTTACGAATTTCAGTGCCAGTGTGATGCTAGGTATGTAGGCTGTACGTCCCAAATTTGGCGGATTGTATCAAACAGCATATCTGTCGAAGGGTCATGAGGACTCGAAACGTCAACTCTTTTCTTCTCCGCCGATGCTGCCAGACCTGCTGAGTTTTTCCAGGTTTTTGTTTAGCATATCCCTTCCGCTGTTCACAACGGGCATGGTACAGACTGTACCCATCCAGCCCGTCCTTGCAAAATTCAAAACACAGTGTCCAACATTAGATGTGGTTCTGCAATTGGACAACATTTGCTAAATAATCCTCAGTGTGCTAAGAATTATACTGACAACCAATTTAAGATTGTTAGCGTGGTGCATTTGCATATACTGGAAGCTACATAAATTAATGCACAGGGCCCTGTTCTTCACAGAAAGAATATGTACACACATTGTGCCTATTTCAGCTACACAAGATAAGTGACAGACATTCGCTGATTCACTCCTCAGGTAAATATCTTCACCAATCAGTGTCAAGCTGCCTCGTTTAAATCTCAAACATGCTGGGCAGTTAATTGTCGGTCACCATCAACTGGTATGTTCTCCCTGGCAACGTCTCTACCGATCAGAATCCACGTGTTAATCAATCAGCACTCTCCTCTCATACAGTATAAAAACGTTGTTTCTCCTGATGTTGGTATTTTCTTGTGAATTGCCCTGATGAGTGCAATATAAAAAGCTTCGACCAAAAAAGTCTCTTTTTTTCAGGAAAAATCCAAGTATATTACATTAACTTGTTCACCTCTATCCACTATAGTAGTCAAAAATCTCTTAATAAATTTGTCAAATATGATATCCCTTTCATAAAACCATGTTGACTTTGCCTGATCATACTGTGATATTTTTTTAAGTTTCTTTTATTCATTCATGAAATGCGGACATTGCTGGCCAGGATTTATTGCCCATCCCTAATTGCCCTTGAGAAGGTGGTGGTGAGCTGCCTTCTTAAACCGCTGCAGTCCATGTGGTGTCAGGGAGGGAGTTCCAGGATTTTGACCCAGCGACAGTGAAGGAACGGCAATACATTTCCAAGCCAGAATGGTGTGTGGCATGGAGGGGAACTTCTAGGTGGTGGTGTTCCCATATATCTCCTGCCCTTGTCCTTCTAGACGGTAGCAGCCGTGGCTTTGAAAGATGCTGTCTAAGGAGCCCTAGTGAGTTCCCTCAGTGCACCTTGTAGATGGTACACACTGTTGCTACTGTGTGTCGGTGGTTGAGGGAGTGAATGTTTGTGGATGTGGTGCCAATCAACTAGGCTGCTTTGTCCTGGAGAGTGTCAAGCTTCTTCAGTGTTGTGGGAGCTGCATTCATCCAGGCAAGTGGGGAGTATTCCATCACACTCCTGACTTGTGCTTTGTAGACGATGGACAGGCTTTGGGGAGTCAGGAGGTGAGTTACTCGCCACAGGATTCCTAGCCTCTGACCTGCTCTTGTGGCCACATTATTTATATGGCTAGTCCAGTTCAGTTTCTGGTCAGTGCTAACCCCCAGGATGTTGATAGTGGGGGATTCAGTGATGGTAATGTCATTGAATGTCATGGGGAGATGGTTAGATTCTCTCTTGTTGGAGATGGTCATTGCCTGGCAGTTGTGTGGCATGAATGTTACTTGCCACTTGTCAGCCCAAGCCTGGATATTGTCCAGGTCTTGCTGCATTTGGACATGGACTGCTTCAGTATCTGAAGAGTTGCGAATGGTGCTGAGCATTGTGCAATCATAGCGAATATCCGCACTTTTAATTTTATAATGAAGGAAGGTCACTGATGAAGCAGCTGAAGATGGTTGGTCCTCGGACACTACCCTGAGGAACTCCAGTGATGTCCTGGAATTGAAGTGATTGACCTCCAACAACCACAACCATCTTCCTTTGTGCTAGGTATGACTCCAACCAGCGGAGAGTTTTCCACCAGATCCCCATTGACTCCAGTTTTGCTGGGGCTGCTTGATGCCGCACTGTCAAATTCTGATGTCAAGGGAAGTGACCCTCATCTCACCTCTGGAGTTCAGCTCTTTTGTCCATATTTGAACCAAGGCTGTAATGAGATCAGGAAGTGAATGACCCTGGTGGAACCCAAACTGAGCAACAGTGAGCAGGTTATTGCTAAGCAAGTGCTGCTTGATAGCACTGTTGATGACCCCTTCCATCGCTTTACTGATGTTCAAGAGTAGACTGATGAGTGTGGTAATTGGCCGGACTGGATTTGTCCTGCTTTTTGTGTACTTGACATATCTGGGCAATTTCCCACATGGTCAGGTCATTGCCAGTGTTGTAGTTGTACTGAAACAGCTTGGCTAGGAGTAAGGCAAGTTCTGGAGTACAAGTCTTCAGTGCTATTACCGGAATATTGTAAGGGCCTACAGCCTTTGCAGTATCCCGTGCCTTCAACCTTTTCTTGATATCACGTGGACTGAATCAAATTTGCTGAAGACTGGAATCCGTGATGCTGGGGAGATGGATCATCCACTCGGCACTTCTGGCTGAAGATTGTTGCAAATGCTTCAGCCTTATCTTTTGCACTGAAGTGCTGGGCTCCTCCATCATTGAGGATGGGGATATTTGTGCATTGTTAAGACTTTCTTAATTAGGTAGAGATGATGGCACAGTGGTAATGTCACTGGACTAGTAATCCCGAGATCCAAGCTAATGCTGTGGGGACACGGGCTCAAATCCCACCGCGGCAGCCAGTGGAACTTAAATTCAATTGATAAATCTCGAATTGAAATCTAGTCTCAAGCTAGTAATGGTGAGCATGACAGCTATCATTGATTGTTGTAAAAACCCACCTGGTTCACTAATGTCCTTTAGGAAAGGAAACCTGCCTTCCTTACCTGATCTGGAGTACATGTGACTCCAGACCCACAGCAATGTGGTTGATTCTTAACTACCCTCTGAATTAGCCTAGCAAGCCACTCAGTTCTAGAGTAATAGCAATAAATGCTGGTCTTGCCAGTGATGCCCACATCCTATAAAAGAATAAAAAAGATTCCAGCAATTTCCTGATGACTGATGTCAGGCTTTGTTTTTAAAATTTATTCTTTCATGAGGTGTGGGCGTCTTTGGCTAGGACAGCATTTGTTACCCATCCCTAATTGCCCTTGAGAGGTAGCGGTGAGTTGTCGTTCCCTGTTTTCTCTCTTCCTCCTTGAATAGTGGTGCTATAATTGCTATCTCATTGAAACTTTCAGAATTCTTACAGGGTGTGACAGGATAGATGTAGATAAGATGTTTTTCCTGGCTGGTGGAGTATATGATCAGCCATGATCTGAATGAATGGCAGAGCAGGCTTGAGAAGCCGACTGCTTATCCTGCTCTTATGTTAACTTCCAATTTGCTGGGACCGTTATTGCATCCTGGGAATTTTTGAAAATCATAACCAACACATCCACTATCTTTGCAGCTATCTCTTTTAGAACCCCAGGATGAAGGCCATCAGGTCCTGGGGCTTGTTGGCTTTAGTCCCAATATATTTTTCTCTGTTGATATTAATTATCTTAATTAAATAGTCATTTGGAAGTACAGAACTTGAGTATTGCTGAAAAAAGAGACATGCTGTCGAAGCATTTTGTCTTGCACTCATCAGGCCAGATGCAAGAATACCAAATTTCAAAGGAAACAACAGTTTATACTGCCTGAGAAAAGGGCGCTAACTTGTTGGCAAGTTGACTCTGATTGGTCGAGGTATTGCCATGGAGAATGCACCAGGGAACAATACCCAAGCTTTTGTTTAATTAAAAAAAATGGTGTAATGCCTGGACATGTTCCTTTTGTCTACAGAGGACAAGTCTCCATGTATGATTATATGTAGTTTCTAGCAAGCATAAGTGAGCCTCATTGGTTGTAAGTGTAATCCTTAGCACGCTTGGGATTGTTCAGCAAGTGTTGGCCAATCGCGGAATCACATCTAACATTATTATCTGGGTTTTTCTTGCATGGGCTGGTTGATTACGGTCAATATGCTACCTATTGCGAGCAGCCAAAGAGATGTGCTGTTTGATACAGCAGCCAGTCATAGGGATGTACCGCCTACATACCTGGCATCACAGTGAAACTCATACCACATTACTCATTTGTGTATTAGGCAGAACATCTTTTTGGCTTGACGGCAGCATCTGTTAGTGGAGAATACCACTTCTGTTGCTGCTGCATAGTAGCAGCGTGAAACGGCAAACTTCACCTGTTGCTCAAATATTTAGATACAAGGTAATTTGAGGTAGACTGGGCACTTTTCATGTCCAAAAGTGGTGATCTTAGGCCCATTCGTGAGTATGTGCTATACTTAGTGAGCAATGATCTGATTGGGGTCGCCATTATCGTGCAGGATTGTTTTGATGTGCCCTATTTCACCATCAAGCTTGCAAGATGTGCACATAGCTATTTATGAGGTTGCCGATTAGGACAATCTTACAGCACGTGGAACTGTAGGAATCCAAACACACACATTCATCTGTGAAGGTAGGCTTGAGGTAGATGGTGGTAGAGAGCCTATTAGCGGATTTCTCAACTAGCGCATCGAAGAAAGGATGCTCGCTAAATGCGCCATTTTAAAGGTGAGTCTGAGTGCAGGGTGGAGCGCATTAAGGTGTATAAGGAAATTCTTATATGCAGCTGCAGATTCAAATATTGCAAACATATCATCTACATTTCAGAAATATGCAAGGGATGTGAGATTAGGGGTCATTCCACCGAAAATGTGTTTCTCGTGGATACCAATGAGAATGACAGCTTTTTCAGTGATACCTCACATTCCTCACTCTATTTCTGATATGTAATTTGTGTCTTCTGTTGTGAAGGTAGACACAGAATATTTGTTCAATGTCTGCCATTTCCTCATTTCCATGATAGTTGCTCCTGTCTCTGCTTCTATGGGGCCAACATTTTCCTGCTTTTTATACACTTGTAAAAGTTCTAACAACACAGCCTATGACTAGTGTAGATTTGCTACAAGTATTCTTTGCAAGGCCATACACATGACACTTGCATGCTGACAGTTGGACCATTGTGATTGATTTCCTAACCACACCAATTGGGGGTTTGTTTTGCCAAGGAAATATTAGTCACTTCTCTGGCATCATTGAAAGAATGAATGAAGGTTTCACTGAGGTGTTTCTGGTTGGAGATGATCATTCTGTTCTGTGCTTTTGTTTTCTCAGTCGATTATGCGGCAGCCCTTGTCCTGCTGCTTGGCCTGATGTCATTAAACTGCCGTATTTTCACACGATGAAACCGAAGAAGCAATATCGGAGACGCCTTCGTGAAGAGTTTGCATTGTAAGCTTCAATAACAGTCAATGTGACAGCAGGAGTTCAGTGTAATGGATGTTAAACCTGACCTTGGAAGTGTCTCAAGGGAGCAGTGTAGAGGCAGCTTTACTCTGTATCTAACCCCGTGCTGTATCTGTCCTGGGAGTATTTTATGGGGACAGTGTCAAGGGAGCTTTACTCTGTATGTAACCCCGTGCTGTACCTGACCTGGGAGTGTTTAATGGGGACAGTATGAATAAAGATTTATTTTATATCTTAGAATTACGAATTACAGAATGGTTACAGCACTGAAGGAGACTGTTTGGCCCTGTCCATGGCAGCTCTCTACAAGAGCAACTTAGGTGGTCCCAATACCCAGCCCTTTCCCCAAAACTCTGCCAGTTTTTTCTCACCAGGTACTTATCCATTTCCCTTTTCAAACTTATGATTAAATCTGCTTCCACCACACTCTCAGGCAGTGCATTCTAGATCCTAACCACTTCCTGGATAAAAAGCTTTCTTCCATTCTGCCATTGGTCTTTTGACATTCACCTTATATCAGTGTCATCTGGTTCTATACACTTCTGTCAATGGAAACAGTTTTTCTGTATCTACTCTGTCTAGACCTCTCATGATTTTGAAAAACCCTATCAAACCTCCTTTCAACCTTCTCTAGGGAGAACAACCCCAGTTTTTTCCTGTCTATCCACATAACTGAAGTCCCTCATCTCTGGTACAATTCTTGTAAATCTTTTCTGCACTCTCTGCAATACTTTCACACTCTTCCTAAAGTGTGGTGCCCAGAAGTGGCCACACTACTCCAGTTCAGGCAAAATAAGTATAAAGGTTCATTATAACTTCCATGTTTTTTACTCTATGCCTTTATTTATAAAACCCAGGATTGCTAATTCCTTTTAATCATTTTCTCAAACTGCCCTGCCGTTTTCAACGATTTGTGCACATATACCCCCCCAGTTTCTCTGCTCTTGAACGTCCTTTAGAATTGTGTACTTTATTTTATATTGCCTCTCCTCATTCTTCCTACCAAAATATATCATTTCATACTTCTCTACAATAAATTTCCTCTGTAAAGTGTCTGCCTATTCCGGCAGGCTGTATATTCCTTCTTGGAGCTTATCACTATCTTCCTCACAGTTCACAATTCTTCCATGTTTTGTAACATCTGCAAATTTTTAAATTATGCTCTGTATACCCAAATCTCGCTCATGAATCTATATGTCAAGAAAAGCAGTTGTCCTAGTACCAATCCCTGGCAAACTCCACTGTATTCATTCCAGTAGACCAAAAAAAATTCACCATTACCCAGTCTTTCCTATCACTCAGCCAATTTTGTATCCATGCTGCCACTATATCTCTTATTCTATGAACTTCAGCTTTGCTGGCAAGCCTGTTATTGGCACTTTCTCAAACGCTTTTTGGAAGTCCATGTACATCTATTACCCTCAGCCACATTACCCTCTTCAGCCCTCTCTGTTCATGAAACTCAATCAAGCTAGTTAAACATGGTTTGTCTTTAACAAATCCCTGCCGGGTTTACTTAATTAATTCACATTTGTCCATTTAACTGTTAATTTTGTCCCAGGTTAGTATTTCTAAAAACTTTTCTACAACAAGGTTAAACTGACTGGCCTGTAAAGTTCAGTGGAGACTCTGAGCCAGTGGGCACTCCAGTGACGGTCAGTGGGCTCTCGGCTCAAGGAAATTGAGGCAATAATCTGAATTTAAAAATTAATATTTGTCACACTGTACAGTAAAGATGCTTAAATCTGAGTTATTTTGTGTGCATTCCAGTGACAGTTCTTCCAATTATTGCTCAAGTCATCGTTTGGTCAGGCAGAGGAGCGAGCCACGAGCAGCATTGTAACACTTTCATGCAGCCCAGCTGCTGTCCTTCTCACACCTGGGAGAAATAAAGCTCCCTCTACACTGTCCCCATCAAACACTCCCAGGACAGGTACAGCACGGGGTTAGATACAGAGTAAAGCTCCCTCTACACTGTCCCCATCAAACACTCCCAGGACAGGTACAGCACGGGGTTAGATACAGAGTAAAGCTCCCTCTACACTATCCCCATCAAACACTCCCAGGACAGGTACAGCACGGGGTTAGATACAGTGTAAAGCTCCCTCTACACTGTCAACAACTTTGCAGAGAAATTACAGAGTGTTGTAAAAGACTAGGGTTGTTAAGTGGGATTTAATTATCTTAATATTGGTTGGAATAGTATTGGTGTAAAGTGCAGAGAAAAGAAGCAATTCTGAAGTGTCTTCAGGTGAGTTATCATGATCAGTTTTTGTGGCCTAAAGAGAAAAAAGGTGTTGCTGGATCTTGCTCTTGGGATTAAGATGAGCCCATGGATTAATTGTTAGTGGAGAACATTTAGGGTACAGTGATTATTGTATCATAAAGTTTAGGTTAGCTATGGAAAAGACAAGGAATAACCTAGAATAAAAATAATTAATCTAGGTGTGATGAAAACAGATCAGGCCCAGGTAAACTGAGTTGAAGATTGGCAGGCAAAACTGTAACAAACTGTGGACTGCCTTTAAAGAGAACATGATTCAAGTACATTTGAGATCCATTCCTACAAGAGGGAAAAGTAAGACGAACAAAGCCATAGCTTCCTGGATGATGAAAGAGATAGAGAGTAAGATAAAACAGAAAAAGGGTGTGTATGACAGATGTCAGATTGATAATACAAGTGAGATCCAGGCAGAATATAGCAAGTTTAGAGGGGAAGTGAAAAAGAAAAGAGGCAAAGGAGGAGTATGATAAGAGACTGGCAGTTAACATAAAATGGAATTCCAAAGTCTTTTATGGGAATATAAATAGTAAAAAGGTAGCAGGAGGAGGGGTGGAGCCGATTAGGGATCAAAATGGGGATTTATGCGTGGAGCCAGAGGGCAAGAATAAGGTACTGAATGAATATTTTGCATCAGTGTTCATCAAGAGGGTAGATACTATCAAAGTCAGTGAAAGAGGAATTAGTTGAGACTCCGGATGGACTAAAAATTGCTAAAGAGAAGTATTAGAAAGGCTAGCTGTATTTTAAAGTCGATAAATCCCTTGGGCTGGATGAGTTGCATCCAAGGATACTGACGGGAGTAAGTGAGGAAATTGTGGAGGCACTTGCCAAGATCTTCCAATCCTCCTTAGATACGGGGGTGATGGCAGAAGATGGGAGAATTTCAAAAGTTACACTCCTGTACAAAAAATAGTGTAAGGATAAACCCAACAAAGAGAGGTACAGCACAGGGTTCGATACAGAGTAAAGCTCCCTCTGCACTGTCTCCGTCAAACACTCCCAGGACAGGTACAGCACGGGGTTAGATACAGAGTAAAGATCCCTCTACACTGTCCCCATCAAACACTCCCAGGACAGGTACAGCACGGGGTTAGATACAGAGTAAATCTCCCTCTACACTGTCCCCATCAAACACTCCCAGGACAGGTACAGCACGGGGTTAGATACAGAGTAAAGCTCCCTCTACACGGTCCCCATCAAACACTCCCAGGACAGGTACAGCACGGGGTTAGATACAGAGTAAAGCTCCCTCTACACTGTCCCCATCAAACACTCCCAGGACAGGTACAGCACGGGGTTAGATACAGAGTAAAGCTCCCTCTACACTGTCCCCATCAAACACTCCCAGGACAGGTACAGCACAGCGTTACGTAGGTTGACCTTCACCAGAGTGGACACTGATGCTTGGAGTTTGTGGTTGAACATTGGCTAGTTTTATTTATGTGGCAGTAGCTGTTTAATATGGTGTATTATCTGTAGCTGCTGGCAATGCACAGTGAATTTTTTTTAATGCTTTTCTCTGCCTTTATTGTAGCTTTGGGTTTTTAAGCTGAGACTTCGATATAGACTGAGTTTCCCTGGGTTTTTGGAGTTGAACACATCTGTTGTTTCTGAATGTAAGAATGTTGATATTTGCTGTCTCTGCAGCATTCCTCTCCCTGCACTGGATCTACTTGATCACATGCTGACCCTTGACCCCAGCAAACGCTGCACTGCTGAGCAGACCCTCCAGAGTGATTTCCTGAAAAATGTCGATCCCACAAAAATGCCACCTCCTGAGTAAGTATCAGTGCCAACAGCTATTCTGGATTTTTGAGACTTAGGAAGAAGTGATATTTTACATTGCTCTCTCCTTTTTAAAGTTTTACCATTGTGTGTTTATGCTCTCATCTTGTTCTCCCTTTTAAAATGTTTCATCTCACATTTCTCTATATTAAATGAGACCTCTACAGTGCCAGTATTCTAGACCAGTGCTTCCCAGACTTTTTTCTAATACAACCCCATTTTAACATTTGAAAATTAACACATCTCAGATGCCAGCAAAGACAAAGCAGCACAGTAACATTCAGCATATAATTATTAAAGTTTGCATATTACACATCAACTTATAATACATCAAATAAACATGAAAATTTGTGATGAAAGTTCCAGGCCCTTTGTGACCGGGCTGCTGCTGGTTGCTAAATCCACACCTGCTTCCATCGTCTCCACTCTGGAAGAAGCTCAGGAAAATCTCTGAAGCATTTCCATAGACGTATATTTTCATCACAGCATGCCTGATCAGAGCCTCCACAGTGGATCAGTGTCCCAGCACTGGGAGTTTGTCTTGTGATTGCTTACCTCTCACTGCCAGGACAAAGCGAGGGGACAGAAGATGAATGTGATTTTATTTCTTGAGACCCAATGGGGTTGTGACCCACAGTTTGGAAACTGCTGTCCTAAACTGTCTTACAGTCACTTACAGTCCTCATAACAGTAAACCAATTCCTCTGTTTATTTGTTGTCTGTCAATGTTAGAAAACACAGCAGCCAGTTTGAGCAGAAAAAGATCCTGCAGACACAGTTAAGATAAAATACCAGTTAATATGTTTTGATGGTGTTGGTTGAGGGAGGAATTTTAGCCAGGATGTTGGAAGAACTGAAAATGAAATAGTGCCAATCTTTACATCCATTGCAACAGGCACAAAGGGCCTCAGCTCAATTGTAAAATGATGACTTCAACAGTGCAGCACTCCCTCAGTACTGACCCTCTGACAGTGCAGCACTCCCTCGGTACTGACACTCCAACAGTGCGGCGCTCCTTCAGTAATGACCCTCCGACAGCGCAGCACTCCCTCAGTACTGACCCTCTGACAGTGCAGCACTCCCTCAGTACTGACCCTCTGACAATGCATCACTCCCTCGGTACTGACCCTCCAACAGTGCGGCGCTCCTTCAGTAATGACCCTCCGACAGCGCAGCATTGCCTCAGTACTGAACCTCCGACAGTGCAGTGCTCCTTCAGTACTCACCCTGTGACTGTGCGGCACTCCCTCAGTACTGAACCTCCGACAGTGCAGTGCTCCCTCAGTACTCACCCTGTGACTGTGCGGCACTCCCTCAGTACTGAACCTCCGACAGTGCAGTGCTCCTTCAGTACTCACCCTGTGACAGTGCGGCACTCCCTCAGTACTGAACCTCCGACAGTGCAGTGCTCCTTCAGTACTCACCCTGTGACAGTGCGGCACTCCCTCAATACTGACCCTCTGACAGTGCAGCACTCCCTCAGTATGGGGAGGCGATGACGTAGTGGTATTATCACTGGACTAGTGATCCAGAGACTCAGGGTAATGCTCTGGGGACCCGGGTTTGAATCCTGCCACAGCAGATGGTGGAATTTGAATTCAAGAAAAATCTGGAATTAAAAGTCTAGTGATGACCATGAAACCTTTGTTGATTGTTGTAAAAACCCATCTGGTTCACTAATGTCCTTTAGGGAAGGAAATCTGCCATCCTTACCTGCTCTGGCCTCCACGTGATGCCAGACCCACAGCAACGTGGCTGACTTTTAAATGCCCTCTAAACAAGGGCAGTTAAGGATGGCCACATCCCTAGAATGAATATTTTTAAAAAGTACCGACCCTCCGACAGTGCAGCACTTCCTTAGTACTGACCCTTTAACAGTGCAGCACAGTGACCCTCTGACAGTGCAGCATTCCCTCAGTACTGACCCTTTAACAGTGCAGCACTCCTTTGGTACTGCCCCACCTAAACTGTAATAGGGTTGTTAGGGATTGGGATTGTCATGAATTGTTAGGGATGAGGCTATTAGGGGTGGGAAATGACTGAACTGTAAGCATGTCATAGTTTGTTTGATAAAGTGAGAGAATGAGATATTGGGAAGGTTCTGTAGGTGGGAATCAGAATTTGAGTGATGGTTCAGTATTTGGACTGATGTAATACTCCCTGTCACTTTAGTTCCATGTGTAATCGTTTTAATTTGTCTGCCTTGTAGAGTCTTTAGTGTTATATAAGCAGAACATGCTAATTCAGATTTCCAACATCTGCAATATTTTGCTCTTGTCAAAGTTTTTAGCGTGTGCTTTTTAAAAACTATTTTTCAGCCTTCCTCACTGGCAGGATTGCCACGAGCTCTGGAGTAAAAAGCGTCGACGACAGAAGCAAGCAGGAATCATTGAAGATCCGCCTGTGCAAAAGACAGCTCGTAAAGAAACCGTGATCAGCACTGATGACAGTAGGAACAGCACACCACAGATTGCCCCACCAGGACAGAGTAAAGCACAGAGCAGCACCACAGACGTGGGCGGTGAGTCAGTCTGAATGAAAATCATCATTGCTGTTGGTCAGACTACTCAGAGAAATTACGCAGGGAACTTTGACGGAGATTTGAATATCTGTATTTCAGGGAGTGCGTGATTGATGTTTGAGAAGTTTTGTGATCAGTCAGATAGATGGCTAAGTACATTGCTTCCTCCTAGTACGAAGCAGACTTCTCGTGTATGGATCCCTCACTTATCAGCAGCACAGCTGTTGCTGGGTAACAATTTGCACGATTTTTCTGGGGCACTCCATGTGTAACCATTGCTGATACCTGCTGGTTGCTTCATAGTATAAGGACAGGCTGAGATGGATGGAGTTTAGTGACAAAAAAAGACAGGCACTTTTGACACCCACTGGTCCTCCAGTAGCACTACACAAGCAAGGAATTCATTCTAAACTCTCACCACTGTTCTAGGTAAAACCCAGTGACAAAGTAAAATATATCCCCTATATCGTGAATGTTTTATGAAATGTTTTCTCATCATCTTATATGATGGTTATTGCCCCTCCAAGGTCTTTTCACTTTTAGTAAAGTTACTAGTCAATATTCAATGATGGTCACCATCCAGGGCAAAACAGCCCATTTGATTTGCACCCTAACCACAAACATTCGCTCCCTCCACCACTGATGCACAGTAGCAGCAGTATGTACCATCCACAAGATGCACTGCAGGAATCCACTAAGGCTGCTTAGCACCTTTCAAACCCACAACCTCTACCATCCAGAAGGACAAGGGCAGCAGATAGATGGGAACATCACTGCTTGGAAGTTCCCCTCCAAGGCACTCACCATCCTGACTTGGAAATATATCACTGTTCCTTCTAGTCGCTGGGTCAAAATTCCTCCCTAACAGCACTGTGGATGTACCTACAGCGCACAGACTGCAGCGGTTCAAGAAGGCAGCTCACCACCACCTTCTCAAGGGCAATTAAGGATGGGCAATAAATGCTGGCCCAGCCAGTGACACCCACATCGCATGAAAGAATAAAAGAAAAACTAAGTGTAGTGTTTATGTGAAGCAGGGTTAGAGGGTGAGGGGAGAATTGAAACAGGACACTAGATGCAAATCACTCTTAATTTTGAAGTCATACGTTCTTCATTTTCAATTGCTTTATTGCTCAATTATTTATTTTCTAGCATTCTAAATTACTAAATTCCTGATGGAACTGTAACTACATTCCCCGAGCTTGGCCTAAGTAGCCAAGTGGTTATGGTACTGGGTTTGTAACCCCAAGATCAAGAGTTCACATCTCACAATGGCAAACTATGAAACAATGTAAATTCATCTGAAACAGATGGAAACAGGTTTGTAGCCGAAAGAGTTACATTCCCCGATGCCTTGGTGATGCAGCACTTCTACTGATGGTTACATAGACAGTTTCCAAAATAAATGCAGGTTTAGCAAATTATATTGAAAAACCTTGACAGGAAATGCATGCAAACTAGGGTAGATAAAGGAGAGCCAATAGAGGTAGTAAATTTGGATTTCCAAAAGGCATTCGATAAAGTACCACACAAAAGGCAAAGACTAATGGAAATGAGGGCAATATTTTATCATGTATAGAAATTTGGTTAAGGAGAGGAAGCAGAGAGTAAGGATAAACAAGGCATTTTCAAGTTGGCAGACTGGGACCTCAGCTATTTGCAATCTATGTTAATGACTTGGAGATTATTAAGAAGAAAACAAGAGTAATATATCCAAGATTGCTGATGACACAAAGCTAAGTAGGAATGTAAACTGCATGGAGAGGGCATCAAGAGACTGCAAAGAGCTATGGACAATTTAAGTGAGTGGTCAGCAAGGTGGTTTATGTTCTTATTTTGTTTAAACATAAGATTTTTTACATATGGATAGAAATATAAATGGCTGAATCATTATAATCCAGTAGCAATCGCTGACTAGCCACAGATATGCCTGTGATGACACAGTTTTAGCCCATATTCTCACGTTAGTAGAAAATACTTTACACACAACTTCGTCCATCACGTCTGTATTTACTTAACAAACGTTGATCACCATTCAGTAACCAAGGAAGTACAGCACTCACTGATCAAAAAAAACTCTCACACTTTGCCTTTCCATTTTACCAAATAATACACACAGGTTAAAGTTCACAAGCTATGTAAAAATGAGTTTTGACATCACATGACCCATTAAGGGTGACTATTACTGATTTATTAATTACTCATTAAAAATGGGATTAGCCATTTGGGATTAACCATAAATGCCTGTTGCACGTTGCTGCGTGGAATGTGCCTTATCTTAAATATGTATAAAGCGATGGTAGTCTGACAAATGTAACCTGTGGTCAGAGTGATCAGTAAGAGTTTTGAACCTTACTTTGTTTTGTGTAGGCATCAGAGACGCTGCACAACAACTAAACCAGAATGAGTTAGCAGTGCTGCTCAACCTGCTCCAGACACAGACCAACCTCAGCCTCACCCAGCTGGCGCAAGCATTGAATGTCAGTACTAACCCAGAGACACAACAGCAGTGGAACGTCCTTAGCCAATCACTCGTGGCTCTGGCTGAGGCCACCAGTCAGCAGCAGGATGCTCAGCCTTCCACAGTGACTCAAAGTACATCCTCCCCTGTACCATCCATCCAACCTGCTCCGACAGCAGCACCGGTCCCATCTGCTGCAACGCCCCTACCACCAGTACCAGCTCCGCTTCCGCAGACCCTTGCTGCCCTACCACAGGCGCCACCAACCCAGCCATCTCAGTCCATATCTCAGGCGGCTGACCCCCAGACCGACACACAGAACTTGTTGACTGTTTTACTGAGTCAGCTGATTAAAACTCAGGAACCCGCTACAGTGCCTGAAGAAAGTAATGGCATCAAAGCGAGTGATGGACCACAGCAGCTGCAGACTGCCACTACCACTACTGATGCCACAGGTAACTATTACTCTTTACAAGTGTAAATCATCCCTCAGCTACTTCACAATAAA
The DNA here is from genome assembly GCF_017639515.1 of Carcharodon carcharias. Classification (NCBI taxonomy): domain Eukaryota; kingdom Metazoa; phylum Chordata; class Chondrichthyes; order Lamniformes; family Lamnidae; genus Carcharodon; species Carcharodon carcharias. Next base: position 2,140,995 of record NC_054489.1, on the reverse strand, counting down.
TTGCCTTTCCCTGCTGTTGAATCTCACTGGTGGAATGCATGGACAAGTGGCAGATGAAATTGAATGCAGAGAAATGTGAAGTGATTCATTTTCGTAGGAAGAGCACAGAGAGACAACAAAATAAAGGGCACAATTATAAAGTGGGTGCAGGAGCAGAGGGACCTGTGTGTAACTATGCACAAATCATTGAGGGTGGCAGGGCATGTTGAGAGTGCGGTTAATAAATCATGCAGCATCCTAGGGCGTAGAGTACAAAAGCAAGGAAGTTATGTTAAGCTTATGTAGAACACTGGTTTGGCTCAACTGGAGTATTGCATCGAGTTCAGGGTGCCACACTTTAGGAAGAATGTGAAAGCACTAGAAAGGGTGCAAAAAAAAGTGAAAGGTTCCAGGGATGAGGAACTTCAGTTACATGGAAAGGATGGAGAAGTTAGGACTGTTTTCCTTGGAGCAAAGATGGCTGAAAGGAGATTTGATAGAGGTATACAAAATCATGGTGGGTCCAAACAGAGTAGATAGGGAGAAGCTGTTTCCATGGGTGGAAGGAACAAAAACAAGAGGGCACAGATTTAAGGTAATTGGTAAAAGAACCAATGGCAACATGAGGAAGAACTTTTTCACACAGCAAGTGGTTAGAACTTGGATTGCACAGCCTGAGAGTGTGAAGGAGGCTGGTTCACTCGAGACCAAGTGGTGTAGTTGGATTGTTATCTGAAAAGGAAGAATGTGCCGGGTTACAGGGAGAAGGTGGGGGAATGGCAACAGGTGCATTACTCATTTGGAGAGCCAGTGTGGGTATAATGGGCCAAATGGCCGCCTCCTGTGCTGTTACGATTCTGTTATTGCTGGCAGACCCCACTATTGCTGGTAAACAGTCTGATTTATCAACTCATTATGACAGTTGATAGTTTCCCTCAGTAAACATTGAGATGTTCTGCACCCTTTACTAACACATGACTTGTTCAATCCTTCTTGTATCTCCTTATCAAGGGTTTAATGTCCTAAAATTTGAAAGTTTCTGCTGGGGTTTGCAGTAGCTCCATGAGATGTGAGTTCAACTGTGCTCCACGATTCAGTGCGAAAAGAGTTGTGGGGGTTCCAGTGTATTTGAGATAGAAAAGAGTTGGAGTGTTCCTGTTTTAGTCTTTGGGCTGTGTTCAGTTACCTGATGTCAGGCAACAGGTTTCAAGGATTCAAGTTTAATGAAGGGGAAACGTGCTTAGAGGTTTGCACATGGAAGCAGGAAGTTCATCCCACCGGTCCCCTCCACGAACCGTACCCTAATCCCATATACCCAACCTGTTCCCATATACCCAACCTGTTCCCATATACCCAACCTGTTCCCATATACCCAACCTGTCCCCATATACCCAACCTGTCCCCATATACCCAACCTGTTCCCATACAATTTCATTCTCCATTCCTTCAGCCACCTAACTTATTCTTCAGTGTTGACACAGTCTCTTCAGTCACTCCTGTAATGTGTTTCAGCCTCACAATCCTCTGTGTAAAAAGGTTTCTTCTTTGTGCTAAACCTCTACACTAACCTTATATCTCTAACCCCTCGGTCTCTAACCCCTGAATTAATGAAACATTCTCTTTCTACCTGCTCTGTCCCATCCTGTCATAATTTTAAACACATCTATCAAATCACACCCTAATTTGCTCTGTCCTAATGAAACCAGTCCCAATTTTTCAAGCCTTTCTTCATATTTGTATTTCCTTGTATCTGGCTGCATCCTTGAATCCACACTGATCCCTCTCTCAGGCCTCCATGTCCTTCCTATAGTGTTGACCTAAAATTGCACAAAGTCTCAACTTGTGGTCTTACTGAGGTTATATAAATTCTCCATTACATCTCAGCTTTTATATACTGTTGCTTTTTACATAAAAAAGCTTCCATTTTTTTTAACGACCTTATCCACTTGAGATGCTGCTTTTAATGTAATCTGAGCTGAATACCCGAATCTTTCTTCTCACTAGTCAGTATAATCTCAACCTATATCTTTTTTTTACCAGAAATGGCCTATCTCACATTTACTGACACTGAATTCAATCTCCATTGCCCATCACATATATTAATGCCCCTTTGTTCTGAAATTGGGCAAGTCAGGAAAGGCTTTAGCTCAGCTGTGATAGCTGCTGCAGTAGAGCAGCCTGTTATTGCTTGTGGTCCAAATATGAATGGTGTGCATTGGTTTAAGGGTGGAGTGACCATGGAAGTAAATCACAGTGGAACAGGCCAGTGGGGACCAGTAATGTGGCAATAACCAGTACCTTGTATTTTCTGTCTAGATGGTGCTGCCCTCACTAAACTGGATGTAAAGGTTCCTGGGCTGCCTCCTGCACTCAGTCAAACTCGAATTCTTCCTCCAGACCAGCGACCGCCAGAGCCCCCTGGCCCCCCACCCACCTTGGGCGATACTGATTGTCGAATTAACCTGGGAGTGAGCCCCTCTACCAAGGACCCAAACGCAGGAGTGAAAGCTGCTTTGCTGCAGTTGCTCAACAAAGAGGAATCACAGGAGAATGACAGACTTAGCAGAGTGCCAGAGTATGGCAGCTCACATTTAGCAAACAGCTATGGTACAGACGGGTTCAGGGATAATGTCAGTACAAGTGAAAGGAGAGACTCTGAGATGACTGGGCACACGTTACTGGACAGCAAATCTGCGGTGTGTGCCAGCACCTCCCAACAACTGACCCAATCCAGGACATTGCCCAGCTCAATGAGTGAGTTTGGAGAGTCCAGTACATACCAGGACATGGGTGCGATGCAGTTTACAGCAGATCAAGACCACCGGTTTAACTTTACCAGAGTTACTTTACCAGCTTTGGTAACTGGTGCAGAAGGTAGCAATAGCACAAGCATGCCTGCAGATGCCAAACCACCGAACTACAGCTACAGTAGCCCAATGCCAGGAAGTGCTGTGCCCGGCAGCACCATGACTGGGCTGAGCTGGAATGCACCATCGCGGGGCTCAGGGTATAACAGGGCACATGGCAGAATACCAACCAGAGGTGGCAGAGGGAGGGGTGTACCATACTAACCCTGGGACTCACCTTTAGTGTTGTTTTACTATCATGTCCTTGAACAGAAGCAACTGTGATCACCTTTGACAGGGTTGAAGAAATCCACTCCCCCATATCCATTCCTGACAAGGCGGGGTCTGGCCACAGGGGGATCATTTGGCTTACAAGCAGCCATCTGCAGTGTGTGAACTGGAGGCCCTTTATCATAGGGTGAGGAATCTTTCACTGTAAAGTTACACTGTTGGGGAGATTTCCCCATGATCTATATAATCAATTTGCAAACATTGAAGTCCTTGAAGACTGTCGGACAATACTGAAAGGAAATTATATGAGGGAGCAATTCTCTAGCCGTGTTGGCATGTCAAGATGCAACAATACAGGTTGTGGGAAGTCTGTGGAATTGCAGGTGGGCTTGAAGTAAAGCCCAAAGTATAATATGTAGAGTAATCCCTAAAGTGGAAAGATTATTAACGAGCCTGCTGTCAGAGAAATACACTGGAATCTGCTTGGCAGACTGGCTTGTATCATCTGTTTATTATAAAGGTTTCAAACCCCGGACCATTTCCTCCTCATTTCTCTGTAACTGAGCCTCAGTGGAAGCCACTTTATGTTGTGTTATTTTCTAAAGTTACAAGCATCTCAGCAAAGCTGCAATTAAAGCTGAACAATGTTCTCACCTGGCTTAAGGTGTGAATTCCTTTACCTGTGAGCGGGTTCAGTCAGTGACCCAAATATTGCTGCACTTCTCTACAGTGTCACTCAGTGCTGCTTCCATTCTTTCTGGTTGAACCCATCCCCCTCATGGAATCCAGATTATGATCCCGTCTACCCCATCATTGATCCATGTTTTTCTCAATTCTTTATTCACTTTTTTTAATATTCTACCATTTTACATTCTGCTAAATTGCCACATAATCCTAAATGTTGGAATAAGAAATTGCCTTGCATTTCCAATCTCTTTATGCTTTCAAGCTGTGGGTTTTGTGTTGGACCATCTCTTGTGTGACTTGAATTGCATGAGCTCCCATAGCCCCCAACCACCGCCTCCCTGTGGGGAGCTTCTGCACAGAATGTCACTGGGCTTTCCAGTGGCAGCAGGAGGGAGCCTGCGGGGGTCTGCATGGACCTCCCGGAGACCCACACATGTAGACTGATGTGGCATTTCAGTGCAGTGGCCTCTACTTCGACATCATCTTTCTGGGTGGGCTCCACATCAAGACACGGTTTAGTTGCTATAGTAACAAATTATTGTTCTGAGGATAAGGTTACTGAATTTTTTTTCAGCTTTTAGTAAATTTTACTTTAATAAAAAAATAATAAATTCAGCTGCTGACTGTTTCTGTTGGAGTGCCTGTTGTGTGCTTCTCCTGTCACAAAGAGCAAGATCTGAAGACTGTGCTGAGTCCTGTTCCAATTCTTAAATCTCCATTAGCTCAGATTGGCGAAAGTATCGAGCAACAAGCGTCTGGCATTGCTGAAAATCAGACAGGGCCAGACCCGTAATCAGATCCCTCCCCTTCTCTACCGGACACGGGATCACCATCATACAGCACACAATCTGTGGTATGGGAGGGTTGGTCTGGTAGGGTCAGTCTGCGGTCTGGAAGAGTTAGTCTGGCCTGGGAGGATCTGTCTGTGGTCTCGGAGAGTCAGTCTGCAGTGTGAGAAAATCAGTGGCCAGCCTGGGAGGGCCAGTCTGCGGTCTGGAAAGATCAGTCTGCAGTTTGAGAGGGTCAGTGGGCACCCTGGTGGGGTTAGTGTCTGCTCTGGGTGGGTCAGTGCCTGTCTGGGAGGGTCAATGTCCGCTCTGGAGCATCAGTGTGTCGTCTGGGTGGGTCAGAGTCCAGTCTGGAAGGGTCAATTTGCAGTCTGGGGGTGTAGGAGCCTGGACTGGGAGGGTCAGTTTGCAGTCTGGTGGGGGTCTATATCTGGTCTGAGGGGGTGGTCAATGTCCAGGCTGAGAGGGTCAGCGTCTGCTCTGGGAGGGTCAGTCTGCAACCTGAAAGGGTCAGTGCTAGTCTGGGAGGGTGTGTGTCTGGACTTGGAGGGTCAGTGTGTGGCCTGCGTAGGTCAGTGTCCAGTTTTGGGGTGGGTCAGTTTGCAGTCTGGGAGGGTCACTGTCTGGTCTGGGAATGTGTCAGTGTCTGGTCTGTGCTTCCAGGATCTGTGGAAATTATTGTTCATTATTTATCCTTCACATGAGGAAGATCCCGGAGCTGGGCGGGTTTGAACTGGCTGAAGGTGGTGACTGGGTGAGTATTGTTGGTTCCAGATCTAGACTCGGTTTACTTCCAGCTACTCACAATAAGTAAAGGAAAAAACTTTTGTTTCATTTTTTAAATCTTCTAATTCTTTGCTGACATCCTGTATAAGGGAGTGACTTGACACCACAATCCATGCCAATTATTACCATCTGCACCAGGGTGAGAGAATGGGGGTGGGGGTGGGGGGCGGTTACCAGGCTCCCATTCCCATCACAAGACCTTTACTGGTTGTTAGAGTGAACTCATCTCGAAATGTCCCAAATGAGCAAAGGTGGTGGATGGGGAGATGTCAGGGTGAGGAGGCTGAATGGTGGTTATGGAGAGAATTGCAGTGGAGCCTTTGCTGAAATGTAGCAGTCCCAGTTTGCTACAGATTTAATGAGCACGCACCAAAACCATGGACTTTACATCACACTGTCCTCCTACTACTGCTGTGTCAAATAGTGATACAGACAGCAAAGGGTTGCAGCGGGGTCAGTCTTGTATTAAAACGGGGCAATGGGATTAAAAGGGAGTTCTATGATCTTGTTTAAGCATCCCTCTCTTTTCTGTGACAGGTGCTGTTGAACCTGGTGTGAAGTTGCAAGATAGTTTTGCTTTTCATCTGAGACTAGATTGGCCAGCCTGCCCCTCAGCTAGATGTGGGAATGAACAGTGAGTGAGCAACTTGCATGATGACACTAACCTGAAGCGTGCACCCAGCTCTAGTCCAGACCCAGGGATCAGTGATAAAAACAAAAAAACTGCGGATGCTGGAAATCCAAAACAAAAACAGAATTACCTGGAAAAACTCAGCAGGTCTGGCAGCATCGGCGGAGAAGAAAAGAGTTGACGTTTCGAGTCCTCATGACCCTTCGACAGAACTGAGTTCTGTCGAAGGGTCATGAGGACTCGAAACGTCAACTCTTTTCTTCTCCGCCGATGCTGCCAGACCTGCTGAGTTTTTCCAGGGATCAGTGAAACTGGTGTAAACTCAGAAACAACCAATTAAATGGTGAGAAGCTGGGGTGGTGTGCTTGGGAGCGACAGGAGCCGAGGAGCAGGCAGTGTGTGAACGGCAGAGGGCAATGTTGGCTTCTGTCAGCTGAGCAGGATCAGACTTTCCCTGGAAACTTATTCGTTTGTCTGATAAGGAAAACTTTCCCGAAAAGACTCGGCATCTAATGGGTGTGTCAAATCCAGTTGTGTTCTGGAAAAATAACAAACGTTTATTTGTTACTTGGTAACGAGAGACACTGAGGGTTATCACTGGGAGAATGAGGGTGGAGTTATATATTTTACACAAGGTTTATTAAGACAGGAAATGGATCAGACCCGGAGCGAGTGAGGAACGGATTGTAGTCTTGGGTTTAATTCCCTCGGCTCACGGAAACAGGGCGACGAGGTCCCATAACTTCAAGGATAAACTTCCAACCAAGTTCTGCCTGTCTCTGGGTTGTGGGTCGCGCAGAGGAAATAAAAACCTTGGTAATATCGGGGCCCCTTGATGGGCTTGTGGCCCCGCTCCTGTTGTACAAAGAGTGTGTGAGCAAGTGAAGTCTGGACAGATTCTGAGTGAAGGACGTGTTGATGTACCCCCTGAAAAATCACACGTTGTGACCCCCTCCCCCCTCTCCCCAGCTACAGCCAGTGTCTTTTTTAATTCAAACTTGGCATGTGAGCGTCGCTGGCATTTATCGCCCATGTCTGGTGATGTCTCACTTCCTCCTTATTCATGAGTTGCTGGTAACTGATCGGATATGGAGCATCTCCCAGGGCAGCTCCGGATCGGTGCAAGACTGGAGTCACATGCAGGCCAGACCGGCTCGGGAGGTCAGGTTGCTATGAGTGAAACAGTTGAGCGTTCCTAGGACAATTTTGAAGCTTCGTGTTCACTTTTACTGAGAGCAGGTTTTTTCCCCCCAGAATTTACTGGTCCTCAAAAGGGAAAATTGTTTTGAGTCATGTCCAGGCTGCTATTTGGTAAACATTTATTTGTCGGAAGTCAGACACTGAGGGGTTGAAGCTCCGAAGAGTCTGTTTATTTGGTACAAAGTGGCTGCAAAGCAACAACTGCTAACCTGGTTGGGCCATTTTTGAGATGGGTTTGGTTACTGCCCATATGGTCATAGGCCTCGTTTCAATGTTAACAATGGGCACCAATTTTAGATCCAAATACCTCAATTTATCAAAGGGATTGGAGACTGCACAAATAAACAACTTTTTGTGAAATATATGAAGGATTTGGAAGGAGCTAGACTTAGCCAGCCCTTCCTCCTGCATCTCCCCTCCCTCTACTGACTCACTTTCCCCCTACCCCTCCTGCCTCACCTCACCCTCCCCCCTTCTCCTGCCTTGCCTCCGCGCCCCCCCCCCACCCCCCCGGGCCTCCCTTCCTCTCTTGACTCGCCCCAGCTCCCCTGTCCCTCCTGCCTTGCCTTCCCCACTCCCTTCCTTCCTCTTTCCTCCCTCCCTCCCTCCCCCTCCTCTCCCCACCCTCCTCTCAATTTGACCATTCTCATCATCCTGTCTCCATGAAACCCCCTTAACCCAACTCTCCTCATTAGTTAGTTTGACCCTGGGTCTCGGGCATGGATACAGGAAGTTGCAGAATTTGTTCCTGCTTAGGACAGCCTCATACTCTCTCTCTCTCGACCCTGAATGACCCTATTCTCTCAGATTCTAATGCACTCGTGCCCTCACAAGGTTGAAAGTATCTCTTTAAATCTCTAACCTTGCCCTGGGTTTGTGCATTCTGTCGTTGTGTTTTCTGCCCTGGGTTCCGCACTCACCTCGGCCTGTTTTGAAGAGCTGGATTCCTGGTTTTCTCTGTTTTGGAGGGAAGTGAGTTGCTGACTGATTCTCATCCTGTGTCTGAGACGCTCAGATTGCAAGTGAGAGGGACCCAGCTGATGAAATTTAATAACGAAACCGAGATTGTTTGGAGCAGCAGATTGGAGAAGGGAGTTTGGCTCAGAGACAGGCCTAAACTCTCACAGCTGAGACAGGGAAAGAAGCGGAAATAGCACATTCTCACCTGCCGTTTAATTGGATCTGGTTTTAATTAATGGCCTTTGGGGATGAGTAACAGACAATGAGTTTGCAGAATAGGAACAGGGGATGAATTTGGAGTTCCGATTGGGCCGTGGGGTCCAGTTGCTTCATGAGTTTTCCATCAATCAAAGTATCGTTTCAGTAAACAGATGAAGGAAATGAGAGGGGAGAGAAATCTGTCTGACCTTCCCCCAAATGCCTCTCCCCGAACCATCTCTCCCCATCCCCAATGCTCCCTAACCCCATTCCCCAAATCCTCCCTCCCCAATCAGCCCTCTCACCAAATAAAGGGATGCAGGGTCCAGGGAACATTCCCACGGCAGAGGTTGAGTTTTCTGGAAGGCAGTTTCAGAAAGTTCAGGTGGTAACAGACAGACACAGCTTCATCAGAGCAAACCCTGCTGCTGGTGACCATGTGTTTCCAGTGGCTATCAACTCATCAACACCCCCCATCCCCCCATTTCAATTTTTTTCAGCCTCTGAATTCTTCCAGGGCTCTTCCAGAGTTCAAGACTCCCCGAGTCCACAATTGCATTCGGTGATTATTGGTTTGTTTACCAACTTCAACTTCGTGACGATATCAGTCAGATTGGGTGGGTGTTTGGCTTTGCAGCAAGGACTGGATTTCCAGCAAGTACTAACATTCCCCAACCCGTCCCTCTTTCTCTGAATCCTGGCAATCCAGGCACCTCCCCGATCAGCCAGCCGTGTTTGAGGATCGCAAGGGTTTTCACTGCATCACTGCGCAGCTGCTGTGTCACCACAGAAAGACCTTTTCTGCAAATGAGCACAAGGTTCCCAGGCAGCTGCCAGGATTTTGTTCTGCAGCAATGTCCGTGGTTTTTTTTTTGGACTTAAAAGCAAGCTCAAGGTCAAACTTGGCTGATGATAAAGATCAGAAGAAGTACCACAACAGCATTCAAACAAGGCAGATCACCAGCAGATATGTGATCCATTGACATTTGACATATCTGGAGATGTCCTCTGTTCTGCACTAGCCAAGGTGCCCATGATAGTGGTAGTTTGCTGTGCTCTGCACAACATTGCTCAGCAGTGCGGTTTGGATCAGCGGGGGGGAGAAGCGTAGAATGTAGATCTTTGCTGGATGATTCTGAGAAGTAGGAGGAATGTGATGGGGGCGATGCACCACCCGCTGTGGGCATTGCTTTCTAGGATACTCTAGGATGCCAGAGATGTCCTTTTAATAGAAAGGCCCATTTCAAAAACGATGCCCACTTTAATGATGCCCACCACCATCCTTCCCACCAATGCCACCGACACAAGCAGCCGTGCAATCAACAACCACACATTACACAAACCCATTGGATCCCACCAATTCGTGTCTTCCATTCATCTTAAAACAAGTTAAAAGTGACTTGCCACCCAGTGACCAATACTGGGCGAGACAGAAAAATGATGCAAAAGAATAATATCTAATATGTTTCAGATAAACGGCAGAAATTTAACAACATAACATTTTATCATATACCCCTGTGAATATACCCCTGTGAATTACCTTTGTGCAATCAGAAAGCTTTACTTTTGCTACAACCCTTACATGCACAACCCCTGTAAGTTTGAGCAGATCTAGATTGAAGCTGCAAGCTCTGACTGCTCAGAGCTTCTTGGCCATCACCCCCAGGGATTTGCAGCTTGTGAGGGCATCACCAAAGACTGCTCCACCTGCACCTCTTCAGGGCCAGACTCAGCAACCAGGACAAGAAGCTGCATGTGGGGTGCTGACTGCGGTGGGGCAATGAGTGAGAAGAGTAAACACTTTTAGTGATTCCCCACTTCTGTCCCTCTGTCACTATCATCTCTTCCATGGACCAATTGCATTTTGCTGCTACCACTTTGCTGATGGAGTGCTTTGGTGTGGATCAGTACAACTCCATAAGGCAAGGCTAAGGTACTGGTCAACCTAGCTCAAGTGGCTAAAACCAACTGAGCTCCAGAACCTCCCCTATACTTGTGAACTGGCAAACATGTAACTCTTTTGGAGTTAAAACAATTAAACTAAATTAACAAAATAAGGGATAAATCAAGCACAGCCCCTAAGTCAGGTCAGCTGTAAAACCAAGGACAAAGTTTAAGGGAAACTTACAAACATTAAACCAAAATGTGATTAAAGGGGTCAATAAAACACACGGCGAATGTGAGCAGCACAATCCATTCCCTCTCTCTCTCCCTCGTTTTCAGTGCTCTCTCCTCCTACAATGAGTGAATGTAATACCATGCATTCACCCGATGGATGGTGAGCATCTGGTGAGGGTGAATATCAGAGAGAGGCATCAAGCTCATAATGATGAGCATGAGTGCCAAGATGGTGCCATGAATGGACCAATAACAACACTATATTGCAGGCATCAATGAGCAACCTGTAAACTCAGTCTGTCTATTCAAGGCACTCCAGAGTCAATAGTAGTTCATGTTTCTATCCACCTTTGATCTGGCACATTCTCACAGAAAGTATTTTCTTTTTGCATTAGGTTAGTATTCTTGCTGAAACTGGCAACCTGTAACTGTCAGTGTCACTACTTCCATCAGAGTCCATGGACTCCTAGTTTCAAACCTATCACAGGAAGAAGACTAAATGGATTGGGCCCTTTGTACCTTGGCGCAGTTGGATTCAGACTTTTGGCATCATTATCAGTATCAATTAAAACTGTTTGTTGAGTATCTAGTTATAATTATGTAAATTGCTATTAGCCAAATTAGAGGTGATCAGAAGATTCCTGTGTATCCTGGACACCTCGGTTCCTGGTACTGTGTGAGATGTAGCAGGGATGCTCCCTGCCTGTGAATGGGTTAACACCTCCTCATTGTATTTCTGGATCCCTCACACTTTCTGGCTTGTAAGCTGAGAACTGTCAGCTCATACACATGAGTTGTAGCTTGTCCTCCATGCCAATTGGCACAATGCTGAGATGGGATGGGGTTTCACAATGATGAAAAGCTATGGATTCATCCCTATTGCAGGAGCTGTGTGTTTACTGGTGCAGATCAATAGGGTGTGAAAAATCATTTCAGTTTTGTAGATTCAGACTGGCTTGGTTTGGACTCACTGCTGGTGTGATGAACATCATTTACAGAGATAAAAACAGAATATCCTGGAAATACTCAGCAAGTCTGCCAGAGAGAAACAGTTAGTGTTTCAGGGCAATGACCCTTCAATTAGAACTGACCGGCACCCACAGTTTATTGCTCTTTTATCATTTACAGGGAACTGGATTAGGATTGGAAAAGGAAGAATATGGAAAGATATTGGGAAAGAAAGGGAAAATGGGATTAGAACATAAGATCATAAGAAATAGGTGCAGGAGGAGACAATTTGGCCCCTCAAGTCTGCTCCACCATTCAATATGATTATGGCTGATCTGATTGAGGCTTTAACTCCACTTTCCTGCCTTCCCACCCCCCACTGCGCCCCCCTCCCCTCCAATAACCTTGACTCTCTTGTAAATCAAACATCTAACTCAATCCTGAATATACATTTAATGACCCAGGTTCCACTGTTCTCTGGGGAAGAGATTTCCAAAGATTCATGATGCTCTGAGAGAAGAAATTCCCCTGCATTTCCATCTTAAATGGGAGACTCCTCATTTTGAACCTGTTCCCCCTAGTTCTAGATTTCCCTCACAAGGGGAAACATTCTTTCAGCACCCACGCTACCAAGCCTCCTCAGGATCTTATATGTTTCTCATTCTTCTAAACTCCAAATAGGCCCAACCTGCTCAACTTTTACTCATAAGACAATCTCTTCATCCCAGGAATCAGCCGAATGAACCTTCTCCGAACTGCTTCCAATGCAACTGTATCCCTCCTTCTGTAAGGAGACCAAAACTGTACACAGTACTCTAGATGCAGTCTCATCAATGCGTGTACAATTCTAGCAACACTTCCCTACTTTTATACTCCATCCCCTTACAGTATTGCCTTCCTAATTACTTGCTGTACCTGTGTGCTAACTTTTTGTGATTAATGTAGAAAACACCCAGATCCCTATGTATGGCAGAATTCTGCAGTCTCTCTCCATTTAAATAATAATTTTTTCTTTTTTACTCTTCCTGCAAAGGTGGACAACCTCACATTTTACCAAATTATACTCCATCTGCCAAATTTTTGCCCACTCACTTAACCTGTCTTTGTCCTTTTGCAGACTCTTTGTGTCCTCCTCACAATTTGCCTTCCTACCTATCTTTGTGTCACCAGAAAATTTGGCTGCAGTACAGTCAGTCCTTTCATCCAAGTCATTAATATAAATTGTAAATAGCTGAGGCCCCAGCACTGATCCCTGTGGCACTCCACCAGTTAGTTTGCCAATCTGAGAATGACCCATTTATCCCTGCTTTCTGTTTCCTGTTAGCTAACCAATCCTCTATCCATTCTAATATATCACCCCAACACCATGGGCTCTTATTTGTGCAGCAACCTTTTATGTTGCACCTTGTTGAATGCCTTTTGGAAATCCAAGTGCACTACATCTACTGGTTCCCCTTTATCCATTTATCCTCCAAGAACTGTAATAAATTAGTCAAAAGCAATTTCCCTTTCACAAAACCATGTTGCTTCTGCCTGATTGTATTATGATTTTCTACATGTCCTACAACTGCCTCCTTAATAATGGATTCTCACATTTTCACTTGATATCGTGGGGTTATGCTGTGAATAACTCACTACCTCCTAATCTCAGCAGTACTGGAAATCCCATCACCCCCCACTCCCTCGCTCCACAACCCCCCCCCCCCCCCCCCCCCCCGACCCCCTCCCGCAATGAGAACATTTAATATCAGTTTGAAATGAATAGGATCCAATTTCTGCTGCAGCCCCCAAACCCTCAATGTAAGCTGCTGTTTACATTGCCAGCTATCAAGTGAGACTGTGATGGTCAGCATTCTGAGGCCTCGCAGTCGATGTGGTTTCTAACATCAAGCTGAATTTGGACACAGTGACCCACACAAGGATTGCATTGAGCGGGAGCACACAGTTATATACAATATCACACAGTGAGGAGACAGGAGAGAAATGGAAAACACCACCAGAAAGAAACTCACAATTCAACACAGAACACTTAGGCAGTTGAGGCCAGATAATAATAATGACACAAAAAAAGGTAGGAACGTATGTTATGAAGAGGACATACGGAGTTTGCAAATGAATATAGATAGGTTGAATGAGTGGGCAAAGACCTGGCAAGTGGAGTATAATGTGGGAAAACATGAAGTTATTCACTTTGGTAGGAAGAATTAAAAAAGCAGAGTATTATTTAAACAGAGAATGGCTGCAAAATTCTGAGGTGCAGAGGGATGTAGGTCTTTTTGTGCATGAGTCACAAAAAGGTACAGAAAGTAATTAAGAGGGCTAATGGAATGCTAGCTTTTATTAAGAGAGTAATAGAACATAAAAGTAAGGATGTAAATGCTTCAGTTGTACAGAGCATTGATGAGACTTGAATACTGTGGGCTATTTTGGTCTTATTTAAGGAAGGATGTAAATGTGCTGGAGACGGTTCAGAGGAGGTTTACGAGATTGATACCTGGAATGAGTGGGTTGTCTTATGAGGAAAGGTTGGACAGACTGGGCTTGTTTTCATTGGAGTTTAGAAGAGTGAGGGGTGATTTGACTGAAGGTTATAAGATCCTGAATGGTTAAAAACAAAAAACTGCGGATGCTGGAAATCCAAAACAAAAACAGAATTACCTGGAAAAACTCAGCAGGTCTGGCAGCATCGGCGGAGAAGAAAAGAGTTGACGTTTCGAGTCCTCATGACCCTTCAACAGAACTGAGTAAATCTTAGGAAAGGAGTGAAATATAAGCTGGTTTAAGGTGAGGGGCGGTGTGGGGGGGTGGGGGAAGGGGTGGTGTGGGGAGAGAAGTTGGGGGGGTGGTGTGGTTGTAGGGACAAGCAAGCAGTGATAGAAGCAGATAATCAAAAGATGTCAAAAGAACTAAAGAACATAGAGGTGTTGAAGGTGGTGATATTATCTAAACGAATGTGCTAATTAAGAATGGGTGGCAGGGCACTCAAGGTACAGCTCTAGTGGGGGTGGGCTGGAAAGACTAGCAGGGCATACAAGATTTAAAAATAATGGAAATAGGTGGGAAAAGAAAAATCTATATAAATTATTGGAAAAAACAAAAGGAAGGGGGAAGAAACGGAAAGGGGGGTGGGGATGGAGGAGGAAGTTCAAGTTCTAAAGTTGTTGAATTCAATATTCAGTCCGGAAGGCTGTAAAGTGCCTAGTCAGAAAATGAGGTGTTGTTCCTCCAGTTTGCGTTGAGCTTCATTGGAACAATGCAGCAAGCCAAGGACAGACATGTGGGCAAGAGAGCAGGGTGGAGTGTTGAAATGGCAAGCGACAGGGAGGTTTGGGTCATTCTTGCGGACAGACCACAGGTGTTCTGCAAAGCGGTCGCCCAGTTTACGTTTGGTCTCTCCAATGTAGAGGAAACCGCATTGGGAGCAACGAATGCAGTAGACTAAGTTGGGGGAAATGCAAGTGAAATGCTGCTTCACTTGAAAGGAGTGTTTGGGCCCTTGGACGGTGAGGAGAGAGGAAGTGAAGAGGCAGGTGTTGCATCTTTTGCGTGGGCATGGGGAGGTGCCATAGGTGGGGGTTGAGGAGTAGGGGGTGATGGAGGAGTGGACCAGGGTGTCCTGAAGGGAACGATCCCTACGGAAAGCCGCCGGGGGGGTGAAGGGAAGATGTGTTTGGTAGTGGCATCATGCTGGAGTTGGCGGAAATGGCGGAAGATGATTCTTTGAATGCGGAGGCTGGTGGGGTGATAAGTGAGGACAAGGGGGACCCTATCATGTTTCTGGAAGGGAGGAGAAGGCGTGAGGGCAGATGCGCGGGAGATGGGCTGGACACGGTTCAGGGCCCTGTCAACGACTGTGGGTGGAAAACCTCGGTTAAGGAAGAAGGAGGACATGTCAGAGGAACTGTTTTTGAAGGTAGCATCATCAGAACAGATGCGACGTAGGTGAAGGAACTGAGAGAATGGGATGGAGTCCTTACAGGAAGCGGGGTGTAAGGAGCTGTAGTCGAGGTAGCTGTGGGAGTCGGTAGGCTTGTAATGGATATTGGTGGACAGTCTATCACCAGAGGTTGAGACAGAGAGGTCAAGGAAGGGAAGGGAAGTGTCAGAGATGGACCATGAAAATGATGGAGGGGTTGAGATTGGAAGCAAAATTAATAAATTTTTCTAAGTCCCAACGAGAGCATGAAGCAGCACCAAAGTAATCATCAATGTACCGGAGAAAGAGTTGTGGAAGGGGGCCGGAGTAGGACTGGAACAAGGAATGTTCCACATACCCCATAAAGAGACAGGCGTAGCTGGGGCCCATGTGGGTACCCATAGCCACACCTTTTATTTGGAGGAAGTGAGAGGAGTTGAAGGAGAAATTGTTCAGCGTGAGAACAAGTTCAGCCAGACGGAGGAGAGTAGTGGTGGATGGGGATTGTTCAGGCCTCTGTTCGAGGAAGAAGCTAAGGGCCCTCAGACCATCCTGGTGGGGGATGGAGGTGTAGAGGGATTGGACGTCCATGGTGAAGAGGAAGCGGTTGGGGCCAGAGAACTGGAAATTTTTGATGTGACGTAAGGTGTCAGAGGAATCATGGATGTAGGTGGGAAAGGACTGGACAAGGGGAGAGAGAAGGGAGTCAAGATAACGAGAAATGAATTCTGTGGGGCAGGAACAGGCTGACACGATCGGTCTACCAGGACAGTTCTGTTTGTGGATTTTGGGTAGGAGGTAGAAGCGGGCCGTCCGAGGTTGGGTGACTATCAGGTTGGAAGCTGTGGGAGGAAGATTTCCAAAGGAGATGAGGTCAGTGACAGTCCTGGAAACATGGTATTGACAAGGTGGACATAGATAGGGTGTTTCCTCTTGTAGGTGAGTCCAGAACTAGGGGACACTGTTTTAAAATTAGGGGTCACCCTTTTAGGACAGAGATGAGGAAAACTTTTTTTCTCTCAGAGGGTTCTGCGACTTTGGAACTCTCTGCCTCCGATGGTGGTGGAGGTGGGGTCATTGAATATTTTTAAGGCGAAGGTAGATTCTTGTCAGGCAAGGGAATCAAAGTTATTGGAGATAGATGGGAATGTGGAGTTTGAAACACAAACAGATCAGCCGTGATCTTAGTGAATGGTCTGCTCCTATTTTGTATGTTCTTATTAATCAGAATAACAACAAAAGCTTGATATATGAATGTAGCATAACCTGTTTACAAGATAGTGTGTGTGGAAGTGAGTGAACGTGTGTGTGTATGTCTGTGTGTGAGAGAGTTTGAGTGTGTGTGTGTGAGAGAGTTAGTGTGAGTGTGAGTGTTTTTTAAAAATTTGTTCACGGATGTGGGCTTCGCTGGCTGGGCCGGCATTTATTGCTCATCCCTAATTGCCCTTGAGAAGATGGGGATGAGCTGCCTTCTTGAGCTGCTGCAGTCCCTGTGGTGTAGGTACACCCACAGTGCTGTTAGGGAGGCAGTTCTAGAATTTTAACCCAGTGACAGTGAAGGAACAGCAAAATAATTCCAAGTGAGGATGGTGAGTGGCTTGGAGTAGAACTTCTGGGCCGTGGTGTTCCCATGCATCTGTTGCCTTTGTCCTTCTAGATGGTTGTGGTCGTGAGTTTGAAGGTGCTGCCTAAGGAGCCTTGGTGAATTCCTGCAGTGCATCTTGTAGATGGTACAACACTGCTGCTACTGTGTGTCGGTGGTGGAGGGAGTTAATATTTGTGGATGAGGTGCCAATCAAGTGGGCTGCTTTGTTCTGGATGGTGTCAAGCTTCTTGAGTGTTCTGGGAGCTGCACTCATCCAGGCAAGTGGAGAGTATTCCATCACACGCCTGACTTGTGCCTTGTAGATGGGGAATCAGAGGTGAGTTACTCACTGCAGGATTCCTAGCCTCTGACCTGCTCTTGTAGTATTTATATGGCTAGTTCAGTTCATTTTCTGGTCAATGGTGACCCCAGAAATTGCTGATGGTTGGGTATTCAGTGATGGTAATGCTATTGAATAACAAGGATAGGTGGTTGGACTTTCTCTTGTTTGAGGTGGTCATTGTCTGGCAGTTGTGTGACCTGAATGTAGTTTGCCACCTATCAGCCCAAGCCTGAATATTATCCAGGTGTTGCTGCATGCGAGAATGAACTGCATCATTATCAGAGAAGTTGTGAATAATCATCAGTGAACATCCCCATTTCTGACCTTATGATGGAAGGAAGGTCATTGATGAAGCAGCTGAAGATGGTTGGGCTGAGGGCACTACCCTGAGGAACTCCTGCAGTGATGTCCTGGACCTGAGATGACTGACCTCCAACAACCACAACCATCTTCCTTTGTGCTAGGTATGACTCCAACCAGCGGAGAGTTTTCCCCCTGATTCCCTTTGACTCGAGTTTTGCTAGGGCTCCTTGATGCCACACTCGGTCAAATGCTGCTTTGATGTCAAGGGCAGTCACTTTCACCTCACCTCGGGAGTTCAACTTTTTGAATCCATGTTTGGATCAAGGCTGTAATGAGGTCAGGAGCTGAGTGTGTGTGTGTGTGTGAATAAGTGTGTGTGAAAGTGTGCATGTGTGTTCGTAAGTGGATGTTTGTATGAATGTGTGTGTGAGTATGTGAATGTGTGTGTTGCCTGACTGAGATGATGGTGCAGGGAGGGGTTTGACAGCTGCTTTCTCTCTCTCTCTCTCTGGGTTTATTGTTACCTAGAGACGAGTGCTGGCTCTCACCCAGTTTTTCCTGCAGTTCTGTGCTGCCCAAGTTCTGATGGGAAATTTATAGTATGTAAGTGTTGCAGTCTTAAAGAGACACCATCTTTTTTAGTCAAAGTGATGTCTTGAAGATGGTTTAAATTCCAAAACCATTTACCTGAATCATTTGATGAAGAAATTTTCAAAGCTGAGATAATTTTTTATTCCAATATTGTACCCGTGTTATATGGTCAGTCTAAGACTGTTTGTATCAGCGCCAGGACTGATCATTGATGAGCAGAAGCAAACCCTCACATTTTGCAGCTCCCATTCAGGTCCATGCACAGCACCTGGTATTACTGCTGGGGGTGATCAGACTGCAAAATAAAACAGCTGGAGCCTGGATCAGAGCCCTACACCGATTGGCCAGTTGTGTCTGTTTAATTTAATTGCACACATTAAGCAGACACAATAGAATGATTGGGAAATGAAAGTATTCTGTGGGGTCTGTCCTTGTACAGGAATGTTTGGCTCGATATGTAAATACACTGCCAAGTGTGCACTGCACCCCACAGTCCAGGAGAGCCTGTAAGTCCTATTGTGGCTACTGCCTGTAATATTGTATGTATAACTGCTTCACTTCTTACATCACTCTGTGTACTAATGAATGTTCCACTGCACACACACCCCAATTCAGACGCCAAATGATAAAAGAAAGTAATTTACTCCCATCTGAAACCATATGATGCATGTGTGTCTCAGTGTCAGCTCCTGAATGTGTACACAGTACACAGCACGTCCAGGGGGAAACCATCACATTCAGGTTGCACAACTCATGTACAGTAGGATATGTTTCAGATTGTGTGGCTATATGTTTTGCCATGCGTTTTTTATTCATTCATGGGATGTAGGTGTCGCTGGCTGGGCCAGCATTTAGTGCCCATCCCTAATTGCCCTTGAGAAGATGATGGTGAGCTGCCTTCTTGAACCACTGCAGTCCATGTGCTGTAGGTACATCCTCAGTGCTGTTAGGGAGGGATTTTGACCCAGCGACAGTGAAGGAACGGTGAATATTTTCAAGTCAGGATGGTGAGTGACTTGCAGGGGAACTTGCAGGTGGTGGTGTTCTCATCTATCTGCTGCCCTTGTTCTTCTGGGTGGTAATGGTCATGGGTTTGGAAGGTGCTGACTAAGGAGCCTTGATGAATTCCTGCAATGCACCTTGTAGATGGTGCATACTGCTGCTATTGTGCGTCGGTGGAGGAGGGAGTGAATGTTTGTGGCTGGGCTGCTTTGCCCTGGATGGTGACCATCTGTGAGGAACATCATTGAATATTGACTAGTAACTTTACTAAAAGTGAAAAGACTTGGAGGACCACTGAGGTCCATGTGGTGTAGGTACACCCACAGCGCTGTTAGTAAGGGAGTTCCAGGATTTTGACCCAGGGACAGTGAAGGAATGTCGATATATTTCCAAGTCAGGATGGTGAATGATTTGGAGGGGAACTCCCAGGTGGTGATGTTCCCATGTATCTACTGCCTTTTTAGGTAGTAGGTGGTGAGAGTGTTTGCCCTTGGTTTCAAGGCCTTATTTGACCGAGCGTGGCATCAAAGAGCCCCAGCAAAACGAGTTAATGGGAATCAGGGGGAAACCGCTTCGCTGGTTGGAGTCATACCTAGCACAAAGGAAGGTGGTTGTGGTTGTTGGAGGTCAGTCATCTCAGCTCCAGGACATCACTGCAGGAGTTCCTCAGGGTAGTGTCCTCGGCCCAACCATCTTCAGCTGCTTCATCAGTTACCTTCCTTCCATCATAAGGTCAGAAGTGGAGATGTTCGCTGATGATTGCACAATGTTCAGCACCATTGGTGACTCCTCAAATACTGAAGCAGTCCATGTCCAAATGCAGCAAGACCTGGACAATATCCAGGCTTGGGCTGACAGGTGGAAAATAACATGTCACACAAGTGCCAATAAGAGAGAATCTAACCATCGCCCCTTCTCTTTTAATGGCGTTTCCATTGCTGTATCCCCCACAATCAACATCCTGGGAGTTACCATTGGCCAAAAAACTGAACTGGACTAGCCATATAAATACTGTGGCTACAAGAGCAGGTCAGAGGCCAGGAATCGTGCGACGACTAACTCACCTGATTCCCCAAAGTGTGTCCACCATCTACAAGGCACAAGTCAGGAGTGTGATGGGATACTCCCCACTTGCCTGGATAAAAGCAGCTCCAACAACACTCAAGAAAATTGACACCATCCAGGACAAAGCAGTCCACCTGATTGGCACCACATTCACTCCCTCAACCACCGACGCACAGTAGCAGCAGTGTGTACCATCAACAAGATGCACTGCAAAAACTTACCAAGGCTCCTTAGACAGCACCTTCAAACTCACAACCGCTCACGAACACACCCAACCCCAGCAGGCGTGGAAACTCCCAGCCCACCAGCACCACCATCTAGAAGGACAAGAGCAGCAGATAGATGGGAACACCACCACCTGGAAGTTCCCCTACAAGCCACTCATCATCCTGACTTGGAAATATATTGCCGTTCCTTCACTGTTGCTGGGTCAAAATTGTGGAACTCCCTTCCTAATAGCACTGTGGGCGCACCTACACCACATGGACTGCAGCAGTTCAAGAAGACAGCTCACCACCACCTTCTCAAGGGCAATTAGGGATGGGCAATAATTGCTGGTCTAGCCAGTGATGCCCACATTCCATAAATGAATAAAAAAAGAGTCCCGGGTTTAGAAGGTACTGTTGAAGGATGTTTGGTGAGTTGCTGCAGTGCATCTTGTAGATGGTACAGACTGCTGGCACTGTGCGTCGATGGAGGGAGTGAAAGTTTAAGGTGGTAGAGTATCGATCAAATGGGCTACATTGTCTGGGCTGATGTTGAGCTCCTCAAGTGTTGTTGGAACTGCACTCATCCAGGCAAGTGGAGAGTATTCCATCACACTCCTGATGTGCCTTGTGGATGGTGGACAGGCTTTGGGGAGCCAGGATTCCTAGTCTCTGACCTGCTCTTGTAGCCACAGTGTTTATATAGCTAGTCCAGTTCAGTTTCTGGTCAATGGTAACCCCCAGGATGTTAATAGTGGGGATTCAGTGATGGTAATGCCATTAAATGTGAATGGGAGATGGTTAGATTGTCTCTTGTTGAAGATGGTCATTGCCTGGCACTTGTGTGACATGAATGTTACTTGCCACTTATCAGCCTAAGCTTGAATGTTGTCCAAGTCTTGCGGCATTTGATATGGGATGCTGAACATTGTGCAATCATCAGCAAACATCTCCACTTCTGACCTTATGATGGAAGGAAGGTCATTGATGAAGCAGCTGAAGATGGTTGGGCCTGGAACACCACCCTGAGGAGCTCCTGCAGCGATGTCCTGGAAGCTGAGATGACTGACCTCCAACAACCACAACCATCTTCCTTTGTGCTAGATATGACTCCAACCAATAGAGAGTTTTCCCCCTGATTCCCATTGCCTCTAGTTTTGCTAGGGCTCCTTGATGCCACTCTCGGTCAAATGCTGCCTTGATGTCAAGGACAGTCACTCTCACCTCACCTCAGGAGTTCAGCTCTTTTGTCCATGTTTGTACCAAGGCTGTGATGAGGTCTGGAGTTGCCTTGTCCTTTCAGAACCCAAACTGGGCATCAGTGAGCAGGTTATTGCTAAGCAAGTGATGCTTGATAGATCTGTTGATGATCCCTTCCATTCCTTTAATGACAATCGAGAGTAGACTGATGGGGCGGTAATTGGCTGGGTTGGATTTGTCCTGCTTTTAGTGTACAGGACATACCTGGTCAATTTTCCACATAGCCGGGTAGATGCCAGTGTTGTAGCTGTACTGGAACAGCTTGGCTAGGGGCGTGGCAAGTTCTGGAGCACAATCTTCAGTACTATTGCTGGAATATTGTCAGGATCCATAGCCTTTGCAGTATCCAGTACCTTCAGCTGCTTCTTGATATCACATGGAGTGAATCAAATTGACTGAAAACTGGCACCTGTGATGCTGGCGACCTCCAGAGGAGGCCGAGATGGATCATCCACTTGGCACTTCTGGCTGAAGTTTGTTGCAAATGCTTCAGCCGTTTCTTTTGCACAGATGTGCTGGGCTCCCCCATCACTGAGGATGGGGATATTTGTGGAGCCTCCTCCTCCAGTGAGTTGTTTAATTGTCCAACACCATTCACGACTGGATGTGGCAGGACTGCAGAGCTTAGATCTGATCTGTTGATTGTGGAATCGCTTAGCCCTGTCTATCACTTGCTACTTCTGCTATTTGGTACGCATGTTGTCCTGTGTTGCCATCAGATTAGCATCTTATTTTTAGGTAGGCCTGGTGCTGCTGCTAGCTTGCTTTCCTGCACTCCTTATTGAACCAGAGTTGATCCCCAACTCTGTGGTAGAGTGGGGGATATGCCTGGCCATGAGGTTATAGATTGTGGCTGAGTACAATTTTACTGCCCCTGCTGATGGTCCACAGCAGTGCATGGATGCCCAGTTTTGAATTGCTAGATCTGTTCTCAACCTATCCCATTTAGCACGGTGTAGTGCCACACAACACAGTGGGTGGTATCCTCAATGTGATGCTAATGCCGGTGATAGTGACAGTGGCAGTGCCAGTAGTCGTGCCAATGCCCATTAGATACAGCTTCCCCCTTATCCCAATATTGCCTCAGAGATGACCTATGGGACTGGCAATAAGGTTCTGCCTCTTGGCAATACCATCCTGCAGCAGTCATTAGACAGGGACTTGGGTGATGGGCTGCTCCGTTAATGGGCTCAGAATTGTGCTTCACAGTAAACCTGCAGCCTTGGCCCAGGCTGTTCATGGCCTGAGTTGTCTTTATCCTGAGAGCTGACACTAAGTTATCCTCTTTCCTTTAAATTTCACACTATTCTGCTTTCAACGTGCTCTATGCATCTGTCCAAATGTGGCCCTGAAGATATGCAAATAACCTGGTCGCAAAGAGCTGGGCCTCGCACCAGTCACACTGACTCCTGCCACAACCCAACCAGGTCAAAACCTCACCCAAAAGCCAGGAGGAATTTGTATTCTTGAATTTAGACAAGACCATCAGCAGAGACAATCAAGTCTTCAACGCACAGATCTGAATTTTGGTAAACTTATTTCTGGAAATAATTACATTAGCAACAGATCAGTGAGAAGGACAAGGGTGTAATTTTAATAAACAAAGGCTTGTAACTGCATTGTGCATTGATTTTTCGAGCAGCTCTGGTGTGTGATCTGGGTTTTGAGTCGATGCAGAGTGATGTTAGCAATGGTGGGGAATGCTCCTATCATCTTTAAAAGTGTAATTAATTTTTCACAGCCTTTAGGGGAATAAGCAGTGAGTTGATTCTCTGTTCCTTCAGGCAAAGTAATCTTCATAAAGGATGCTGCAAGGCCTAAAATACTGCAACATCGAGTAGTATCACTTAAAGGTGTACTCGTACCATAGGCATTTGTAAAATACTCTGCAGTTTTCTCTGCTTAACCTTATCATTCTGACAATATTTCAGGCAGCTAGAAAAAGGAATGTCATCCCACCTGATTTTCAGATTTGCTGCCTATCCCCACATCGCCCTCCCAATCTCTGCTTATTTCCCCAAATCTACTCTTTCGAGCCCCATGCCCCCAGACCCAGCCTCCATTTCTATATCCCACCCAACAGTGTGCTCTGTGACAAGGGATCCTAAGACCCTCCACCAGCATCTCAAAGTTCAGCTCTTGAGAGGTGGGGTTAATATGTTGCTTCTATGATGATCTATGAAAGGGAGTCAGCAGGTGCCTTAGTTAAATAGATGTTCCAAGGGGGGCAGGCCCAACTTTTGCTGAGTGTAGTGTCTCTCTGACCTTGGCTTGGGTCACGAGGCAACTCTCCATCCACCTCTCAGCTCCCTACCAGAAGCTGACCATTCCTAATTAATAAAGATTCGTCTCCAATAACAAAATGATTTGCCCTCAACCCTTTTAAGCCAAATGTCAAAGAGGTATTGACCCCAATTCATGGATTTAATCGGCTGACGCTATCAAAATGCCTTCCTCAAATATCAATAGGTCTAAATGCAATTGAGCGGGAAAGGTAACCAATGTGGTTTTAATGCAAGAATTGGAGCTAATGACATCAGGAATTCAGCATTTGCACTTGTCAGACTATTTCCCAGCCAATGGTTCAAGTTTCTGAAGTTTGAAGAGATTAAGTTATAAAGCAACTCTCTCATTGCCCTGCGCATCATCAAGAGTCACGTTACATTTTAATTTCATTATTTCAGCTTTGTCTTTCAGTTACAAACAGCACGTTATAGGTTGAGGGAAAGGGGTTTTTTTTTGAAGATTCTATGGAGCATTTTGGGGAGATAGTATCTCAGGTTTCAAAAATTGAGATATTTAGGTAACTTGGCTGTAAATGAATTATCTATTTTGGGGCTTCTCTGGTTGGAATATTCTCCTGCCTCTCACCCTCAGTCCTCCTGCATGAACAACAGGCATCCAGCTGGGGACAGACCCCCAATAACACAGCATCAGGGAAGCACGATAACAAATTAGCAACTAAAATAATTATTTTCTCTGTGAATGTGAGTCAGAGGGAGGGCTCAATGTAAATGGTAAACAAGAACAGAAAATACTGGGAATACTTGGCAGGTCTGGCAATATCTGTGGAGAGAGAAACAACGTTTCAGGTTGATGCCCTTTCATCAGATGCAGGATAAGTTAGAAACGTTACAGGTTTTAAGCAAGTGTAGAATCGGGGAAAGGCGAGTGGGAGGAATGAAGAAAAGGGGAGACCTGTGATAGGATGGAAGACAGAAGAGATTAAATGACAAAAGGGATGATAATGAGACCAAATAAAGAAACAAAAGATGGGTTTAGAGTAGGTGTAAATGGGGAAAAAGCAGAATCATTACAAACAGCGGCTGTATGAAAAACAAGGGCAGAGTTAAGCTGAAATTGTTGAACCCAATGCTGAGTCTCAAACTCAATTGAACCAATGCTTTTTGAGAATTTCTGGGCTAAATCAAGGAATTTGTCAATAATTGAAATGTCGGATCCACTCACAAAAATCTTGCAGGCTGCTATAATGATTAAATTATTAAAAGTGTATATTCATTTTTAAACTATGTAATTAAATTGTCTTCACTTTATTTTTGCTTTAAATAGTTTACGTTGCAGTGTGCTGTAATTTAAATTTTGGTTTAATTATATTTAATAGACACTGTCAGTTGACATAGATAACGCAGCAAAGCCACACAATATCTAGCACAGCAAATCACTCACTGAGGCTCTATCTCCCACTTAGTTTAGAAACGGGATTCCGACAGATAAAAGAGAAGTTAAAATATAAAAAACAGAAACTGCTGGAAATATGTAGCAGTTTATAACCCCTTCAGGTCACACCTTTCATCAGATGCCATGAAGTATTTGCACCAAAGCACTAAGCTGTCTTTTCTCTCAGGAAGAGACAGACCTGCTGGAATTTTCCAGAATTCACCACTTTTCTAGTTATTTCTAGTGAATCTGACATGAGTGAATGTTTACAATGATTCTGTGCACAATGTGAGCATAACTTACATGGCTGAAGATATTCTTTGCTAAATTGTTGGTAAACAGGTTTCTTGCAGAGTGCCCATGCTCCATGGTCAGGATCATATTAGCTAGCTGTAGGTCATTAGGGTCCTCCATCAACAGGTGAGCTAATGCCAGGGTGCATTAAGCTGCTGCAGTTGTTAGACTCCCTCACCCTTCAATTCTGGGGCCCAAACAGAGGGGGTGAAAGTTGCCTCTGCTTTCTGTAAGAGTTCTACATGAAAACACTTAGGCAGCATTAATCTGATTGCCAGTGTCCCTATTCTTTAATCCCACACTCAGAGAGGTCAGGGATGACTAGTGTGAGATGTGGCTCTTTACCTAGCGATGGCGTAAGAGGCTGGAGCTGAGGGAGATTGTCACCTTGATCAGTGTATGTCCAACAACTGAGACGATAATCAGAAATAAACATCCGTCACACTGCATGCAAGAAATAGGAAATAGTTCTCAATAATGCAATTCAGTATTATTCAATATATAAAGTACAAAAATAATGAAATGTTCAGTGGCTACGTGTGCATGTAAGTTTCTCTATCTATCCTTGCATCTATCCTTTGTGTTTTTTACTCCCTTTCCCTTTGTCTTCCCCTCCCTCTCTCTTCCTTTGTCATTATCTCTCCCTCTTATTGTTTACTTCTTTCCCTCTCTATCTCCATCTTTCTCTCTCTCTCTCTCTTCCTATCCCTATCTCTCTCATTCTCGCCCTTCCTTGTCTCCCTACTCATCTTTCCCCTCCCCCTTCCCCCCTCTAAGTACAAAAGTTTCCTGCCTTCTCACTCCAGCAGGTTTCATGTGCTGTGTGGTTACAAGCATCGCATGGCAATTAGAGCTCCACTCGTTTGCTCAGGTACAATTAATTGGCTGCAGCAATTAATTAATGTGTTAGAAAGTCAGAGCAAGAGAAAAAAACTTCCGCCCACTTTTCCTATCAGAGAATTTGATCCTGACCATTCAAGCAGCACTGGAAAAAATCCAAACACCAAAACTTTCAAACTTTTCTTATCAAAAATCAAAACTTTTGTTCCCCTCACAACTAATGCCGAACTCATTTCAGATAATAGATAGCATGACTAATGGCTGAAGCATGTAGAAATCATTGGGAAAATGTCCTTGGAAGACAAATGCATTTCAGCAGAATAATTAACTTAATTAACAAATTCACATGCATATTCATCAGGCTATTAATGTCTTCTCAGCTCAGCTTGATGAACATTGGTGTAATAACCATCTCATTTACATAGTGCATTCTACTGCATTCAAAAAGAAACATGCCTCTAGTTTGCATGCTTGTCTCAGAGCTCAACCCAGCTCCAAGTACACAACAGCCAGTCATTAACCTATCTATTAATTGCCCTGTTCCCCAGACTTGAATTGCAGATTCTGTTTCACTGTGACCATGCAGATCTTTAGTCCCCTCTCCCTCTCATTCTCCTTCTCCATCTCTGTCTGTCTGTCTCTTTCTTTCTCTCTCTCTCTCTCTTTCTTGCTCTCTGGGGAATATCTTGGCACCAGTTCTAACTTTCTGTTCCCAAATGCTGCCAGCCTGCATCATGCGAAATTGCCATTTCCCTGGCTCTCTGTGGAGCAATCTTTAAAGGCAGTAAGGTGTGACGCCAAGGACTGGCAGCTTGGCAGCACAGCCTGCGGTTAGCAGAATGCAGGAGATTAGAGAGTGGGGGCTGCCTACCATGGACAAGTAGAATGGTATAAAAAACAGCAGCTGTCGGTATAATTCCTCTAACACTCTGCTTGTGTTCATATTAGAAAAACAGATTAAGCCCCACGCGATACTCATTTATTCCTGACATACGTTAATATTGTATATCTTAATCTGAAATAGCATCAGTATGGCATTGTGCTCCTGTTCTAGAATTGAGGAGGTGTGAAAATATAACAGCGTTTTATGAACAGAATCTGCACAATCAAAGAGAAAGAAACTATGGAATCAAGGAATATTCCAGACACAGGCAGGGAACAGCAAGTATTAAAATATCAAAATAAAGAGCTTCATCATCAGACAATATGCAAAATGAAGGCAAAGTGTATCTATTAATCCACTGATACTGAACAGGGTGAGAGAGGGAAGTAAACTCAATCCTCACTGTGGCTTGAAACAAGATTAAAGAGAGGAAAAAGAGTCTGTAAATCAGCATTTTGAAAATCAAGCAGTCACTGCAGTCTGGGAGATTTAATGTCTCATTTGGTTCCAGATGTGGACACACAATCTGTAGATCACAGCGGCATTTGTGGAGAAATTAGTTACAAAAGTGATTATCCTTTTGTCCCAGGTCCATTCCGAAACGATAAACTGAATATACACATCATACCTCACCCCTGCCCATATCTCACCCACTTCTGCCCATATCATAACCCATCTCCTGCCCATCTCATACCCCATCTCCTGCCCTCATTTTTTTCCTTTTTGTGGGTGTCGCTGGCAAGGCTAGCATTTGTTGCCCATCCCTAATTGCCCTTGAACTGAGTGGCTTGCTAGGCCATTTCAGAGGGCAGTTAAGAGTCAACCACGTTGTGGATTTGGAGTCACATGTAGGCTAGACCAGGTAAGGATAGCAGATTTCCTTCTCTAAATGGGATTAATGAACCAGATGGGTCTTTACAACAATCACAAACAATAATAGTTTCATGGTCACCATTACTGAGACCAGCTTCATAGCTTCCAGCTTTTTTTTATTAACTGAATATACATTCCACCAGCTGTCACGGTGGGATTTGAACCCATGTCCCTGGGCCTCAGGATTACTAGTCCAGTGACATTACCACTATGCCACTATGAGCTTCTTCCTATTTCTCTCCCCTTCCCCTTCCCATTTCACAAAGTTTCCCCTACACATTTCACACTCCTTCCACTGTGCACTTACCACCACCTATCCCTACCCATATCTCTCATCTCCTTCCTGTTTATACCTCTTCCCTCCTGGCATATATCACTGCCCGTTTTTAATATCCTATTTCCAGAATGATTTCCCTCCTGTCTCTGGCTCTTTCTCTGCTTTACAGCTTTACCTGGTGGAGTGAGCAAGCTGTGTCAGTGCCTGCTCCTGGGGCGGGACACTAGGAGCTGAAGTAACTCTCACACCAAGATTCAGTCAAAGTCAGGGCATCCTGGACAAGAGTTACTGAATCAAAATGTCAAATAGGCAACAAAGTCAACCAACTGCTAAAAGTACATATTCTCAGCACTTGCCTCTGAATCTCGAGTTACCCTGAACCACCATTAATTCAGCCAGATAAGGATTGTTCACTTGAAATATACAGGATGTTTTTTATTCAGCAGCTATTCCAAGTGATATACAGACATACATTTACAAGGCACAAAGCCTCAGGCATTTCAGCAGAGGCTCTGCCGATGGATCCAAAACTCTTTATTCAGGGTAATGGTCACTCACTGTAACTGTACAGAGTCACTGTTTATTCAGGGTAATGGTCACTCACTGTAACTGTACAGAGTCACTGTTTATTCAGGGTAAGGGTCACTCACTGTGTAATTGTACAGAGTCACTGTTTATTCAGGGTGATGGTCACTCACTATCTAACTGTACAGAGTCACTGTTTATTCAGGGTAAGGGTCACTCACTGTGTAATTTTACAGAGTCACTGTTTATTCAGGGTAATGGTCACTCACTATCTAACTGTACAGAGTCACTGTTTATTCAGGGTAAGGGTCACTCACTGTGTAACTGTACAGAGTCACTGTTTATTCAGGGTAAGGGTCACTCACTGTAACTGTACAGAGTCACTGTTTATTCAGGGTAAGGATCATTCACTGTGTAACTGTACAGAGTCACTGTTTATTCAGCAGGGTAAGGATCACTCACTGTGTAACTGTACAGAGTCACTGTTTATTCAGGGTAAGGGTCACTCACTGTGTAACTGTACAGAGTCACTGTTTATTCAGGGTAAGGATCACTCACTGTGTAACTGTACAGAGTCACTGTTTATTCAGGGTAAGGATCACTCACTGTGTAACTGTACAGAGTCACTGTTTATTCAGGGTAAGGATCACTCACTGTGTAACTGTACAGAGTCACTGTTTATTCAGGGTAAGGATCACTCACTGTGTAACTGTACAGAGTCACTGTTTATTCAGGGTAAGGATCACTCACTGTGTAACTGCACAAAACGTAAGAACATAAGAAATAGGAGCAGGAGTAGGCCATTCAGCCCCTCAAGCCTGCCCTGTCATTCAATAAGATCATTGCTGATCTGCCCCAGGCTTCATCTCCTCTTTCGTGCCAGCTCCTCACAGCCCTCAACTCCCCGATATTTCAAAAATCTATCTACCTCCTCTTTAAATACTTTCAGTGACCTAGCCTCCACAACTCTCTGAGATAGAGAATTCCAGACATTTACTGCCCTCTGAGAGAATAAATTCCTTCACATCTCAGTTTTAAATGAGTGTCCCCTTATTCTGTAACTATCTCCCCTAGTTTGAGATTCCCCCACTAATGGAAACATCTTCTCAATATCTGCCCTGTCAAGCCCCCTCAGAATCTTGTATGTTTCAATAAGATCACCCCTCATTCTTCTAAACTCTAATGAGAAAAGGCCTAAACTGTTTAGCCATTCTTGATAAGTCAACTCCTTCATCCCAGGAATCAGCCTAGTGAATCTCTTTTGAACTGCCTCCAATGCCAGTATATCCTTTCTTAAATACGGGGACCAAAATTGTACTCAGTATTCCAGGTGTGGCCTCATCAATGCCCTGTACAGCTAGAACAAGACTTCCCTATTTTTAAACTCCAACCCCCTCGCAATACAGGCCAGAATTCCAGTTGTCTTCTTAATTACTTGCTGCACATACATTTCTTGTGTTTCATGCACAAGAACACCCAGATCCCTCTGTGCTGCACTTCTTGGAGTCTCTCTCCATTTAAATAATAGTCTGCCTTTTGATTCTTGCTACCAAAGTGCATGACCTCACACTTTCCTACATTAAACTCCATCTGCCAAGTTTTTGCCCTCTCACTCAACCTGTCTATATCTCCTGAGCTAAAAGCAAAGAACTGCGGATGCTGGATATCCAAAACAAAAACATAAAAACCAGTTCTGTTGAAGGGTCATGAGGACTCGAAACGTCAACTGTGCTCTTCTCCACCGATGCTGCCAGACCTGCTGAGTTTTTCCAGGTATTTCTGTTTCTGTTTTTGTCTATATCCCCTTGCAGATTCCTTATGTCCTCATCACAACATGCCCTCCCACCTATTTTTGTATCATCAGCAAATTTGGATACATTACACTCTGCCCCCTCCTCCAAGTCATTAATATAGATAGTAAATAATTGAGGCCCTAGGACTGATCCTTGTGGCACTCCACTAGTTTCGTCTTTCCAACCTGAAAAAGACCCATTAATCCCGACTCTCTGTCTTCTATGTGTTAAGCAATCTCAATCCATGCTAATACATTACCCCCAATTCTGTGAGCTCCTATCTTGTGCAATACCATTTAATGTGGCACCTTATTGAATGCCTTGTGGAAATCCAAATACATCACATCTACCGGTTCCCCTTTATCAACTCTGCTTGTTATATTCTCAAAGAACTGTAACAAATTTGTCAAACTTGATTTCCCTTTCACAAAACCATGTTGACTCTGTTTGATTGTGTTAAGCTTTTCTAAATGTCCTGCTATTTCTTCCTTAATAATGGACTCTAGCATTTTCCCATCAATAGATGTTAGGCTGACTGGCCTAAGGTTTCCCATTTTTTGTCTCCCTCCCTTCTTGAACAGGGGCGTCATATTAGCAGTTTTCCAATCCGCTTGGACCCTCCTGGAATCCAGTGAGTTCTGGAACGTTTCGACTAATGCCTCCACTATCTCTGTAGCCACTTCCTTTAAAACCCTTGGATGCAGTCCATCAGGTCCTGGTGACTTGTCTGCTTTTAGTCCCATTAATTTCTCAAATACTTTGTCCCTTGTGGTAGAGACAGTTACAAGATCTTTCCTCCCATTAGTTCCTTGCTTATCTGATATCTTTGGGATATTTATAGTGTCCTTCACTATGAAGACCGATGCAAAATATTTCCCTGTTCGCCATTATCAATTCTCCAGTCGCATCCTTCAAGGGTCCCACACTCACTTTAGCTACTCTCTTACTTTTTATATACCTGTAGAAGCTCTTGCTGTTTGTTTTTATATTTCTTGCCAATTTACTTTCATAATACATTTTCTCCCTCTTTATTAGCTTTTTAGTCTCCGCTGCTGGTTCCTAAAAAATTTCCAATCCTCTGGCCTATCACTAGTTTTCATCGCTTTGTATGTCTGAGTTTTTGATTGGATACTCCCCTTGACCGCCTTTGTTAACCATGGGTGGTTCATCCTTCTCATCGAGTCCTTCTTTTTGACTGGGATAAATTTTTGCTGAGTGTTATGAAATATCTGCTTAAATGTCTGTCACTGCTCATCCACTGACCTTCCCCTTAGTCTATTTTCCCAGCCCTCTTTAGACAACTCTTTCTTCACACCTCTGTAATTGTTCTTACTTAAGTTGAGGACACTGGATTGACACTTTGTGACTCTGTATAGAGTTACTGTTTATTCAGGGCAAGCGCTGTGTAACTACCAAATCACTGTTTATTCAGGGTAAGGGTCACTCACTGTGTGACTGTACAGAGTCACTGTTTATTCAGGGTAAGGGTCACTCACTGTGTAACTGTACAGAGTCACTGTTTTGTCTGCACTGGAGTGTTGTGTTTGGCTCTTGTAGAATGCTTCAGCTGGAATTTGGTGACAGAGGGAGGAGGTGCTCCTTTCTTTTTCTGCTTTGGCTCAGAAAGAAGAGCGGCAGCCTTGGTAAGTAGGAACTGGTGAGTGCATTAAAAAACTTGGATTTAACTACAACGCGCCAGGGATAATAGAAATTTAGGGCCAATATAATAAAGTAATATAAATAATCCAAAGTAGAATACAGTTAACATAAAGGAAGTAGAGTTAAGACATGGCAGGGCAGCTCAGTTGAGTGGAATGCATATCCTGTAATCTGTGGGATGTCATGGACGCTACTGGTGTCCAAGACAACCACATGTGCTCCGGGTTTCAGAGCTCGAGCGGCGGCTGGAGTCACTGTGGTGCATCCGCGAGGCCGAGAGCTACGTGGATAGCACATTCAGAGAGGTGGTCACACGCAGCTTAAGGGGCTGGAGCAGAGAGGGGATGGGTAACCACCAGGCAATCCAAGAGAAGTAGGCAGGTAGTGCAGGAATTTCCTGGGGTCCTGCTCACAAATCAGTTTTCTGTTTTGGAAGCTGGTGAGGGTGCTGGTTCCTCAGAGGAGTGCAGTCAGAGTCAGGTTTGTGGTACCACGATCTGTAGAGGAGGGGAGGAAGAAGAAAGGAAGAGCTATAGTGATAGGGGAACAGACAGGCATTTCTCTGGCCAGGGTCCAGGCTGTCATAGATTGGCTGCGACATTATTCTGGTGGAGGGCGAACTGCTGGAGATCATGGTGCACATTGGTACCAATGACTTAAGTAAGAAGGGGGATGTAGTCTTGTGATCAGAATTTAGGGATCTAGGGAGAAAATTAACAAGCAGGACCTCTGGATTACTCCCAGTGCCATGTGCCAGTGAGTACAGAAATAGGAGGATAAGGCAGATGAATGCATGGCTGGAAAGATGGTGCAGGAGGGAGGGCTTTAGATTCCTGGGATACTGGGACTGGCTCTGGGGAAGATGGCACCTGAACAGAGCTGGGACTGAGATCCTTGCAGGGCATTTTGCTGGTGCTGTTGGGAGAACTTTAAACTAACTCAGCAGGGGTGCGGGAACCAAGAGAAAATATTAGAGAGGAATACCAGGGTGCACAAAATACTGGGAGGGTCAGATATTTCTGTAAAGGGAATAGTAAGTTAATAGGTAAAGTTGGAGTGAGGGAGAAAATAACAAAATCCAAATTAGGGTTATAATGCATGTATGTGAATGCACGGAGTATAGTCAATAAGATTGAGGAGTTACAGGTGCAGATTGCCACGTGGAAATATGATGTTGTAGCAATAAGAGAGACCTGGCTTAAGGTAGGGCAGAACTGGGTGTTAAATATTCCCAGGTACAAGGTACAAGGTGTTCAGAAGAGATAGGAAAGGAAGGAAAGGAGGAGGGGTGGCAGTATTGGTTAAGGAGAGCTTTGAAGTTCTGGAGAAAGAGGACGTCCCAGAGGGTTCAACGACAGGGTCAATTTGGCTACGGCTAAGGAACAAAAAGGGTGCAGTTACGTTGCTCGGTGTAGTCTATAGACCACCAACAAGTGAGAAGAATGTAGAACAAATCTGTAGGGAAATTACAGAGAGGTACAAGTATTATAGAGTAGTTATAATGGGTGACTTTAATTACCTGAATGTAAACTGGGACAATGGTAGTGTAAAGGGTGGAGAGGGGCAAAAGTTCCTAAATTGTGTTCAGGAAAATTTTCTGCATCAGGATGTGTCCAATCCAACAAGAAAAGACTGGACCTGGTTCTTGGAAATGAGGTGGACCAAGTAGATCAAGTGTCAGTGGGAGAACATTTAGGAGACACTGGTCATTGTATTGTACATTTTAGGATGATGATAGAAAAGGACAATAGGCAAACCAGAGTAAAAATAATTAACTGGCAGAGAACCGACTTCGATGGGACAAGAGTGGAGCTGGGCAGATAGAATGGAAAGAAAAATGGCGGGAAAAACTAGCTGAACAATGGGCTACCTTCAAAAAAGAATTGGTTCAGGCACAGTCAAGGTATATTCCATTGAAAGGGAAAGGTAGGACAAACAAATCCAGAGCTCCCAGGATGAGGAATGAGATAGAAATTAAGATAAAGAAGAAAAAGTGT
Source organism: Carcharodon carcharias (assembly GCF_017639515.1). NCBI lineage: Eukaryota > Metazoa > Chordata > Chondrichthyes > Lamniformes > Lamnidae > Carcharodon > Carcharodon carcharias. The sequence goes on along the minus strand of NC_054489.1, from coordinate 2,106,533 downwards.
GCTTACGACAGGTGTCAAGAAGAAAATACAACTGAGAACCAAGAGGAATACAGATTCAGAGGGGAGGTGGAAAAGCATATTAGAGAAGCAAAGAGGGATTATGAGAAAAGACTGGCAGCCAACATAAAGGGGAATTCCAAAGTCTTCTATAGGCATATAAATAGCAAAAAGGTGGTAAAAGGAGGAGTAGAGCTGATTAGGGACCTAAAAGGGAATTTACACGTGGACAAAGGGGCCATGGTTGAGGTATTAAATTAATACTTTGCTTCTCCAAGGAGGTAGATGTTACCCAGGCCATGATGATAGACAAGGCAACTCTGTACTAAAAGGGTTAAAAATTGATAAGGAGGAAGTGTTGAATAGACAGTTGATACTTAAAAGTTGACAAAGCACCAAGACCAGATGAGGTGCATCCAAGGATACTGAAGGAAGTGAGAGTAGAAATTGCAGGGGCACTGGCCATAATATTTCAGTCATCCCTAGACTCAGGGGAACTGCCAGAGGATATAGATGGGATGGTCAAACGGGCAGATAAGTGGCAGATGGAATTTAACCCTGAAAAGTGTGAGGTGAAACTCTTTGGAAGGAATAATTTGACAAGGAAGTATTCAATGAACAGCACGACACTAGGAAGTTCTGAGGAACAAAGGGACCTTGGCGTGTGTGTCCATAGATCTCTGAAGGCAGAGGGGTGGTGAAGAAAGCATATGGGACACTTGCCTTTATCAATCGAGGCATAGATTACAAAAATAGGGAGGTCATGTTGGAGTTGTATAGAATCTTGGTGAGGTCACAGCTGGAGTACTGTGTGCAGTTCTGGTCACCACATTATAGGAAGGATGTGATTGCACTGGAGGGGGTGCAGAGGAGATTCACCAGGATGTTGCCTGGGATGAAACATTTAAGTTATGAAGAGAGGTTGGATAGACTTGGGTTGTTTTTGTTGGAGCAGAGAAGACTGAGGGACGACCTGATCGAGGTGTACAAGATTATGAGGGGCATGGACAGGGTGGTTAGGGAGCAGCTGTTCCCCTTAGTTAAAGGGTCAGACTCGGGGGGACACAAGTTTAAGGTGAGGGGCAGGAGGTTTAGGGGGGATGTGAGGAAAATCTTTTTTACCCGGAGGGAGGTGACGGTCTGGAATGCGCTGCCTGGGAGGGTGGTGGAGGCGGGTTGCCTCACATCCTTTAAAAAGTACCTGGATGAGCACTTGGCACATCATAACATTCAAGGCTATGGGCCAAGTGCTGGTAAATGGGATTAGGTAGGTAGGTCAGGTGTTTCTCACGTGTCGGTGCAGACACGATGGGCCGAAGGGCCTCTTTCGCACTGTGATTCTGTGATTGGAGAATTGCAAACATTACACCCTTGTTCAAAAAAGATTGTAAGGATAAGCCCAGCAATTACAGACCAGTCAGTTTAACTTCACTGGTGGGCAAGATTCTAGAAACAATTATTTGGGATAGAATTAGTAATCACATGGACAAATATGGGTTGATAAGGAAGAGCCAGCATAGATTTCTAAAGGGAGAATCGTGTTTAACAAACTTGCTGGAGTTTTTTGGAAAGGTCAATGAGGGCAATGCTGTTGATGTGGTGTACATGGACTTTCAAAAGGCATTTGATTCAGTGCCACACAACAGTCATGTGAGAAAAGTTATTGCTCATGGAATAAAAGGGACAGGAGCAACGTGGATACAAAATTGGCTGAAAAATAGGAAGCAGAGAGTAATGGTCAATGGATATTTTTCGGGCTGGAGGAAGGTTTGTAGTGGAGTTCCCCAGGGGTCGGTATTGGGACCCTTGCTTTTCCTGATATATATTAATGATCTAGATCTTGGTGTGCAGGGGAAAATTTCAAAGTTTGCGGATGATACGAAACTTGGGGGTGTTGTAAACTGTGAGGAGGACGGTGTGGAACTTCAAAAGGACATAGACAAGTTGGTGGAGTGGGCAGATAGGTGGCGGATGAAGTTCAATGTGGAGAAGTGTGAGGTGATGCATTTTGGTAGGAAGAACATTGACAGACAATATAACATAAGGGGTGAAATTTTGAAGGGGGTTCAGGAGCAGAAAGACTTGGGTGTATATGTGCATAGATCAGTGAAGTTGAAAGGACAGGTGGAGAGAGCAGTTAATAATGCATATAGTATCCTGGGCTTTATTAATAGGGGCATGGAGGACAAGAGCAAGGAGGTTATGCTGAATTTATATAAGACACTCATTAGACTTCAGCTGGAGTATTGTGCACAGTTCTGGGCGTCACATTATAGGAAGGATGTGAACACATTGGAGAGAGTGCAGAAGAGCTTTACAAGAACGGTTCCAGGGATGAGAAACTTCAGTTATGAAGATAGATGGAAAGATTGGGACTGTTCTCAGTCAGAAGAAGCCTAAGAGGAGATTTGATAGAGATGTTCAAAATCATGAGGGGGCTGGACAGAGTAGATAGGGAGAAGCTGTTCCTGCTCGTAAAAGGATCAAGGATGAGAGGGCACAGATTTAAAGTGATTTGCAAAAGAAGCAAACGTGGAAATGTGATGTGAGAAAAATTTTTTCACACAACAAGTGGTCCAGGTCTGGAATGCACTGCCTGGAAATGTGGTGGAGACAGGTTCAATCGAGGCATTCAAGAGGGCATTAGATGATTATTTGAACAGAAGCAATGTGCAGGGATACGGGGAAAAGGCAGGGAAATAGCACCAGGTCATAATGCTCATTTGGAGAGCCAGTGCAGACATGATGGGCCGAATGGCCTCCTTCTGTGCTGTTACAATTTTCTGATTCTGTTAATTCAGGGTAAGGGTCACTCACTGTGTAACTGCACAGAGTCACAGTTTATGCAGCTGGGTATGGGTCACTCCCTGTATAACTGTACAGAGTCACTGTTTATTCAACAAATGGTAAAATTCTTATGTTAAGTAATAATAATCTAAATATATTAAATTGTCATGAATAATCTGCCCGGAGGTTGATGCTGCTCATCAAATAGGCTGTGGTCTGCACGCTCGGCACAGAGTATGTTTTGCCCTCATCTGCATATCTTTCAGTAAACAAACTGCTGGAAAGGTTTGAAATAAATATTTGATAGATTTTCTGTTCTGTGAGAGAGATGGTCTCCAGGTGACTTTGTCTCGGATTTTTCCTTTCTCCATCCCAGGTCAGGCAGGGAGGGAGTAAGTGATCCCCTGCATCGCCCTCACATCTCTGCTGCCTGCTTTATGCTCCATGGAATTCTAATTCATAACAGTTTCATTTCAATTTACATAAAGTTGCTTTTGCTGGCGTGAGATGAAGCAGATTGTGTCTGTGATCCAACTCTCCAACTAACAGAAAGCAGCTTCCTACTGGGACCAAGCGCATGCCATCTGATCTCAGCAACTTCTGGGAGGTCCCAACAAATGACAGGTACAGCACGGGGTTAGATACAGAGTAAATCTCCCTCTACACTGTCCCCATCAAACACTCCCAGGACAGGTACAGCACGGGGTTAGATACAGAGTAAAGCTCCCTCTACACTGTCCCCATCAAACACTCCCAGGGCAGGTACAGCACGGGGTTAGATACAGAGTAAAGCTCCTTCTACCCTGTCCCCATCAAACACTCCCAGGACAGGTACAGCACGGGGTTAGATACAGAGTAAATCTCCCTCTACACTGTCCCCATCAAACACTCCCAGGTCAGGAACAGCATGGGGTTAGATACAGAGTAAAGCTCCCTCTACACTGTCCCCATCAAACACTCCCAGGACAGGTACAGCATGGGGTTAGATACAGAGTAAAGCTCCCTCTACACTGTCCCCATCAAACACTCCCAGGACAGGTACAGCACGGGGTTAGATACAGAGTAAAGATCCCTCTACACTGTCCCCATCAAACACTCCCAGGACAGGTACAGCACGGGGTTAGATACAGAGTAAAGCTCCCTCTACACTGTCCCCATCAAACACTCCCAGGACAGGTACAGCACGGGGTTAGATACAGAGTAAAGCCCCCTCTACACTGTCCCCATCAAACACTCCCAGGACAGGTACAGCACAGGGTTAGATACAGAGTAAAGCCCCCTCTACACTGTCCCCATCAAACACTCCCAGGACAGGAACAGCACGGGGTTAGATACAGAGTAAAGATCCCTCTACACTGTCCCCATCAAACACTCCCAGGACAGGTACAGCACGGGGTTAGATACAGAGTAAATCTCCCTCTACACTGTCCCCATCAAACACTCCCAGGTCAGGAACAGCACGTGGTTAGATACGGAGTAAAGCTCCCTCTACACTGTCTCCATCAAACACTCCCAGGACAGGTACAGCACAGGGTTAGATACAGAGTAAAGTTCCTTCTACACTGTCCCCATCAAACACTCATAGGGCAGGTGCTGTTTGAGTTAGATATAAATCTTTATCTGCCTGATGCCTAGTGCTCCCTGCTTAGCGAACCTTAGTTGAGTGCTGAAATTACACACTCGGATGTGATGAAAATCCTTGGAATCCTCAGGTGAAGGAATTAGTTATCTTAAGGGTCAGATATTGAGAGCCGGATGATCAGGTAGAATATTCCATCAATAAAGACTTTCCCATCAGTCCATAAGTGGAAACTAAGACAGAATCCTTCCTGGAGATTTAGTCACCCTCAGGTTGATATTATCCCAGAATTGTCAACAAATGCAGCATTGACAACATTCTAAGATGCAATACTGGCACCTGTTGCTATTCCCCAGTGTCACACCCAACACTGTGACTAAGACTATCCAGAGAAATCACGCTCTTCACATTCAGCTCATATCTTGCCAGGAACTGTAAGATTCAACCGTGGCTGAGAGTTGGCACACCAGCCCATCTGCGTACTGCCAAAGCTCCCCCCGTACCTCTCTACTGTGCACCGATAGCATACTAATTCAGATATTTCAACAATCAGAATTGCTTGAATCATTGAATGCTAAGGAAGGAACCTCAGGTCTAAAAGGTGATCTTTGATTCTGGATGGCTGTTCAGTTTCACAAACAACAAATTACAATCAGACCCTTGTTCAGGAATGTGAATATGAAAAATTCCTTTACTTTTGAAATTCTGCAGCTGTTGATGTGTATTAGTTAATTATTTTACATCAGCTGTTTGTTGCTATGCAATATTATCAATAATGGAAGGTGTTATCAGGCGCAAATAATTGGTGGTCAGAATATTATTGCACTTTAACATGGATATGAAGTGTAATATATACCAGATACAGACACCTATATATCCAATAAACTCCCCATATACCAAAATAAACACTCTAATTATCAAGTACACACCCCATATACGCAATAATAAACATCCCATATATCCAAAAAATACCACAAATACCTGAATCCACCACTATCAACATTCTGGGGATTGCCATTGACAAGAAACTGAACTGGACTAGCTATATAAATACTGTGGCTATAAGAGCAGTTCAGAGGCTGAGAATCCTGCGACGAGTAACTCACCTCCTGACTCCCCAAAGCCTGTCCACCATCTACAAGGCACAAGTCAGGAGTGTAATGGAATACTCTCCACTTGCCTGGATGAGTGCAGCTCCAACAACACTCAAGAAGCTTGACACTGTCCAGGACAAAGCAGCCTGCTTGATTGGCACCTTATCCACAAACATTCACTCCCCCCACAGTAGCACTGTAGCAGCAGTGCATACCATCATTAAGATGCACTGCAGTAATTCGTGAAGCCTCCTTCAATAGCACCTTCCAAACCCACGACCACTACCATCTAGGACAAAGGCAGCAGATAGATGGGAACACCAGCACTTGGAAGTTCCCCTCCAAGTCACTCACCATCCTGACTTGGAAATATATCACTGTTCTTTCACTGTCGCTGGGTCAAAATCCTGGAACTCCCTCCCTAACAGCACAGTGGGTGTAACTACACCACATGAACTGCAGTGGTTCAAGAAGGCAGCTCACCACCACCTTCTCAAGGGCAAACTAGGGATGGGCAATAAATGCTGGCCCAGCCAGCAAAGCCCACATCCTGTAAATTCATTTTAAAAACCCAAGAAAATCCTGATGTAGGCAATAAACACCTCATATATCAGGGAGACACCCACATGTCCCATTAACACCACATATACCTGACAACAGTGGATTGAATTCAGGGGCCACAGTTGTGAATTCAAGAGTTTTAGTTATACAAGATCAGATTGATTTTATACAGCTACATTAATGTTGCAAAAGTAGGGATCTGATTCAGATGAAGTAAAAAAAAGATGAGATGAACTGAGTCCAGTGGGACTGAATGCTCAGCTTGCACTGGCTGTAAGTAAACTAAGTGCCAGTCCTTGATAATGGATGGAATAATCCACCATTTATTTTGGTAAAAGATTTCATTCTAGAGTAGCAGTGATGTAGGGAGCATTGTAGGTGTGTGGCATCATGTAATTTAGTGACACATATAGTACGTCACCAAAGGTCCCCTTGATTTCGGAACTTTGTTTGTGATGGGAGCCCAAGAGGGATGCATAGTGAAATGACTCATGACACACACAGATCTGATGTCCGTGTGAATGGTGATAGATTGTGTGAACTGCTGCCCCTAGCTGACTTTGCACCAAGTTCTCTTCTCCCATTACCCATGTGCTGGCCACATTGGATCCTGGGCATGCAATGTCTAATGTTTAAAATTTGGATCCTTGTGTTCAAATCTCTTCATGACCTTGCCCCTCCATATCTTCTAATCTCTTCAAAACCACCAAGATCTTGTGTTCCTTCAGTTTTGACCTCTTGATCATCCCTGGTTTAATCTCCCCATCATTGGTGGTCATGTCTTCAGCTGCTGGGCTCCAAGCTCTGGAATTCTCTGACTAAACCTCTCCCCTCTCAAACTCACTTTCCTCCTTTAAGACACCTTAAAACGTACCTCTTCCAACAGGCCTTTGGGCAATTTGGAGCACAAGAACAGGTCATTTGCCCAACTGCTGTGTGCTGGTGTTTATCTCAAATAAGTCTCCTCCCGCTTTTCTTCATAGAACCATAGAAAAGGTATGGCACAGAAAGAGGCCATTCAGCCCATCATGTCTGTGCTAGCTAAAAAGAACAAAAAACTAGCTGCCCATTCTAACCCCACCTTCCAGCACCTGGTCCATAGCCTTGCAGGTTACAGCCGTTTAGCTGCAGATCCAGGGACCTTTTAAATGAGTTGAGGGTTTCTGCCTCCATCATCAAACCAGGCAGCGAATTCCAAACACCCAGCACCATCTGGGTGAAGAAGTTTTTCCTCTTGTCCCCTTTAATCCTTCTACCAATCATCTTAAATCTATGCCCCCGATAATTGACCCCTCAGCCAGGGGAAACAGGTCTTTCCCGTCTACTCTATCTTGGCCTCTCATAATCTTGTACACCTCAATCAGGTCACCCCTGATCTCCTCTGTTCTATCTGATCTTTCCTCATAGCTGTAATTTTCAAGTCCTGGCAACATTCTTGTAAATCTCCTCTGTACTCTCTCTACAGCAATTATGTCCTTCTTGTAATGTGATGACCAGAACTGTACACGAAATCCAAGTTTTGACCTGACCAGTGTTTTATACAGTGCCATCATTAATCCCTGCTTTTGTATTCAATGCCTCACCCAATAAAGGAAAGCATTCCATTTGCTTTCTTTACTGCTTTATCCACCTGTCCTGCCACCTTCAGGGACCCGTGGACATGCACTTCAAGGTCTCTCACTTCCTCAACCCCTCTCAATATCCTCCTGTTTATTGAGTATTCCCTTGCTTTGTTTGCCCTCCCCAAATGCATCACCTCACACTTTTCCACATTGAACTTAATTTGCCACTTTTCCACCCACTCAACCAAACCGTTGATATCATCCTGGAGTTGACAGCTAAGTCTTCACTATCAACTACATGCCCAATTTTTGTGTCACCTGCGAATTTCCCAATCATGCCTCCCACATTTAAGTCCAAATCATTGATATATACAACAAGCAGCAAGGGACCCAACATTGAGCCCTATTTCACGCTATCAACATATCCTTCTATTCCTTTCTCTCCTTTGTGTTTATCCAATTTCCTCCTTAAAGGCAACTATATTATTCACTTCAACCACTCTCTGTGATAGCGAGTTCCACATTCTCACTACTCTCTGGATAAAGAAGTTTCTCCTGAATTCTATATTTATGGTCCTTAATTTTGAACTTCCAACAGGTGGAAACATCTCTATGTTTACCCTATTGAACAGTTTCATAATTTTAAAGACCTCTATCAGTTCTTCTCTCTGCCTTCTCTTTCTAAAGAAATAAACACTACCTGTTCAATCTTTCCTGATAGTCATAATCTTTCAATTCTTGCATATCTTCTTCACCTTTTCCAGTACCCCGATATCCTTTTTACAATAATAAGGCCACAACTGTTCAAAGTATTTCAAGTGTTTACAACTTTACCTAACTTCTCAGCTTTTCAAATCTATCCCTCTAGAAATGAATCCGAGTGTGTGCTTTGCAATTTTTATGGTCTTGTTAACCTGTGTCACTACTTCTAAGGACTTGCAGATCTGTTAAGAACGCTGTGAATCTTAATTCATCAACAGACACATGGGAACAGCACCACCTGCAAGTTCCCCTACAAGACACACACCATCCTGACTTGGAAATATATCACCACTCCTTCACTACCACTAAGCTGGATCTCCCTCCCTAGCAGTGAAACATTAATTGGTGCTCTTTGCTTTGGAAAAGTGAATGATTGAGGCAGTTGTGTAGTGCAGTGTGTGGGAGGGCAGCTACTGCCTGTATTACTGATCATTACTTATAGACAGAATCAGCCCAAAAACATGAGGACCTGTTCCCAGAAGGCACTGCATTTGGCAGCTTTTCACACCTCCCTAACCCCTGTGGTGACTGTACATGGATGGCAGGCTGCATGTTCATTATGGTGATTGATTCCACTGGCTTACAGCACTCAGTGGGTGCCTGGGTACCAGGGAGGAGGGATACTGCTACATCTGTGTAACTGTTGGGGCCTATCCAACACTTACTACATCTCCCGCAGGCCTCTGCATTTTCTTCTGGGTTGATTTTTGATGGGGGATGGTTGGTGCTCACACTTCTCAAATTCAGTGAGGCAGATGCAGTGTGAACAACAGATTGAAGCTGAGACCCTCACACACAGGCTGCTTAAAAAGGCAAATCACAATTTTGTACTGTGTGATTTTAAGTAAAGCTGGTTCATCGCGCAAAGCAAGGCCTCAGTCTCAGGCTCTGCTGAAGATCTCCCAACCTGTGCCTGCTGACAATTTTTAGCTCAGACAGCTCTGTTATTGCTTCATGAGGGGAAGCCAGTCTTTGGAATCAAGGCCGATTGCTCTGTTTGGATCTACAGACAGTCTGAGAACAGCGGGGAAGCAGCAAAGCCCATTGCTTCCTCAGGCCAATCATTCCCAGTGCAGCAACTGGACTTCAGCAATTTGCTCCATCTTTGCAAGTGAAGTGGAATGTATTTACGAAGAAAGAATTCAGAGCAGGAGTTGACCATTTGGCCACTCAAGGCCGCTGCGCAATTTGATAAGTTCATGGTTAATCTGATTGTGACATCTTGCTCCCCTGTCTACCTCTCATATCCTTGTCAGTCAAGAATCTGTATAACCCAGTCCTAAGAATATTCAGTGACCCAGCCCTCACTGCTCTCTGGGGAAGGGACTTCCATTGACTAATGACCCTCTGAGAGAAAAAAAATTCTCCTCATCTCCATTTTAAATGGATGTCCTCTTATTTTAAACCATGTCCCCTAGTTCTAATCTCTCCCACAAGGGGAAACATCCTTTCAGCATCCACCCTGTCAAGTCCCCTCAGGATCTTATATGTTTCAATAAGATCACCTCTCAGTCTTCTAAACTGCAATGGATACAGGCCCAACCTTCCCTCATACGACAACCCCTTTATCACAGGAATGTGTTGAGTGAACCTTCTCTGAACTGCTTCTGATGTATTTATATCCTTTTCTTAAATGAGGAGTCCAAAACTGTACACAATATTCCAGATGTGGTCTCACCAACACCCTGTACAGCTGTAGCAAAACATCCTGGCTTTTATAGAAGCAAATTGCTGCGGATGCTGGAAATCTGAAATAAAAACAGAAAATGCTGAAAAAACTTAGTAGATCCAGCAGTTTCTGTGGAGAGAAAAACAGAGTTAATGTTCAGAGCTAAAAAATCCCTACTTTTATGATCCATTCCCTATAGTTAAATAATCTCTAAACAGAGTAACTGTGAAGTGGTGTATCTTTTGTCTGGGTAGCAGGTTAATGTATTAGATGTTTCTACAAGTCACTTTGATTTTTCCCAGAAATGTCTGTGGTAAATTCCTGTGGTCTGTAGACGCTGCTGCAGCTACCTCAATATGTCTGAGGTGCAATGCTGAAGGAGGCTCCACCTGTCAAGGGAGATGGTGACCTCCATCTGTCAGATGATTGGCCCTGAGATCAGTTCTGACTGTGTGGGTGGACACTCCATGCCATTGGCTCTGAAGGTCAAAGTGGCCCTCAGCTTCTTCAGGGGTCAGTGGGGGATCTTTGTGGAGTCTCCCAATCAGCTGTCCACAGTTATGTCAAGCTGGTGACGGAAGTTCTGTTCAGGCGGGTATTGACCATTATTCTTTACCGTACAGATGAGGCCAGCCAGGCTGAGCGAGCCAGAGGCTTTGCAGCGATTGCTGGCTTCCCCCGTGTCCAGGGTGCTATAGACTGTACACATGTGGCCATCAAGGCGCCAGCAGGTGAGCCCGGTGCCTTCGTCAACAGGAAGGGCTTCAACTCCATGAACGTGCAGATTGTGTGTCCACAAGATGCAAATTCTGTAAGTCTGTGCCAGGTACCCTGGCAGCTCCCATCAAGTTTATACCCTGAGACACTCCCAGGTGCCGACGCTCTTCAGTGCTCCAGCTCGATTGGATGGATGGCTGCTGGGTGACAAGGGCTTTCTGTTGAAGGTGTGCCTCATGATGCCTCTCCACCACCCAAGAACAGAGGCAGAGCTGCGTTACTATATGAGCTATGCCTCCGTAAGGGCGGTGATAGAGAGAACCATAGGTCTTCTGAAGATGCACTTCCAATGCCTGGACCCTTCAGGTCGAGCACTACAATACCCCCCAGAGCGGGTGTCACTGATAGTGGTTGCATGCTGCACTCTCCACTATCTGGCAAGGGGGGACCCACTGGCGGGACGGGATTTTGAAGCAGTTGCATAGGCCACAGATATTGGGTCCAGTAGTGAGTGAGAAGAGGGGCATGGTGACGGCTGAGGGCATGGAGGCAGAGGCTCATCATCTGCCTTCGACTGAGCATTGTCCTAGTCCCCAGCAGTCCCCCGAATGCCGGTGCCCTGAGCACTCTCTGCCTCCACCTGCACCTCAAGCAAGTGAGAATTGCCCTCACTAATGTTCACCAAGATACTAGCTGCTGCTCTTCTGCCCACCGAGGTGCTGGTATCTGCGCTGGTGCCTGGTTCAGAGAACAGGTGTGACACAAGCGCAAGTGAAGCCTGGTTGTCCTCCGGTGTGAGGGGTGGTCCTTCGGGGTCCAGAGAGCGAGTGCATGCTGGCGAATCTAAAAGGGAGAACAATGACATGTCATTTGTTAAAGTCATCACACTGTCACTGTGCATGCCAGGGACCCTGGTGAGACAGTGGAGATCTGCATCATGGTGCCATCGACTTTCAATGATCAATGGGGACTCCAGGTTTGACGCTCCCATGAATGAAGAGACTGCACTAGGATGGTTGCAGAATCTGAAACTCTCACCTCTGTGCACTGCATTCTTACCTCCTCCTGGCACACCCGCCTCTCTACGCCCAGTTGCACGGGGACCGTGCCAGCTCTCCAGCTCCAGGGCATCCTGCTCAAACCTGCTGAGCAGCAGCAGGTTGGGTGGGGCCTCTGACTGTAGGTGCCCTCTCGGCTTGGTTCTGGTCCGTCTTCTCCTGAAAGGACAGAGGAGCATTGATTAGCCCACTCTCAGGAACACCTCACAGGGCACATCTGAGCCGTGGCCCTCCAGCCACAAGACACTCAATCCAAGCAGCCAGGGCTTGCCCCCTTGACCAGCTCCAGCATCCTTGCCATTTGGCACTCAGACTCTAACACCCCTGAGGTCTACAGTGGACGGCCACACTTTAACACTTCCGCACACTGACCTGTGCCAACACAGTACTCACCCTTCCTGAGCACAGCAGATCATTGGACCTCCAGCACTGCACCCAGGAGCGCCGCACCACACCATGGCTGCTCACCAGCGCTGCCACCTCCTCTCATGCCCTCTTACTGAGGTGCGGCGGTCTTCACCTCCCATCTGTAGGGACAAGGGTGTCCCTCCTGGAAGCCGCCTCCTCCAGGAGGACCATGAGGCACTCATCTGATAAGCAGGAGCCAAGCGCCCACCTGCCCTGCCCTCCCACCTGGTGACTCCAGCTGCACTCGACTCCATCACTTGAGTGTTGCTAACGCAGAGCAGACGTTCTTCTGTGACAGCCTTCCAGAGGCTGCCTGGGCCATTTTTAAACCGGCTGCCGGACCACCATTGGACCCAACAGCCGACAGGCCCTCACACCCACTCGGCCCTTCGCAACCAGTGGGGAGCCGTGTTTCATGCTGGGCAGGCCTCAATTGGCCCACCCAGCGTGAAATCGTGGTCGGGGGCAGATCGCAGGCAGCAGCCCATTTCCCATTTCACACCCGCCTGCCAAACTCAAAATCCTGCCCATAGAGTCTCTCTGCAGAGATTGGCTTTGGAGGGTGGGCATTATAAAATAAAGGATAACGTCCACAGGGACTTGACGCTGTCGACCTGGGGTTCTCTTGGGTGTCTGGTCCTGGTGGATGCCTGGACGTTCTCACCAAATCTCAGCTTTGCAGGTCCCAATGCAGGCTAGTTACACCCAGCTGGGGGTTCTCTGGCTACAGATTGACAACCACAGCCTATTTTAAGCAAGGTAGAGAGAGGGAGCCAGTCAAGGTAGTCTTCTTTCCTTAGTTTATTCTCCAATAAGACTATCTTCAAAACAAGCAGGTTCACAACTGAAGTTTTTTCCTCTCTCCCATGGGACTCTCTTTTTTGTCTCCCAGCTTTTCATTAATTAAAGTGCTTTGCAGTTCAACACAAACAAACTTCTTCTCAAGCACCATAAATGTCAGGTGATTTCTGGGAAGGGGCTTGTTTACAGTTCCAAGGTGAACTTATGACCTTTTCGAAAAAAGAATCCCAGGTTAGCATCCAGATGCCCAGATCAGGCCAAACATTTCCATCCTGAAAAAGAAAACTTCATTCTTAGAGAAATATGATTCTAACAACAGCACCTCATCTTTCGATTGGGCACTCTACAGCCTTCTGGATTCAGCACTGAGTTCAACAATTTTAGATTGTAACTTCTGCTCCCCTTGTGTTTTGTGTCTCTTTGTTGGGCTGTTTTTTTCTCTCTTGTTTCCCTCTTATTTCCTTTTTGTTGCTTTCAGACAGCATTAAGCCAATCAGGATCCTGCCATTTGCACCTCCTCTAGGACAGCATTAAGCCAATCAGGATCCTGCCATTGACACCTCCTCCAGGCACATCTTTTGTTTTTTTTTTTACTTGGCCCATTATGACTCTCGGTCACACACCTTCCCTTTTGTGCCTTTTCCAACCCTCCATCCTTTCACTTACTGAAAACCTGTTACAAACTTCAGTATCTAGAAGGACAAGGGCAGCAGATAGATATGAATACCACCACCTGGAAGTTCCCCTCCAAGTCACTCACCATCCTGACTTGGAAATATATCATCGTTCCTTCACTGTTGCTGGGTCAATATCCAGGAACTCCCTCCCTAAAAGCACTGTGGGTGTACCTACACCACATGAACCACAGTGGTTCAAGAAGGCAGCTCAACACCACCTTCTCAAGAGAAACTAGGAATGGACAATAATTTCTGGCCCAGCCAGTGACTCTCACATATTGTGCAGGCCTTAAACCTGAAACTGTGACAAGCCTATTTAACTTTTCCCACTTCTGATGTAAGGTCCCAGATCTGAAAATTTAACTCTGCTTCTCTCTTCACAGGTGCTGCCTGACCTGCTGAGTATTTCCAGCATTTTCTGCTTTTATTGTGGATTTCCTGCTTCTGCAGTATTTTGCTTTTGTTTTGCAGTAATTCCCTGGTGTCTTTCTGTCACTTACTGTTAGATCCTGACAACAACAATTCTTTCTGCACACTACCAGGTCACAATGAAGTAACTTTACCATTCCTAAGCATCAGCTTAGCACAGGGCAGAGAAATGTCTTTAAAAAATGTAATGCTTCCAAGAGCCTGAACATAACGCCTACCCTTAAATGCTCACCCCCAGTCCTTGGCCTGCTCCTCTTCCTTATCCACATGAGGTCCCTCAGACTTCCATCCGAATATTGATGACAGCCAGCTCCACCTTCACATCACATCCCTCAACTCCACCACCAAGTCACAAGAACAAATAGGAGCAGGAGTAGATCACACGGCCCATCGAGCCTGCTCCGCCAGTCAATACGATCATGGCTGATCTTGGGCTTCAACTCCACTTTCCCGCTCCCTCCATATCCCTTAAATTCCTGAAAGGCCAAAAATCTGTCTATCCCAGTTCTAAATATAATCAATAATGGTGCAGCCGCAAACCTCTGGGGTAGAGAATTCCAAAGATTCACAACCCTTTGAGTGAAGTAATTTCTCCTCCTCTCAGTCCTAAATGATCAGCCCCTTATCCTGAGACTGTGCCCCCGAATTTTAGATTCACCGACCAGCAGAAACAATCTCTGAGTGTCTACCCTGTCAAACCTGCTCAGAATTTTGTAGGTTTCAATGAGATCACCTCTCATTCTTCTGAACTCCAGAGAATATAAATCCAATTTACTTAGCCTCTCATCCCTGGGGCCAATTTAGTGAACCTTCACTGTACACCTCCAATGCAAATATATTCTTTCTTAAATGTGGAGACCAAAACTGCACACAGTATTCCAATATTTGATCTCATCAAAACCCTATCTCATTGTAGCAAGATTTCTTTATTCCTGTACGCCAATTCCCTTGCGATAAAGGTCAACAAGACATTTGCCTTCCTAATCACTTGCTGCACATTCATGCTAACTTTGTGTTCCTTGTACAAATACACCAAATCTCTCTGAACATCAACACTTACAAATTTCAGCCCTTTTAAAAAATGTTCTGTTTTCCATTCTTACGACCAAAGTGAATAACTTCACACATCCCCATCTGTTATCTTGATGCCCACTCACTATATCAAGTCATGGATGATTCAATATCTCCTCCAGCTGAACATTCAAACACCAAAACCAATTGGTTACAGCCTTGTCACTGATTCCATCTCCCTCCACAAAACTTACTGAGCCCTGAACTATCCAGTATCAACACCACTTATTTCCATCTCTGCCGCATTGTCTGTCTCTGTTCCATTGCTCTCTCCTTCTTTAATGACTTACAAAAATGCATTTATCACAAGCTTTCTGTCATGGCTCTTCCTTCTTCCACTTTTCCTTTGTCCATTTTAAAAAATTCATTTACAGGATATGGGCTTTGCTGGCTGGCCCAGCATTTATTGCCCATCCCTAGTTCCCTTGAGAAGGTGGTGGTGAGATGCCTTCTTGAACCACTGCAGTCCATGTGGTGTAGGTACACCCACAGTGCTGTTAGGGAGGAGTTCCAGGAATTTAATCCAGCGACAGTGAAGGAACGGCGATATATTTCCAAGTTAGGATGATGAGTGACTTGGAAGGGAACTTCCAGGTGGTGGTGTTCCCATCTATCTGTTGCCCTTGTCCTTGGAAGGTGCTGTATAAGGAGCCTTGGTGAATTCCTGCAGTGCATCTTGTAGATGGTACACACTGAACATGAACAGAAGTGTCAGGTGTGAGACAGAACTAAGGATGTCTGCTGCCATTGACTCACTCACAGTCAATGTTGAGTTAATTGGCTTGTTGCAGAGTTTCTGGTTTAAGGCCTACTTCATCCTAAAAGGTTTATTTTAATGTTTGCATTTTATTCTAGAGATTGGTGAGAAACTGGGAATATCAGTCAGTACAAGTTCTCTGTCTTTTGATTCAGTGTTGCTATCCCCATTGTTGTTTACCGCAAGTTACCAGTTAGTGCTGAAGGCCACAGGTTTGAATGATTAGGTGAGGTGCAGTCTGAAAGCACATCAAAGGACAACAGCACCAACAGCGCCAACAACACCAACAGTACCAACAGTGCCAACAACACCAACAGTGCCAACAGCACCAACAGTACCAACAGTGCCAACAACACCAACAGTACCAACAGTGCCAACAGCACCAACAGTACCAACAGTGCCAACAACACCAATGGTACCAACAGTGCCAAGAGCACCAACAGTGCCAACAGCACCAACAGTACCAATGGTGCCAACAGCACCAACAGCACCAATAGTGCCAATGGTACCAACAGCACCAACAGTGCCAATGGTGCCAACAGCACCAACAGTGCCAATGGCACCAACACTGCCAATGGTGCCAACAGCACCAACAGTGCCAATGGTGCCAACAGTACCAACAGTGCTGCCTGCGCCTGAGGGCACGGAGGGTGATAGGGTGGGAACCTTGCCTGTAGAGACAGAGGGCCAGAGAGATGGAGGATATTTCTGAGTTTTGATGAATCACCCTTTGGTTTGACTGTACAATAGGTCTCCTCAGAAGATGAATGAATGGGAGAGAGTGCCACCGTTGGCACTGTTGGTGCTGTTGGCACTGTTGGTGCTATTGGTGCTGTTGGCACCATTGGCACTGTTGGTGCTGTTGGTGTTGTTGGTGCTGTTGGCACTGTTGGTGGTGTTGGTGCTGTTGGCACTGTTGGTGCTGTTGGCACTGTTGGCATTGTTGGTGCTCTTGGCACTGTTGGCACTGTTGGTGTTGTTGGTGCTGTTGGCACTGTTGGTGTTGTTGGTGCTCTTGGCACTGTTGGTACTGTTGGCACTGTTGGCACTGTTGGCGCTGTTGGTGCTGTTGGCACTGTTGGTGCAGTTGGCACTGTTGGTGTTGTTGGCACTGTTGGTACTGTTGGTGCTGTTGGCGCTGTTGGTGCTGTTGACACTGTTGGTGCTGTTGGCGCTGTTGGAGCTGTTGGTGCTGTTGGAATGGGAGAGAGTCCATGGAAAGCAGAGCATGTGTTGGGAAACAACTGAACAAAATGCCCCAGGAGCTAGAACAACAAATGTGGAGAGCAAAGCATGACCTTTGGTTGTTCTTCACTTGGGAGCAAACAGAAAGAGGCATCTCCAGACACTGATATATACAAAGCCTAGCAGATTCCTTCCTGCTGTTACACTGCAAAGTGACAGACGGAATAAGTCTAAGTGTCCATGCTGTCTTGTCCAACAGAAATGTTACAACAGGTTCCTTCACTTGGGATCAGGAGTGATTGTGTTCCAGTGGAGTCAGGAAAAAAGACATAAAGAATTATTCTGCCAAGATTAGGTGATGTGCTAACTGGACCACAAACAAGTCATTCGTCCGACCCTCGAGCAATACTTGTGGTGTTTGGGAGGCAGGGGCTGTTCTGGGTTTTGGGGGATTGGTGCAGAACGCTGTAAGTGTGGCAGCTGTGTGGCCCGTGTGTTTCTGTCACCGGGACCATCAATGTCATTTGTTGTATGGAAGCAGATGGGATGTAGTTGTGATGCCAGCATTGAAATCCGGCTGCTTTAAAATCACTGGGGAGGCTGTAAAGCTGCTGTTTGCAACACAAAGCACCTCCCCCATCAATGCACATAAACACACTGACAATAAACAGGAACTCGTACACAAACAGGCTTCATTTTATGAAGAGTGTGTCACATCACATCCTGGCCACCACTGAAAGAAGCTCATCTGCATATTTACCAATTTTGAAATTTTAAGACACTTGAAAGGAAACATTTCCAGGGACCATTTATTAAAATAAAAGTATGGTTCTGTTAAGGTAGTTTAAGATAAGCCGCGTCTTCATTAGTGCCAAGATTCAGGCTTGGTCTCAATGGCCTGACATAGGAGGTCACCTGCCTTGACAAGGGGAGGGATGACTGTTACCTGCAGAGCTCACAGCTCTGCCACCCAGACCACACGCACAACTAGGCATCACCCTCAATGACATGAATGATTTCACCGCCGTTCAATCCTAAACTTGAGCCTAAAACTGATCTGCCCTCATTGTTAAAGCAAGGCTCAAATCATCTAGACAATTAGAATAAAATGGTTGCCAGGCACTCACCTGAACTAAAACAGAAATACCTGGAAAAACTCAGCAGGTCTGGCAGCATCAGCGGAGAAGAAAAGAGTTGACGTTTCGAGTCTGCCGAAGGGTCATGAGGACTCAAAACATCAACTCTTTTCTTCTCCGCCGATGCTGCCAGAGCTGCTGAGTTTTTCCAGGTAATTCTGTTTTTGTTTTGGATTTCCAGCATCTGCAGTTTTTTGTTTCTCACTCACCTGATCTCTTGCACTCTGACTTCCAGCTCACAAGCATCATTTAACATCGATAATCGTATCCATATATTTCCAGGAATCAAACTGAGATGGCTTGATTGTTATTGGGTGTGTCTGCATTAGTTTTAAGACAGTGCAATGTTTTATGATGACTGGGTCAGAGTCATTACTCCATGCTAACCCCCTGTTTCTCTGTTCCTGTTGTTAGAAAGAGAATGGTTCCAGGGATGAGGAACGTTAGTTATGAAGATAGATTGGAAAAGTTGGGACTGTTTCCCTGGGAGAACAGAGGATTGAGAGGAGATTTGATAGAGGTGTTCAAAATTGTGAGGACAAAGTAGATAGAGAAACACTGTTCCCACTCATGAAAGGATCAAGAACAAAAGAGCACCGATTAAAGGTGACTGGCAAAAGAATCAATGGAAACACGAAGAGAAGCTTTTTCACGCAGTTAGTGGTTAGGATCAGAAATACACTGCCTGAGAGTGTGGGGACAAGTTCAATTGAAGCATTGAAGAGGGAATTGGATTATTATCTGAAATTGTGCAGAGTTACAGGGAGAAAGTGGAGGAATGGAACTAACTGAATTGCTCATTTAGAGAGCCAAAGTAGACATGATGGGCTGAATGGCCTCCTTCTGTGCTGTAACCATTCTGTGATTCTGAAAAGTTAAAGTAAAGATGATGGGATTGGAGATGATGTAACTGGCCCCAGCACAAAGCAGGTGATAATGAAGACATCATCAAGTTATACACGTCACCTGACATTCATTCCTGTCCATCTGCTTCTTGCAGGATTTGCAACAGGCAGACGATTTGCTAATGCCTGGTTTTGGCTGATGGCTCATGATCGGCTGGGAGGTCTGTCCTGGCAAAATTCATTGACGCCATATTCAATGTGAACCCCTTGGATTCCTCATTCCAACAAATGTTGTCTGACTCCTCCTGTAGGATTTCATTCTGAGCTCTGGGCACCATTCTACATGTGGGGCCCAGAGCACTGTGTGTTACTCAGGCAGTGTGTGTTACTCAGGCAGTGTGTGTTACTCAGGCAGTGAGTGTTAGTCAGGCAGTGTGTGTTACTCAGGCAGTGTGTGTTAGTCAGGCAGTGTGTGTTACTCAGACAGTGAGTGTTACTCAGGCAATGTGTGTTACTCAGGCAGTGAGTGTTACTCAGGCAGTGTGTGTTACTCAGGCAATGTGTGTTACTCAGGCAGTGTGTGTTACACAGGCACTGTGTGTTAGTCAGGCAGTGTGTGTTACTCAGGCAGTGAGTGTTACTCAGGCAATGTGTGTTACTCAGGCAGTGAGTGTTAATCATGCAGTGTGTGTTAGTCAGACAGTGTGTGTTAGTCAGACAGTGTGTGTTAGTCAGGCAGTGAGTGTTAGTCAGATAGTGTGTGTTAATGTGGCAGTGTGTGTTAGTCAAGCAGTGTGTGTTAGTCAGGCAGTGAGTGTTAGTCAGGCAGTGTGTGTTAATCAGGCAGTGTGTTTTAGTCAGACAGTGTGTGTTAGTCAGGCAGGGAGTATTAGTCAGATAGTGTGTGTTAATGTGGCAGTGTGTGTTAGTCAGGCAGTGTGTGTTAGTCAGGAAGTGAGTGTTAGTCAGATAGTGTGTGTTAATGTGGCAGTGTGTGTTAGTCAGGCAGTGTGTGTTAGTCAGGCAGTGTGTGTTACTCAGGCAGTGAGTGTTATTCAGGCAGTGTGTGTTACTCAGGAAATGTGTGTTACTCAGGCAGTGAGTGTTACTCAGGCAGTGAGTGTTAGTCAGGCAGTGTGTGTGACTCAGGCAGTGAGTGTTACTCAGGCAGTGAGTGTTAGTCAGGCAGTGTGAGTTACTCAGGCAATGTGTGTTACTCAGGCAGTGAGTGTTGCTCAGGCAGTTTGTGTTACTCAGGCAATGTGTGTTACTCAGGCAGTGAGTGTTACTCAGGCAGTGAGTGTTACTCAGGCAGTGAGTGTTACTCAGGAAGTGAGTGTTACTCAGGCAGTGAGTGTTACTCAGGCAGTGTGTGTTGTTCTGGAAGTGAGTGTTACTCAGGAAGTGAGTGTTACTCAGGCAGTGAGTGTTACACAGGCAGTGTGTGTTACTCAGGCAGTGAGTGTTACTCAGGAAGTGAGTGTTACTCAGGCAGTGAGTGTTACTCAGGCAGTGTGTGTTACTCAGGCAGTGAGTGTTACTCAGGAAGTGAGTGTTACTCAGGCAAAGAGTGTTACTCAGGCAGTGTGTGTTACTCAGGCAGTGAGTGTTACTCAGGCAGTCAGTGTTAGTCAGGCAGTGAGTGTTACTCAGGAAGTGAGTGTTACTCAGGCAGTGAGTGTAACTCAGGCAGTGGGTGTTGCTCAGGCAGTGAGTGTTACTCAGGCAGTGAGTGTTACTCAGGCCGTGAGTGTTAGTCAGGCAGTGTGTGTTACTCAGGCAGTGTGTGTTACTCAGGCAATGAGTGTTACTCAGGCAGTGAGTGTTAGTCAGGCTGTGTGTGTTACTCAGGCAATGTGTGTTACTCAGGCAGTGAGTGTTACTCAGGCACTGAGTGTTACTCAGGCAGTGAGTGTTACTCAGGAAGTGAGTGTTACTCAGGCAGTGAGTGTTACTCAGGCAGTGTGTGTTACTCAGGAAGTGAGTGTAACTCAGGAAGTGAGTGTTACTCAGGCAGTGAGTGTTACTCAGGCAGTGTGTGTTACTCAGCCAGTGAGTATTACTCAGGAAGGGAGTGTTACTCTGGCAGTGAGTGTTACTCAGGCAGTGTGTGTTACTCAGGCAGTGAGTGTAAGTCAGGCAGTGAGTGTTACTCAGGAAGTGAGTGTTACTCAGGCAGTGAGTGTTACTCAGGCAGTGTTTGTTACTCAGGCAGTGTGTGTTACTCAGGCAGTGTGCGTTACTCAGGCAGTGAGTGTTACTCAGGCATTGAGTGTTACTCAGGCAGTATGTGTTACTCAGGCAATGTGTGTTAGTCAGGCATTGAGTGTTACTCAGGCAGTGTGTGTTACTCAGGCAGTGAGTGTTACTCAGGCAGTGAGTGTTACTCAGGCAGTGGGTGTTACTCAGGCAGTGAGTGTTACTCAGGCAGTGAGTGTTACTCAGGCCGTGAGTGTTAGTCAGGCACTGTGTGTTAGTCAGGCAGTGTGTGTTACTCAGGCAGTGAGTGTTACTCAGGCAGTGAGTGTTAGTCAGGCAGTGTGTGTTACTCAGGCAATGTGTGTTACTCAGGCAGTGAGTGTTACTCAGGCACTGAGTGTTACTCAGGCAGTGAGTGTTACTCAGGAAGTGAATGTTACTCAGGCAGTGAGTGTTACTCAGGCAGTGTGTGTTACTCAGGAAGTGAGTGTAACTCAGGAAGTGAGTGTTACTCAGGCAGTGAGTGTTACTCAGGCAGTGTGTGCTACTCAGGCAGTGAGTATTACTCAGGAAGTGAGTGTTCCTCTGGCAGTGAGTGTTACTCAGGCAGTGTGTGTTACTCAGGCAGTGGGTGTAAGTCAGGCAGTGTGTTTTACTCAGGAAGTGAGTTTTACTCAGGCAGTGAGTGTTACTCAGGCAGTGTGTGTTAATCAGGCAGTGAGTGTTACTCAGGCAGTGTGTGTTACTCAGGCAGTGTGTGTGACTCAGGCAGTGTGCGTTACTCAGGCAGTGAGTGTTACTCAGGCAGTGAGTGTTACTCAGGCAGTGTGTGTTACTCAGGCAGTGTGTGTTACTCAGGCAGTGAGTGTTACTCAGGTAGTGTGTGTTAGTCAGGCAGTGTGTGTTATTCAAGCAGTGTTTGCTTGTCAGGCAGTGAGTGTTAGTCAGGCAGTGTGTGTTAATCATGCAGTGTGTGTTAGTCAGACAGTGTGTGTTAGTCAGGCAGTGAGTGTTAGTCAGACAGTGTGTGTTAATGTGGCAGTGTGTGTTAGTCAGGCAGTGAGTGTTAGTCAGGCAGTGTGTGTTATTCAAGCAGTGTGTGTTAGTCAGGCAGTGAGTGTTAGTCAGGCAGTGTGTGTTAATCATGCAGTGTGTGTTAGTCAGACAGTGTGTGTTAGTCAGACAGTGTGTGTTAGTCAGGCAGTGAGTGTTAGTCAGATAGTGTGTGTTAATGTGGCAGTGTGTGTTAGTCAAGCAGTGTGTGTTAGTCAGGCAGTGAGTGTTAGTCAGGCAGTGTGTGTTAGTCAGGCAGTTTGTGTTAGTCAGACAGTGTGTGTTAGTCAGGCAGTGAGTGTTAATCAGATAGTGTGTGTTAATGTGGCAGTGTGTGTTAGTCAGGCAGTGTGTGTTAGTCAGACAATGTGTGTTAATGTGGCAGTGTGTGTTAGTCAGGCAGTGTGTGTTACTCAGGCAGTGTGTGTTAGTCAGGCAGTGAGTGTTACTCAGGCAGTGTGTGTTACTCAGGAAGTGAGTGTTACTCAGGCAGTGAGTGTTACTCAGGCAGTGAGTGTTACTCAGGCAGTGAGCGTTACTCAGGCCGTGAGTGTTAGTCAGGCAGTGTGTGATAGTCAGGCAATGTGTGTTAATCAGGCAGTGAGTGTTACTCAGGCAGTGAGTGTTAGTCAGGCTGTGAGTGTTACTCAGGCAATGTGTGTTACTGAGGCAGTGAGTGTTACCCAGGCAGTGAGTGTTACTAAGGCAGTGAGTGTTACTCAGGAAGTGAGTGTTACTCAGGCAGTGAGTGTTACTCAGGCAGTGTGTGTTACTCAGGAAGTGAGTGTAACTCAGGAAGTGAGTGTTACTCAGCCAGTGAGTGTTACTCAGGCAGTGTGTGTTACTCAGCCAGTGAGTATTACTCAGGAAGTGAGTGTTACTCTGGCAGTGAGTGTTACTCAGGCAGTGTGTGTTACTCAGGCAGTGAGTGTAAGTCAGGCAGTGAGTGTTACTCAGGAAGTGAGTGTTACTCAGGCAGTGAGTGTTACTCAGGCAGTGTGTGTTAATCAGGCAGTGAGTGTTACTCAGGCAGTGTGTGTTACTCAGGCAGTGTGTGTTACTCAGGAAGTGTGCGTTACTCAGGCAGTGAGTGTTACTCAGGCAGTGAGTGTTACTCAGGCAGTGTGTGTTACTCAGGCAGTGAGTGTTACTCAGGCAGTGAGTGTTAGTCAGGTAGCGTGTGTTAGTCAGGCAGTGTGTGTTAATCATGCAGTGTGTGTTACTCAGACAGTGTGTGTTAGTCAGGCAATGAGTGTTAGTCAGATAGTGTGTGTTAATGTGGCAGTGTGTGTTAGTCAGGCAGTGAGTGTTAGTCAGGCAGTGTGTGTTAATCATGCAGTGTGTGTTAGTCAGACAGTGTGTGTTAGTCAGACAGTGTGTGTTAATCAGGCAGTGTGTGTTTGTCAGACAGTGTGTGTTAGTCAGACAGTGTGTGTTAGTCAGGCAGTGAGTGTTAGTCAGGCAGTGAGTATTAGTCAGATAGTGTGTGTTAATGTGGCAGTGTGTGTTAGTCAAGCAGTGTGTGTTAGTCAGGCAGTGAGTGTTAGTCAGGCAGTGAGTATTAGTCAGATAGTGTGTGTTAATGTGGCAGTGTGTGTTAGTCAGGCAGTGTGTGTTAGTCAGGCAGTGAGTGTTAGTCAGATAGTGTGTGTTAATGTGGCAATGTGTGTTAGTCAGTCAGTGTGTGTTAGTCAGACAATGTGTGTTAATGTGGCAGTGTGTGTTAGTCAGGCAGTGTGTGTTAGTCAGGCAGTGTGTGTTACTCAGGCAGTGAGTGTTATTCAGGCAGTGTGAGTTACTCAGGAAATGTGTGTTACTCAGGCAGTGAGTGTTACTCAGGCAGTGAGTGTTACTCAGGCAGTGAGTGTTAGTCAGGCAGTGTGTGTGACTCAGGCAGTGAGTGTTACTCAGGCAGTGAGTGTTAGTCAGGCAGTGTGTGTTACACAGGCAATGTGTGTTACTCAGGCAGTGAATGTTGCTCAGGCAGTTTGTGTTACTCAGGCAATGTGTGTTACTCAGGCAGTGAGTGTTACTCAGGCAGTGAGTGTTACTCAGGCAGTGAGTGTTACTCAGGAAGTGAGTGTTACTCAGGCAGTGAGTGTTACTCAGGCAGTGTGTGTTGCTCTGTAAGTGAGTGTTACTCAGGAAGTGAGTGTTACTCAGGCAGTGAGTATTACTCAGGCAGTGTGTGTTACTCAGGCAGTGAGTGTTACTCAGGAAGTGAGTGTTACTCAGGCAGTGAGTGTTACTAAGGCAGTGTGTGTTACTCAGGCAGTGAGTGTTACTCAGGAAGTCAGTGTTACTCAGGCAAAGAGTGTTACTCAGGCAGTGTGTGTTACTCAGGCAGTGAATGTTACTCAGGCAGTCAGTGTTAATCAGGCAGTGAGTGTTACTCAGGAAGTGAGTGTTACTCAGGCAGTGAGTGTTACTCAGGCAGTGTGTGTTACTCAGGCAGTGTGTGTTACTCAGGCAGTGAGCGTTACTCAGGAAGTGAGTGTTACTCAGGCAGTGAGTGTTACTCAGGCAATGTGTGTTAGTCAGGCAGTGTGTGTTACTCAGGCAATGTGTGTTAGTCAGGCAGTGAGTGTTACTCAGGCAGTGTGTGTTACTCAGGCAGTGAGTGTTACTCAGGCAGTGAGTGTTACTCAGGCAGTGGGTGTTACTCAGGCAGTGAGTGTTACTCAGGCAGTGAGTGTTACTCAGTCCGTGAGTGTTAGTCAGGCAGTGTGTCTTAGTCAGGCAGTGTGTGTTACTCAGGCAGTGAGTGTTACTCAGGCAGTGAGTGTTAGTCAGGCAGTGTGTGTTACTCAGGCAATGTGTGTTACTCATGCAGTGAGTGTTACTCAGGCACTGAGTGTTACTCAGGCAGTGAGTGTTACTCAGGAAGTGAGTGTTACTCAGGCAGTGAGTGTTACTCAGGCAGTGTGTGTTACTCAGGAAGTGAGTTTAACTCAGGAAGTGAGTGTTACTCAGGCAGTGAGTGTTACTCAGGCAGTGTGTGTTACTCAGGCAGTGAGTATTACTCAGGCAGTGAGTGTTACTCTGGCAGTGAGTGTTACTCAGGCAGTGTGTGTTACTCAGGCAGTGAGTGTAAGTCAGGCAGTGAGTGTTACTCAGGAAGTGAGTGTTACTCAGGCAGTGAGTGTTACTCAGGCAGTGTGTGTTAATCAGGCAGTGAGTGTTACTCAGGCAGTGTGTGTTACTCAGGCAGTTTGTGTTACTCAGGCAGTGTGCGTTACTCAGGCAGTGAGTGTTTTCAGGCAGTGAGTGTTACTAAGGCAGTGTGTGTTACTCAGGCAGTGAGTGTTACTCAGGCAGTGAGTGTTACTCAGGCAGTGAGTTTTATTCAGGTAGTGTGTGTTAGTCAGCCAGTGTGTGTTATTCAAGCAGTGTGTGTTAGTCAGGCAGTGAGTGTTAGTCAGGCAGTGTGTGTTAGTCAGATAGTGTGTGTTATTCAAGCAGTGTGTCTTAGTCAGGCAGTGAGTGTTAGTCAGGCAGTGTCTGTTAATCATGCAGTGTGTGTTAGTCAGACAGTGTGTGTTAGTCAGACAGTGTGTGTTAGTCAGGCAGTGAGTGTTAGTCAGATAGTGTGTGTTATTCAAGCAGTGTGTCTTAGTCAGGCAGTGAGTGTTAGTCAGGCAGTGTGTGTTAATCATGCAGTGTGTGTTAGTCAGACAGTGTGTGTTAGTCAGACAGTGTGTGTTAGTCAGGCAGTGAGTGTTAGTCAGATAGTGTGTGTTAATGTGGCAGTGTGTGTTAGTCAAGCAGTGTGTGTTAGTCAGGCAGTGAGTGTTAGTCAGGCAGTGTGTGTTAATCAGGGAGTGTGTGTTAGTCAGACAGTGTGTGTTAGTCAGGCAGTGAGTATTAGTCAGATAGTGTGTGTTAATGTGGCAGTGTGTGTTAGTCAGGCAGTGTGTGTTAGTCAGGCAGTGAGTGTTAGTCAGGCAGTGTGTGTTAATCATGCAGTGTGTGTTACTCAGGCAGTGAGTGTTACTCAGGAAGTGAGTGTTACTCAGGCAGTGAGTGTTACTCAGGCAGTGTGTGTTACTCAGGCAGTGAGTGTTACTCAGGAAGTGAGTGTTACTCAGGCAAAGAGTGTTACTCAGGCAGTGTGTGTTACTCAGGCAGTGAGTGTTACTCAGGCAGTCAGTGTTAGTCAGGCAGTGAGTGTTACTCAGGAAGTGAGTGTTACTCAGGCAGTGAGTGTAACTCAGGCAGTGTGTGTTACTCAGGCAGTGTGTGTTACTCAGGCAGTGAGTGTTACTCAGGAAGTGAGTGTTACTCAGGCAGTGAGTGTTACTCAGGCAATGTGTGTTAGTCAGGCAGTGTGTGTTACTCAGGCAGTGAGTGTTACTCAGGAAGTGAGTGTTACTCATGCAGTGAGTGTTACTCAGGCAGTGAGTGTTACTCAGGCAGTGAGTGTTGCTCTTGAAGTGAGTGTTACTCAGGACGTGAGTGTTACTCAGGCAGTGAGTGTTACTCAGGAAGTGAGTGTTACTCAGGAAGTGAGTGTTACTCAGGCAGTGATTGTTACTCAGGCATTGAGTGCTACTCAGGCAGTGTGTGTTACTCAGGCAATGTGTTTTACTTAGGCAGTGTGTGTTAATGTGGCTGTGAGTGTTTTTCAGGCAGTGTGTATTAGTCAGGCAGTGTGTGTTAGTCAGACAGTGTGTGTTAGTCAGACAGTGTGTGTTAGTCAGTCAGTGTGTGTTAGTCAGGCAGTGAGTGTTAGTCAGATAGTGTGTGTTAATGTGGCAATGTGTGTTAGTCAAGCAGTGTGTGTTAGTCAGGAAGTGAGTGTTAGTCAGGCAGTGTGTGTTAGTCAGGGAGTGTGTGTTAGTCAGACAGTGTGTGTTAGTCAGGCAGTGTGTGTTAGTCAGACAATGTGTGTTAATGTGGCAGTGAGTTTTAGTCAGGCAGTGTGTATTAGTCAGGCAGTGTGTGTTAGTCAGGCAGTGTGTGTTAGTCAGACAGTGTGTGTTAGTCAGGCAGTGAGTGTTAGTCAGGCAGTGTGTGTTCATGTGGCAGTGAGTGTTCGTCAGGCAGTGTGTGTTACTCAGGCAGTGAGTGTTTGTCAGCCAGTGTGTATTAGTCAGGCAGTGTGTGTTAGTCAGGCAGTGTGTGTTAGTCAGACAGTGTGTGTTAGTCAGGCAATGAGTTTTAGTCAGGCAGTGTGTTTTAGTCAGGCAGTGAGTGTTAGTCATTCAGTGTGCGTTACTCAGGCAGTGTGTGTTAGTCAGGCAGTGAGTGTTAGTCAGGCAGTGAGTGTTAGTCAGGCAGTGAGTGTTAGTCAGGCAGTGAGTGTTAGTCAGACAGTGTGTGTTAGTCAGGCAGTGTGTGTTCATCAGGCAGTGAGTGTTAGTCAGACAGTGTGTGTTACTCAGGCAGTGTGTGTTAGTCAGGCAGAGAGTGTTAGTCAGGCAGTGAGTGTTAGTCAGACAGTGTGTGTTAGTCAGGCATTGAGTGTTAGTCAGATAGTGTGTGTTAATGTGGCAGTGTGTGTTAGTCAGGCAGTGATTGTTCGTCAGACAGTGTGTGTTAGTCAGGCAGTGTGTGTTCCTCAGGCAGTGAGTGTTCATCAGGCAGTGTGTGTTACTCAGGAAGTGTGTGTTAGTCAGGCAGTGAGTGTTAGTCAGGCAGTGTGTGTTACTCAGGCAGTGTGTGTTAGTCAGGCAGTGAGTGTTAGTCAGGCAGTGAGTGTTAATCAGGCAGTGAGTGTTAGTCAGTCAGTGTGTGTTAGTCACCAGTGTGTGTTAATCAGACAGTGTGTGTTAGTCAGGCAGTGAATGTTAGTCAGATAGTGTGTGTTAATGTGGCAGTGGGTGTTAGTCAAGCAGTGTGTGTTAGTCAGGAAGTGTGTGTTAGTCAGAAAGTGTGTGTTAGTCAGACAATGTGTGTTATTGTGGCAGTGTGTGTTAGTCAGGCAGTGTGTGTTAATGTGGCAGTGAGTGTTAGTCAGATAGTGTGTGTTAATGTGGCAATGTGTGTTAGTCAGGCAGTGTGTGTTAGTCAGACTGTGTGTGTTAATGTGTCAGTGTGTGTTAGTCAGGCAGTGTGTGTTAGTCAGGCAGTGTGTGTTACTCAGGCAGTGAGTGTTATTCAGGCAGTGTGTGTTACTCAGGAAATGTGTGTTACTCAGGCAGTGAGTGTTACTCAGGCAGTGAGTGTTACTCAGGCATTGAGTGTTAGTCAGGCAGTGTGTGTGACTCAGGCAGTGTGTGTTACTCAGGCAGTGAGTGTTACTCAGGCAGTGAGTGTTAGTCAGGCAGTGTGTGTTACTCAGGCAATGTGTGTTACTCAGGCAGTGAGTGTTGCTCAGGCAGTTTGTGTTACTCAGGCAATGTGTGTTACTCAGGCAGTGAGTGTTACTCAGGCAGTGAGTGTTACTCAGGCAGTGTGTGTTACTCAGGAAGTGAGTGTTACTCAGGCAGTGAGTGTTACTCAGGCAGTGTGTGTTGCTCTGGAAGTGAGTGTTACTCAGGAAGTGAGTGTTACTCAGGCAGTGAGTGTTACTCAGGCAGTGTGTGTTACTCAGGCAGTGAGTGTTACTCAGGCAGTGTGTGTTACTCAGGCAGTGAGTGTTACTCAGGAAGTGAGTGTTACTCAGGCAAAGAGTGTTACTCAGGCAGTGTGTGTTACTCAGGCAGTGAGTGTTACTCAGGCAGTCAGTGTTAGTCAGGCAGTGAGTGTTACTCAGGAAGTGAGTGTTACTCAGGCAGTGAGTGTAACTCAGGCAGTGTGTGTTACTCAGGCAGTGTGTGTTACTCAGGCAGTGAGTGTTACTCAGGAAGTGAGTGTTACTCAGGCAGTGTGTGTTATTCAGGCAATGTATGTTAGTCAGGCAGTGTGTGTTACTCAGGCAGTGAGTGTTACTCAGGAATTGAGTGTTACTCATGCAGTGAGTGTTACTCAGGCAGTGAGTGTTACTCAGGCAGCGAGTGTTACTCAGGAAGTGAGTGTTACTCAGGAAGTGAGTGTTACTCAGGCAGTGAGTGTTACTCAGGAAGTGAGTGTTACTCAGGAAGTCAGTGTTACTCAGGCAGTGAGTGTTACTCAGGCATTCAGTGCTACTCAGGCAGTGTGTGTTACTCAGGCAATGTGTTTTACTCAGGCATTGTGTGTTAATGTGGCTGTGAATGTTCGTCAGGCAGTGTGTATTAGTCAGGCAGTTTGTGTTAGTCAGACAGTGTGTGTTAGTCAGGCAGTGATTGTAGGTCAGGCAGTGTGTGTTATTCTAGCAGTGTGTGTTAGTCAGGCAGTGAGTGTTAGTCAGGCAGT
This sequence comes from Carcharodon carcharias, assembly GCF_017639515.1. Classification (NCBI taxonomy): domain Eukaryota; kingdom Metazoa; phylum Chordata; class Chondrichthyes; order Lamniformes; family Lamnidae; genus Carcharodon; species Carcharodon carcharias. Next base: position 2,076,908 of record NC_054489.1, on the reverse strand, counting down.
GTGTGTTAATCATGCAGTGTTTGTTAGCCAGACAGTGTGTGTTACTCAGGCAGTGAGTGTTACTCAGGAAGTGAGTGTTAGTCAGGCAGTGTTTGTTACTCAGGCAGTGTGTGTTACTCAGGCAGTGAGTGTTACTCAGGAAGTGAGTGTTACTCTGGCAGTGAGTGTTACTCAGGCAGTGTGTGTTACTCAGGCAGTGAGTGTAATTCAGGCAGTGAGTGTTACTTAGGAAGTGAGTGTTACTCAGGCAGTGTGTGTTACTCAGGCAGTGTGTGTTAATCAGGCAGTGAGTGTTACTCAGGCAGTGTGTGTTACTCAGGCAGTGTGTGTTACTCAGGCAGTGTGCGTTACTCAGGCAGTGAGTGTTACTCAGGCAGTGAGTGTTACTCAGGCAGTGAGTGTTACTCAGGCAGTGTGTGTTACTCAGGCAGTGAGTGTTTCTCAGGCAGTGAGTGTTACTCAGGCCGTGAGTGTTAGTCAGTTAGTGTGTGTTAGTCAGGCAGTGTGTGTTATTCAAGCAGTGTGTGCTTGTCAGGCAGTGAGTGTTAGTCAGGCAGTGTGTGTTAATCATGCAGTGTGTGTTAGTCAGACAGTGTGTGTTAGTCAGGCAGTGAGTGTTAGTCAGATAGTGTGTGTTAATGTGGCTGTGTGTGTTAGTCAGGCAGGGAGTGTTAGTCAGGCAGTGTGTGTTATTCAAGCAGTGTGTGTTAGTCAGGCAATGAGTGTTAGTCAGGCAGTGTGTGTTAATCATGCAGTGTGTGTTAGTCAGACAGTGTGTGTTAGTCAGACAGTGTGTGTTAGTCAGGCAGTGAATGTAAGTCAGATAGTGTGTGTTAATGTGGCAGTGTGTGTTAGTCAAGCAGTGTGTGTTAGTCAGGCAGTGAGTGTTAGTCAGGCAGTGTGTTTTAATCAGGCAGTGAGTATTAGTCAGATAGTGTGTGTTAATGTGGCAGTGTGTGTTAGTCAGGCAGTGTGTGTTAGTCAGGCAGTGAGTGTTAGATAGTGTGTGTTAATGTGGCAATGTGTGTTAGTCAGTCAGTGTGTGTTAGTCAGACAATGTGTGTTAATGTGGCAGTGTGTGTTAGTCAGGCAGTGTGTGTTAGTCAGACAATGTGTGTTAATGTGGCAGTGTGTGTTAGTCAGGCATTGGGTTTTAGTAAGGCAGTGTGGATTACTCAGGCAGTGTGTGTTATTCAGGCAGTGTGTGTTACTCAGGAAATGTGTGTTACTCAGGCAGTGAGTGTTACTCAGGCAGTGAGTGTTAGTCAGGCAGTGTGTGTGACTCAGGCAGTGAGTGTTACTCAGGCAGTGAGTGTTAGTCAGGCAGTGTGTGTTACTCAGGCAATGTGTGTTACTCAGGCAGTGAGTGTTGCTCAGGCAGTTTGTGTTACTCAGGCAATGTGTGTTACTCAGGCAGTGAGTGTTACTCAGGCAGTGAGTGTTACTCAGGCAGTGAGTGTTACTCAGGAAGTGAGTGTTACTCAGGCAGTGAGTGTTACTCAGGCAGTGTGTGTTGCTCTGAAAGTGAGTGTTACTCAGGAAGTGCGTGTTACTCAGGCAGTGAGTTTTACTCAGGCCGTGTGTGTTACTCAGGCAGTGAGTGTTACTCAGGAAGTGAGTGTTACTCAGGCAGTGAGTGTTACTCAGGCAGTGTGTGTTACTCAGGCAGTGAGTGTTACTCAGGAAGTGAGTGTTACTCTGGCAAAGTGTGTTACTCAGGCAGTGTGTGTTACTCATCCAGTGAGTGTTACTCAGGCAGTAAGTGTTAGTCAGGCAGTGAGTGTTACTCAGGAAGTGAGTATTACTCAGGCAGTGAGTGTAACTCAGGCAGTGTGTGTTACTCAGGCAGTGTGTGTTACTCAGGCAGTGAGTGTTACTCAGGAAGTGAGTATTACTCAGGCAGTGAGTGTAACTCAGGCAGTGTGTGTTACTCAGGCAGTGTGTGTTACTCAGGCAGTGAGTGTTACTCAGGAAGTGAGTGTTACTCAGGCAGTGAGTGTTACTCAGGCAGTGTGTGTTACTCAGGCAATGTGTGATATCCAGGCAATGTGTGTTACTCAGGCAGTGAGTGTTACTCAGGCAATGAGTGTTAGTCAGGCAGTGTGTGTTACTCAGGCAGTGTGTGTTACTCAGGCACTGAGTGTTACTCAGGCAGTGAGTGTTACTCATGCAGTGTGTGTTACTCAGGCAGTGAGTGTTACTCAGGCAGTGAGTGTTACTCAGGCAGTGAGTGTTACTAAGGCAGTGAATGTTAGTCAGGCAGTGTGTGTTAGTCAGGCAGTGTGTGTTACTCAGGCAGTGAGTGTCACTCAGGCAATCTGTGTTACTCAGGCAGTGAGTGTTACTCAGGCAGTGTGTGTTACTCAGGCAATGTGTGTTGCTCAGGCAGTGAGTGTTACTCAGGCACTGAGTGTTACTCAGGCAGTGAGTGTTACTCAGGAAGTGATTGTTACTCAGGCAGTGATTTTTACTCAGGCAGTGTGTGTTACTCAGGCAGTGAGTGTTACTCAGGAAGTGAGTGTTACTCTGGCAGTGAGTGTTACTCAGGCAGTGTGTGTTACTCAGGCAGTGAGTGTAAGTCAGGCAGTGAGTGTTACTCAGGAAGTGAGTGTTACTCAGTCAGTGAGTGTTACTCAGGCAGTGTGTGTTACTCAGGCAGTGTGTGTTACTCAGGCAGTGAGTGTTACTCAGGCAGTGAGTGTTACGCAGGCATTGTGTGTTACTCAGGCAATGTGTGTTAGTCAGGCAGTGAGTGTTACTTAGGCAGTGAGTGTTACTCAGGCAATGTGTGTTACTCAGGCAGTGTGTGTTACTCAGGAAGTGAGTGTTACTCAGGCAATGTTTGTTACTCAGTCAGTGAGTGCTACTCAGGCAGTGAGTGTTAGTCAGGCAGTGTGTGTTAGTCAGGCAGTGTGTGTTACTCAGGCAGTGAGTGTTACTCAGGCAATGTGTGTTACTCAGGCAATGTGTGTTACTCAGGCGGTGTGTGTTAATCAGGCAGTGTGTATTACTCATGCAATGTTTGTTACTCAGGCAATGTGTGTTACTCAGGCAGTGAGTGTTACTCAGGCAATGTGTGTTACTCAGGCAGTGTGTGTTACTCAGGCAGTTTGTGTTAGTCAGGCAATGTGTGTTACTCAGGAAGTGAGTGTTACTCAGGCCATGTTTGTTACTCAGGCAGTGAGTGCTACTCAGGCAGTGAGTGTTACTCAGGCAGTGTGTGTTATTCAGGTAGTGAGTGTTACTCAGGCAGTGAGTGTTAGTCAGGCAGTGTGTGTTAGTCAGGCAGTGTGTGTTACTCAGGCAGTGAGTGTTAGTCAGGCAGTGTGTGTTACTCAGGCAGTGTCTGTTAGTCAGGCAGTGAGTGTTAGTCAGGCAGTGAGTGTTAATCAGGCAGTGAGTGTTAGTCAGGCAGTGTGTGTTAGTCACCAGTGTGTTTTAGTCAGACAGTGTGTGTTAGTCAGGCAGTGAATGTTAGTCAGATAGTGTGTGTTAATGTGGCAGTGTGTGTTAGTCAGACAGTGTGTGTTAGTCAGGCAGTGAGTGTTAGTCAGATAGTGTGTGTTAATGTGGCAGTGGGTGTTAGTCAAGCAGTTTGTGTTAGTCAGGCAGTGAGTGTTAGTCAGGCAGTGTGTGTTAGTCAGGCAGTGTGTGTTAGTCAGAAAGTGTGTGTTAGTCAGAAAGTGTGTGTTAGTCAGACAATGTGTGTTAATGTGGCAGTGTGTGTTAGTCAGGCAGTGTGTGTTAATGTGGCAGTGAGTGTTAGTCAAATAGTGTGTGTTAATGTGGCTATGTGTGTTAGTCAGGCAGTGTGTGTTAGTCAGACAATGTGTGTTAATGTGTCAGTGTGTGTTAGTCAGGCAGTGTGTGTTAGTCAGGCAGTGTGTGTTACTCAGGCAGTGAGTGTTATTCAGGCAGTGTGTGTTACTCAGGAAATGTGTATTACTCAGGCAGTGAGTGTTACTCAGGCAGTGAGTGTTACTCAGGCAGTGAGTGTTAGTCAGGCAGTGTGTGTGACTCAGGCAGTGTGTGTTACTCAGGCAGTGAGTGTTACTCAGGCAGTGAGTGTTAGTCAGACAGTGTCTGTTAGTCAGACAGTGTGTGTTAGTCAGGCAGTGAATGTAAGTCAGATAGTGTGTGTTAATGTGGCAGTGTGTGTTAGTCAAGCAGTGTGTGTTAGTCAGGCAGTGAGTGTTAGTCAGGCAGTGTGTTTTAATCAGGCAGTGAGTATTAGTCAGATAGTGTGTGTTAATGTGGCAGTGTGTGTTAGTCAGGCAGTGTGTGTTAGTCAGGCAGTGAGTGTTAGATAGTGTGTGTTAATGTGGCAATGTGTGTTAGTCAGTCAGTGTGTGTTTGTCAGACAATGTGTGTTAATGTGGCAGTGTGTGTTAGTCAGGCAGTTTGTGTTAGTCAGACAATGTGTGTTAATGTGGCAGTGTGTGTTAGTCAGGCAGTGTGTGTTAGTGAGGCAGTGTGCGTTACTCAGGCAGTGAGTGTTATTCAGGCAGTGTGTGTTACTCAGGAAATGTGTGTTACTCAGGCAGTGAGTGTTACTCAGGCAGTGAGTGTTACTCAGGCAGTGTGTGTGACTCAGGCAGTGAGTGTTACTCAGGCAGTGAGTGTTAGTCAGGCAGTATGTGTTACTCAGGCAATGTGTGTTACTCAGGCAGTGAGTGTTACTCAGGCAGTGAGTGTTACTCAGGAAGTGAGTGTTACTCAGGCAGTGAGTGTTACTCAGGCAGTGTGTGTTGCTCTGAAAGTGAGTGTTACTCAGGAAGTGCGTGTTACTCAGGCAGTGAGTTTTACTCAGGCCGTGTGTGTTACTCAGGCAGTGAGTGTTACTCAGGAAGTGAGTGTTACTCAGGCAGTGAGTGTTACTCAGGCAGTGTGTGTTACTCAGGCAGTGAGTGTTACTCAGGAAGTGAGTGTTACTCTGGCAAAGTGTGTTACTCAGGCAGTGTGTGTTACTCATCCAGTGAGTGTTACTCAGGCAGTAAGTGTTAGTCAGGCAGTGAGTGTTACTCAGGAAGTGAGTATTACTCAGGCAGTGAGTGTAACTCAGGCAGTGTGTGTTACTCAGGCAGTGTGTGTTACTCAGGCAGTGAGTGTTACTCAGGAAGTGAGTGTTACTCAGGCAGTGAGTGTAACTCAGGCAGTGTGTGTTACTCAGGCAATGTGTGTTAGTCAGGCAGTGTGTGTTACTCAGGCAGTGAGTGTTACTCAGGAAGTGAGTGTTACTCATGCCGTGAGTGTTACTCAGGCAGTGAGTGTTACTCAGGAAATGAGTGTTATTCAGGAAGTGAGTGTTACTCAGGCAGTGATTGTTACTCAGGAAGTGAGTGTTACTCAGGAATTGAGTGTTACTCAGGCATGATTGTTACTCAGGCATTGAGTGCTACTCAGGCAGTGTGTGTTACTCAGGCAATGTGTTTTACTCAGGCAGTGTGTGTTAATGTGGCTTTGTGTGTTCGTCAGGCAGTGTGTATTAGTCAGGCAGTGCGTGTTAGTGAGATAGTGTATGTTAATGTGGCAGTGTGTGTTAGTCAGGCAGTGATTGTAGGTCAGGCAGTGTGTGTTATTCTAGCAGTGTTTGTTAGTCAGACAGTGTGTGTTTGTCAGGCAGTTAGTGTTAGTCAGATAGTGTGTGTTAATGTGGCTGTGTGTGTTAGTCAGGCAGTGAGTGTTAGTCAGGCAGTGTGTGTTATACAAGCAGTGTGTGTTAGTCAGGCAGTGAGTGTTAGTCAGGCAGTGTGTGTTAATCATGCAGTGTGTGTTAGTCAGACAGTGTGTGTTAGTCAGACAGTGTGTGTTAGTCGGACAGTGTGTGTTAGTCAGGCAGTGAGTGTTAGTCAGATAGTGTGTGTTAATGTGGCAATGTGTGTTAGTCAAGCAGTGAGTGTTAGTCAGGCAGTGAGTGTTAGTCAGGCAGTGTGTGTTAGTCAGGGAGTGTGTGTTAGTCAGACAGTGTGTGTTTGTCAGGCAGTTTTTGTTAGTCAGATACTGTGTGTTAATGTGGCAGTGTGTGTGAGTCAGGCAGTGTGTGTTAGTCAGGCAGTGAGTGTTAGTCAGATAGTGTGTGTTAATGTGGCAGTGTGTGTTAGTCAGGCAGTGTGTGTTAGTCAGACAATGTGTGTTAGTCAGGCAGTGTGTCTTCGTCAGGCAGTGAGTGTTCATCAGGCAGTGTGTGTTACTCAGGCAGTCTGTGTTAGTCAGGCAGTGAGTGTTAGGCAGTGAGTGTTAGTCAGGCAGTGAGTGTTTGTCAAGCAGTGTGTGTTAGTCAGGCAGTTTGTGTTAGTCAGACATTGTGTGTTAGTCAGGCAGTGAATGTTAGTCAGATAGTGTGTGTTAATGTGGCAGTGTGTGTTAGTCAGACAGTGTGTGTTAGTCAGGCAGTGAGTGTTAGTCAGATAGTGTGTGTTAGTCAGGCAGTCTGTGTTAGTCAGAAAGTGTGTGTTAGTCAGACAATGTTTGTTAATGTGGCAGTGTGTGTTAGTCAGGCAGTGTGTGTTAGTCAGACAATGTGTGTTAATGTGGCAGTGTGTGTTCGTCAGGCAGTGTGTGTTAGTCAGGCAGTGTGCGTTACTCAGGCAGTGTGTGTTAGTCAGACTGTGTGTGTAAGTCAAACAGTGTGTGTTAATGTGGCAGTGTGTGTTAGTCAGGCAGTGTGTGTTAATCAGACAATGTGTGTTAATGTGGCAGTGTGTGTTAGTCAGGCAGTGTGTGTTAATGTGGCAGTGTGTGTTAATGTGGCAGTGTGTGTTAGTCAGGCAGTGTGTGTTAGTCAGGCAGTGTGTGTTACTCAGGCAGTGAGTGTTACTCAGGCAGTGTGTGTTACTCAGGCAATGTGTATTACTCAGGCAGTGAGTGTTACTCAGGCCGTGAGTGTTACTCAGGCAGTGAGTGTTAGTCAGGCAGTGTGTGTTACTCAGGCAGTGAGTGTTACTCAGGCAGTGAGTGTTATTCAGGCAGTGTGTGTTACTCAGGCAATGTGTGTTACTCAGGCAGTGAGTGTTACTCAGGCAGTGTGTGTTACTCAGGCAATGTGTGTTTCTCAGGCAATGTGTGTTACTCAGGCATTGTTTGTTACTCAGGCAGTGAGTGTTACTCAGGAAGTGAGTGTTACTCAGGCAGTGAGTGTTACTCAGGCAGTGTGTGTTACTCAGGCAATGTGTGTTACTCAGGAAGTGAGTGTTACTCAGGCAGTGACTGTTACACAGGAAGTGAGTGTTACTCAGGAAGTGAGTGTTACTCAGGCAGTCAGTGTTACTCAGGCAGTGAGTGTTACTCAGGAAGTGAGTGTTACTCAGGCAGTGTGTGTTACTCAGGCAATGTGTGTTAATGTGTCAGTGTGTGTTAGTCAGGCAGTGTGTGTTAGTCAGGCAGTGTGTGTTACTCAGGCAGTGAGTGTTATTCAGGCAGTGTGTGTTACTCAGGAAATGTGTATTACTCAGGCAGTGAGTGTTACTCAGGCAGTGAGTGTTAGTCAGGCAGTGAGTGTTAGTCAGGCAGTGTGTGTGACTCAGGCAGTGTGTGTTACTCAGGCAGTGAGTGTTACTCAGGCAGTGAGTGTTAGTCAGGCAGTGTGTGTTACTCAGGCAATGTGTGTTACTCAGGCAGTTTGTGTTACTCAGGCAATGTGTGTTACTCAGGCAGTGAGTGTTACTCAGGCAGTGAGTGTTACTCAGGCAGTGTGTGTTGCTCTGGAAGTGAGTGTTACTCAGGAAGTGAGTGTTACTCAGGCAGTGTGTGTTACTCAGGCAGTGAGTGTTACTCAGGCAGTGTGTGTTACTCAGGCAGTGAGTGTTACTCAGGAAGTGAGTGTTACTCAGGCAAAGAGTGTTACTCAGGCAGTGTGTGTTACTCAGGCAGTGAGTGTTACTCAGGCAGTCAGTGTTAGTCAGGCAGTGAGTGTTACTCAGGAAGTGAGTGTTACTCAGGCAGTGAGTGTAACTCAGGCAGTGTGTGTTACTCAGGCAGTGTGTGTTAAAAAGGCAGTGAGTGTTACTCAGGAAGTGAGTGTTACTCAGACAGTGTGTGTTATTCAGGCAATGTGTGTTAGTCAGGCAGTGTGTGTTACTCAGGCAGTGAGTGTTACTCAGGCAGCGAGTGTTACTCAGGAAGTGAGTGTTACTCAGGAAGTGAGTGTTACTCAGGCAGTGATTGTTACTCAGGAAGTGAGTGTTACTCAGGAAGTGAGTGTTACTCAGGCAGTGAGTGTTACTCAGGCATTCAGTGCTACTCAGGCAGTGTGTGTTACTCAGGCAAGGTGTTTTGCTCAGGCAGTGTGTGTTAATGTGGCTGTGAATGTGCGTCAGGAAGTGTGTATTAGTCTGGCAGTGTGTGTTAGTCAGACAGTGTGTGTTAGTCAGGCAGTGATTGTAGGTCAGGCAGTGTGTGTTATTCTAGCAGTGTGTGTTAGTCGGGCAGTGAGTTTTAGTCAGGCAGTGTGTGTTAATCATGCAGTGTTTGTTAGCCAGACAGTTTGTGTTACTCAGGCAGTGTGTGTTGCTCAGGAAGTGAGTGTTACTCAGGCAGTGAGTGTTACTCAGGCAATGAGTGTTAGTCAGGCAGTGTGTGTTACTCAGGCAGTGTGTGTTACTCAGGCAGTGAGTGTTACTCAGGCAGTGAGTGTTACTCAGGCAGTGTGCGTTACTCAGGCAGTGAGTGTTACTCAGGCAGTGAGTGTTACTCAGGCAGTGAGTGTTACTCAGGCAGTGAGTGTTACTAAGGCAGTGAGTGTTAGTCAGGCAGTGTGTGTTAGTCAGGCAGTGTGTGTTACTCAGGCAGTGAGTGTCACTCAGGCAATCTGTGTTACTCAGGCAGTGAGTGTTACTCAGGCAATGTGTGTTACTCAGGCCATGTGTGTTGCTCAGGCAGTGAGTGTTACTCAGGCACTGAGTGTTACTCAGGCAGTGAGTGTTACTCGGGAAGTGAGTGTTACTCAGGCAGTGAGTGTTACTCAGGCAGTGTGTGTTACTCAGGAAGTGAGTGTTACTCAGGAAGTGAGTGTTACTCAGGCAGTGATTGTTACTCAGGCAGTGTGTGTTACTCAGGCAGTGAGTGTTACTCAGGAAGTGAGTGTTACTCTGGCAGTGAGTGTTACTCAGGCAGTGTGTGTTACTCAGGCAGTGAGTGTAAGTCAGGCAGTGAGTGTTACTCAGGAAGTGAGTGCTACTCAGGCAGTGAGTGTTACTCAGGCAGTGTGTGTTACTCAGGCAGTGTGTGTTACTCAGGCAGTGAGTGTTACTCAGGCAGTGAGTGTTACGCAGGCATTGTGTGTTACTCAGGCAATGTGTGTTAGTCAGGCAGTGAGTGTTACTCAGGCAGTGAGTGTTACTCAGGCATTGTGTGTTACTGAGGCAGTGTGTGTTACTCAGGCAGTTTGTGTTAGTCAGGCAGTGTGTGTTACTCAGGAAGTGAGTGTTACTCAGGCAGTGAGTGTTAGTCAGGCAGTGTGTGTTACTCAGGCAATGTGTGTTACTCAGGCAGTGAGTGTTACTCAGGCAGTGTGTGTTACTCAGGCAATGTGTGTTACTCAGTCAATGTGTGTTACTCAGGCATTGTTTGTTACTCAGGCAGTGAGTGTTACTCAGGAAGTGAGTGTTACTCAGGCAGTGAGTGTTACTCAGGCAGTGTGTGTTACTCAGGCAATGTGTGTTACTCAGGAAGTGAGTGTTACTCAGGCAGTGACTGTTACACAGGAAGTGAGTGTTACTCAGGAAGTGAGTGTTACTCAGGCAGTCAGTGTTACTCAGGCAGTGAGTGTTACTCAGGAAGTGAGTGTTACTCAGGCAGTGTGTGTTACTCAGGCAATGTGAGATATCCAGGCAATGTGTGTTACTCAGGCAGTGAGTGTTACTCAGGCAGTGAGTGCTACTCAGGCAATATGTGTGACTCAGGCAATGTGTGTTACTCAGGCAGGGTGTGTTACTCAGGCAGTGTGTATTACTCAGGCAATGTGTGTTACTCAGGCGATGTGTGTTACTCAGGCAGTGTGTGTTAATCAGGCAGTGAGTGCTAGTCAGGAAGCGTGTGTTACTCAGGCAGTGTGTGTTACTCAGGCAATGTGTGTTACTCAGGCAATGTGTGTTACTCAGGCAATGTGTGTTACTCCGGCCGTGTGTGTTACTCAGGAAGTGAGTGTTACTCAGGCAGTGAGTGTTACTCAGGAAATGAGTGTTAGTCAGGCAGTGTGTGTTACTCAGGCAGTGTGTGTTACTCAGGCACTGAGTGTTACTCAGGCAGTGAGTGTTACTCATGCAGTGTGTGTTACTCAGGCAGTGAGTGTTACTCAGGCAGTGAGTGTTACTCAGGCAGTGAGTGTTACTAAGGCAGTGAGTGTTAGTCAGGCAGTGTGTGTTAGTCAGGCAGTGTGTGTTACTCAGGCAGTGAGTGTCACTCAGGCAATCTGTGTTACTCAGGCAGTGAGTGTTACTCAGGCAGTGTGTGTTACTCAGGCAATGTGTGTTGCTCAGGCAGTGAGTGTTACTCAGGCACTGAGTGTTACTCAGGCAGTGAGTGTTACTCAGGAAGTGATTGTTACTCAGGCAGTGATTTTTACTCAGGCAGTGTGTGTTACTCAGGCAGTGAGTGTTACTCAGGAAGTGAGTGTTACTCTGGCAGTGAGTGTTACTCAGGCAGTGTGTGTTACTCAGGCAGTGAGTGTAAGTCAGGCAGTGAGTGTTACTCAGGAAGTGAGTGTTACTCAGTCAGTGAGTGTTACTCAGGCAGTGTGTGTTACTCAGGCAGTGGGTGTTACTCAGGCAGTGAGTGTTACGCAGGCATTGTGTGTTACTCAGGCAATGTGTGTTAGTCAGGCAGTGAGTGTTACTTAGGCAGTGATTGTTACTCAGGCAATGTGTGTTACTCAGGCAGTGTGTGTTACTCAGGAAGTGAGTGTTACTCAGGCAATGTTTGTTACTCAGTCAGTGAGTGCTACTCAGGCAGTGAGTGTTAGTCAGGCAGTGTGTGTTAGTCAGGCAGTGTGTGTTACTCAGGCAGTGAGTGTTACTCAGGCAATGTGTGTTACTCAGGCGGTGTGTGTTAATCAGGCAGTGTGTATTACTCATGCAATGTTTGTTACTCAGGCAATGTGTGTTACTCAGGCAGTGAGTGTTACTCAGGCAATGTGTGTTACTCAGGCAGTGTGTGTTACTCAGGCAGTTTGTGTTAGTCAGGCAGTGTGTGTTACTCAGGAAGTGAGTGTTACTCAGGCCATGTTTGTTACTCAGGCAGTGAGTGCTACTCAGGCAGTGAGTGTTACTCAGGCAGTGTGTGTTATTCAGGTAGTGAGTGTTACTCAGGCAGTGAGTGTTAGTCAGGCAGTGTGTGTTAGTCAGGCAGTGTGGGTTACTCAGGCAGTGAGTGTTAGTCAGGCAGTGAGTGTTAATCAGGCAGTGAGTGTTAGTCAGGCAGTGTGTGTTAGTCACCAGTGTGTTTTAGTCAGACAGTGTGTGTTAGTCAGGCAGTGAATGTTAGTCAGATAGTGTGTGTTAATGTGGCAGTGTGTGTTAGTCAGACAGTGTGTGTTAGTCAGGCAGTGAGTGTTAGTCAGATAGTGTGTGTTAATGTGGCAGTGGGTGTTAGTCAAGCAGTTTGTGTTAGTCAGGCAGTGAGTGTTAGTCAGGCAGTGTGTGTTAGTCAGGCCGTGTGTGTTAGTCAGAAAGTGTGTGTTAGTCAGACAATGTGTGTTAATGTGGCAGTGTGTGTTAGTCAGGCAGTGTGTGTTAATGTGGCAGTGAGTGTTAGTCAAATAGTGTGTGTTAATGTGGCTATGTGTGTTAGTCAGGCAGTGTGTGTTAGTCAGACAATGTGTGTCAATGTGTCAGTGTGTGTTAGTCAGGCAGTGTGTGTTAGTCAGGCAGTGTGTGTTACTCAGGCAGTGAGTGTTATTCAGGCAGTGTGTGTTACTCAGGAAATGTGTGTTACTCAGGCAGTGAGTGTTACTCAGGCAGTGAGTGTTACTCAGGTAGTGAGTGTTAGTCAGGCAGTGTGTGTGACTCAGGCAGTGTGTGTTACTCAGGCAGTGAGTGTTACTCAGGCAGTGAGTGTTAGTCAGGCAGTGAGTGTTACTCAGGCAGTGAGTGTTACTCAGGCAGTGTGTGTTGCTCTGGAAGTGAGTGTTACTCAGGAAGTGAGTGTTACTCAGGCCGTGTGTGTTACTCAGGCAGTGAGTGTTACTCAGGCAGTGTGTGTTACTCAGGCAGTGAGTGTTACTCAGGAAGTGAGTGTTACTCAGGCAAAGAGTGTTACTCAGGCAGTGTGTGTTACTCAGGCAGTGAGTGTTACTCAGGCAGTCAGTGTTAGTCAGGCAGTGAGTGTTACTCAGGAAGTGAGTGTTACTCAGGCAGTGAGTGTAACTCAGGCAGTGTGTGTTACTCAGGCAGTGTGTGTTACTCAGGCAGTGAGTGTTACTCAGGAAGTGAGTGTTACTCAGACAGTGTGTGTTATTCAGGCAATGTGTGTTAGTCAGGCAGTGTGTGTTACTCAGGCAGTGAGTGTTACTCAGGCAGCGAGTGTTACTCAGGAAGTGAGTGTTACTCAGGAAGTGAGTGTTACTCAGGCAGTGATTGTTACTCAGGAAGTGAGTGTTACTCAGGAAGTGAGTGTTACTCAGGCAGTGAGTGTTACTCAGGCATTCAGTGCTACTCAGGCAGTGTGTGTTACTCAGGCAATGTGTTTTACTCAGGCAGTGTGTGTTAATGTGGCTGTGAATGTGCGTCAGGAAGTGTGTATTAGTCTGGCAGTGTGTGTTAGTCAGACAGTGTGTGTTAGTCAGGCAGTGATTGTAGGTCAGGCAGTGTGTGTTATTCTAGCAGTGTGTGTTAGTCGGGCAGTGAGTTTTAGTCAGGCAGTGTGTGTTAATCATGCAGTGTTTGTTAGCCAGACAGTTTGTGTTACTCAGGCAGTGTGTGTTGCTCAGGAAGTGAGTGTTACTCAGGCAGTGAGTGTTACTCAGGCAATGAGTGTTAGTCAGGCAGTGTGTGTTACTCAGGCAGTGTGTGTTACTCAGGCAGTGAGTGTTACTCAGGCAGTGAGTGTTACTCAGGCAGTGTGCGTTACTCAGGCAGTGAGTGTTACTCAGGCAGTGAGTGTTACTCAGGCAGTGAGTGTTACTAAGGCAGTGAGTGTTAGTCAGGCAGTGTGTGTTAGTCAGGCAGTGTGTGTTACTCAGGCAGTGAGTGTCACTCAGGCAATCTGTGTTACTCAGGCAGTGAGTGTTACTCAGGCAGTGTGTGTTACTCAGGCAATGTGTGTTGCTCAGGCAGTGAGTGTTACTCAGGCACTGAGTGTTACTCAGGCAGTGAGTGTTACTCGGGAAGTGAGTGTTACTCAGGCAGTGAGTGTTACTCAGGCAGTGTGTGTTACTCAGGAAGTGAGTGTTACTCAGGAAGTGAGTGTTACTCAGGCAGTGATTGTTACTCAGGCAGTGTGTGTTACTCAGGCAGTGAGTGTTACTCAGGAAGTGAGTGTTACTCTGGCAGTGAGTGTTACTCAGGCAGTGTGTGTTACTCAGGCAGTGAGTGTAAGTCAGGCAGTGAGTGTTACTCAGGAAGTGAGTGTTACTCATTCAGTGAGTGTTACTCAGGCAGTGTGTGTTACTCAGGCAGTGTGTGTTACTCAGGCAGTGAGTGTTACTCAGGCAGTGAGTGTTACGCAGGCATTGTGTGTTACTCAGGCAATGTGTGTTAGTCAGGCAGTGAGTGTTACTCAGGCAGTGAGTGTTACTCAGGCATTGTGTGTTACTGAGGCAGTGTGTGTTACTCAGGCAGTTTGTGTTAGTCAGGCAGTGTGTGTTACTCAGGAAGTGAGTGTTACTCAGGCAATGTTTGTTACTCAGGCAGTGAGTGCTACTCAGGCAGTGAGTGTTACTCAGGCAGTGTGTGTTACTCAGGTAGTGAGTGTTACTCAGGCAGTGAGTGTTAGTCAGGCAGTGTGTGTTAGTCAGGCAGTGTGTGTTACTCAGGCAGTGAGTGTTACTCAGGCAATGTGTGTTACTCAGGCGTTGTGTGTTAATCAGGCAGTGTGTATTACTCAGGCAATGTGTGTTACTCAGGCAATGTGTGTTACTCAGGCAGTGAGTGTTACTCAGGCAATGTGTGTTACTCAGGCAGTGTGTGTTACTCAGGCAGTTTGTGTTAGTCAGGCAGTGTGTGTTACTCAGGAAGTGAGTGTTACTCAGGAAGTGAGTGTTACTCAGGCAGTGATTGTTACTCAGGCAGTGTGTGTTACTCAGGCAGTGAGTGTTACTCAGGAAGTGAGTGTTACTCTGGCAGTGAGTGTTACTCAGGCAGTGTGTGTTACTCAGGCAGTGAGTGTAAGTCAGGCAGTGAGTGTTACTCAGGAAGTGAGTGTTACTCATTCAGTGAGTGTTACTCAGGCAGTGTGTGTTACTCAGGCAGTGTGTGTTACTCAGGCAGTGAGTGTTACTCAGGCAGTGAGTGTTACGCAGGCATTGTGTGTTACTCAGGCAATGTGTGTTAGTCAGGCAGTGAGTGTTACTCAGGCAGTGAGTGTTACTCAGGCATTGTGTGTTACTGAGGCAGTGTGTGTTACTCAGGCAGTTTGTGTTAGTCAGGCAGTGTGTGTTACTCAGGAAGTGAGTGTTACTCAGGCAATGTTTGTTACTCAGGCAGTGAGTGCTACTCAGGCAGTGAGTGTTACTCAGGCAGTGTGTGTTACTCAGGTAGTGAGTGTTACTCAGGCAGTGAGTGTTAGTCAGGCAGTGTGTGTTAGTCAGGCAGTGTGTGTTACTCAGACAGTGAGTGTTACTCAGGCAGTGTGTGTTACTCAGGCGTTGTGTGTTAATCAGGCAGTGTGTATTACTCAGGCAATGTGTGTTACTCAGGCAATGTGTGTTACTCAGGCAGTGAGTGTTACTCAGGCAATGTGTGTTACTCAGGCAGTGTGTGTTACTCAGGCAGTTTGTGTTAGTCAGGCAGTGTGTGTTACTCAGGAAGTGAGTGTTACTCAGGCAATGTTTGTTACTCAGGCAGTGAGTGCTACTCAGGCACTGAGTGTTACTCAGGCAGTGTGTGTTATTCAGGCAGTGAGTGTTACTCAGGCAGTGAGTGTTAGTCAGGCAGTGTGTGTTAGTCAGGCAGTGTGTGTTACTCAGGCAGTGAGTGTTAGTCAGGCAGTGTGTGTTACTCCGGCAGTGAGTGTCAGTCAGGCAGTGAGTTTTAATCAGGCAGTGAGTGTTAGTCAGGCAGTGTGTGTTAGTCACCAGTGTGTGTTAGTCAGACAGTGTGTGTTAGTCAGGCAGTGAATGTTAGTCAGATAGTGTGTGTTAATGTGGCAGTGCGTGTTAGTCAGACAGTGTGTGTTAGTCAGGCAGTGAGTGTTAGTCAGATAGTGTGTGTTAATGTGGCAGTGTGTGTTAGTCAAGCAGTGTGTGTTAGTCAGGCAGTGAGTGTTAGTCAGGCAGTGAGTGTTAGTCAGGCAGTGTGTGTTAGTCAGGCAGTGTGTGTTAGTCAGAAAGTGTGTGTTAGTCAGACAATGTGTGTAAATGTGGCAGTGTGTGTTAGTCAGGCAGTGTGTGTTAATGTGCAGTGAGTGTTAGTCAGATAGTGTGTGTTAATGTGCCAATGTGTGTTAGTCAGGCAGTGTGTGTTAGTCAGACAATGTGTGTTAATGTGTCAGTGTGTGTTAGTCAGGCAGTGTGTGTTAGTCAGGCAGTGTGTGTTACTCAGGCAGTGAGTGTTACTCAGGCAGTGAGTGTTACTCAGGCAGTGAGTGTTACTAAGGCAGTGAGTGTTAGTCAGGCAGTGTGTGTTAGTCAGGCAGTGTGTGTTAGTCAGGCAGTGAGTGTCACTCAGGCAATCTGTGTTACTCAGGCAGTGAGTGTTACTCAGGCAGTGTGTGTTACTCAGGCAATGTGTGTTGCTCAGGCAGTGAGTGTTACTCAGGCACTGAGTGTTACTCAGGCAGTGAGTGTTACTCGGGAAGTGAGTGTTACTCAGGCAGTGAGTGTTACTCAGGCAGTGTGTGTTACTCAGGAAGTGAGTGTTACTCAGGAAGTGAGTGTTACTCAGGCAGTGATTGTTACTCAGGCAGTGTGTGTTACTCAGGCAGTGAGTGTTACTCAGGAAGTGAGTGTTACTCTGGCAGTGAGTGTTACTCAGGCAGTGTGTGTTACTCAGGCAGTGAGTGTAAGTCAGGCAGTGAGTGTTACTCAGGAAGTGAGTGTTACTCATTCAGTGAGTGTTACTCAGGCAGTGTGTGTTACTCAGGCAGTGTGTGTTACTCAGGCAGTGAGTGTTACTCAGGCAGTGAGTGTTACTCAGGCATTGTGTGTTACTCAGGCAATGTGTGTTAGTCAGGCAGTGAGTGTTACTCAGGCAGTGAGTGTTACTCAGGCAATGTGTGTTACTGAGGCAGTGTGTGTTACTCAGGCAGTTTGTGTTAGTCAGGCAGTGTGTGTTACTCAGGAAGTGAGTGTTACTCAGGCAATGTTTGTTACTCAGGCAGTGAGTGCTACTCAGGCAGTGAGTGTTACTCAGGCAGTGTGTGTTACTCAGGTAGTGAGTGTTACTCAGGCAGTGAGTGTTAGTCAGGCAGTGTGTGTTAGTCAGGCAGTGTGTGTTACTCAGGCAGTGAGTGTTACTCAGGCAATGTGTGTTACTCAGGCGGTGTGTGTTAATCAGGCAGTGTGTATTACTCAGGCAATGTGTGTTACTCAGGCAATGTGTGTTACTCAGGCAGTGTGTGTTACTCAGGCAATGTGTGTTACTCAGGCAGTGTGTGTTACTCAGGCAGTTTGTGTTAGTCAGGCAGTGTGTGTTACTCAGGAAGTGAGTGTTACTCAGGAAGTGAGTGTTACTCAGGCAGTGATTGTTACTCAGGCAGTGTGTGTTACTCAGGCAGTGAGTGTTACTCAGGAAGTGAGTGTTACTCTGGCAGTGAGTGTTACTCAGGCAGTGTGTGTTACTCAGGCAGTGAGTGTAAGTCAGGCAGTGAGTGTTACTCAGGAAGTGAGTGTTACTCATTCAGTGAGTGTTACTCAGGCAGTGTGTGTTACTCAGGCAGTGTGTGTTACTCAGGCAGTGAGTGTTACTCAGGCAGTGAGTGTTACGCAGGCATTGTGTGTTACTCAGGCAATGTGTGTTAGTCAGGCAGTGAGTGTTACTCAGGCAGTGAGTGTTACTCAGGCATTGTGTGTTACTGAGGCAGTGTGTGTTACTCAGGCAGTTTGTGTTAGTCAGGCAGTGTGTGTTACTCAGGAAGTGAGTGTTACTCAGGCAATGTTTGTTACTCAGGCAGTGAGTGCTACTCAGGCAGTGAGTGTTACTCAGGCAGTGTGTGTTACTCAGGTAGTGAGTGTTACTCAGGCAGTGAGTGTTAGTCAGGCAGTGTGTGTTAGTCAGGCAGTGTGTGTTACTCAGACAGTGAGTGTTACTCAGGCAGTGTGTGTTACTCAGGCGTTGTGTGTTAATCAGGCAGTGTGTATTACTCAGGCAATGTGTGTTACTCAGGCAATGTGTGTTACTCAGGCAGTGAGTGTTACTCAGGCAATGTTTGTTACTCAGGCAGTGTGTGTTACTCAGGCAGTTTGTGTTAGTCAGGCAGTGTGTGTTACTCAGGAAGTGAGTGTTACTCAGGCAATGTTTGTTACTCAGGCAGTGAGTGCTACTCAGGCACTGAGTGTTACTCAGGCAGTGTGTGTTATTCAGGTAGTGAGTGTTACTCAGGCAGTGAGTGTTAGTCAGGCAGTGTGTGTTAGTCAGGCAGTGTGTGTTACTCAGGCAGTGAGTGTTAGTCAGGCAGTGTGTGTTACTCCGGCAGTGAGTGTCAGTCAGGCAGTGAGTTTTAATCAGGCAGTGAGTGTTAGTCAGGCAGTGTGTGTTAGTCACCAGTGTGTGTTAGTCAGACAGTGTGTGTTAGTCAGGCAGTGAATGTTAGTCAGATAGTGTGTGTTAATGTGGCAGTGCGTGTTAGTCAGACAGTGTGTGTTAGTCAGGCAGTGACTGTTAGTCAGATAGTGTGTGTTAATGTGGCAGTGGGTGTTAGTCAAGCAGTGTGTGTTAGTCAGGCAGTGAGTGTTAGTCAGGCAGTGAGTGTTAGTCAGGCAGTGTGTGTTAGTCAGGCAGTGTGTGTTAGTCAGAAAGTGTGTGTTAGTCAGACAATGTGTGTAAATGTGGCAGTGTGTGTTAGTCAGGCAGTGTGTGTTAATGTGCAGTGAGTGTTAGTCAGATAGTGTGTGTTAATGTGCCAATGTGTGTTAGTCAGGCAGTGTGTGTTAGTCAGACAATGTGTGTTAATGTGTCAGTGTGTGTTAGTCAGGCAGTGTGTGTTAGTCAGGCAGTGTGTGTTACTCAGGCAGTGAGTGTTATTCAGGCAGTGTGTGTTAAACAGGAAATGTGTGTTATTCATTCAGTGAGTGTTACTCAGGCTGTAAGTGTTACTCAGGCAGTGAGTGTTAGTGAGGCAGTGTGTGTTACTCAGGCAATGTGTGTTACTCAGGCAGTGAGTGTTGCTCAGGCAGTTTGTGTTACTCAGGCAATGTGTGTTACTCAGGCAGTGAGTGTTACTCAGGCAGTGTGTGTTACTCAGGAAGTGAGTGTTACTCAGGCAGTGTGTGTTGCTCTGGACGTGAGTGTTACTCAGGAAGTGAGTGTTACTCAGGCAGTGAGTGTTACTCAGGCAGTGTGTGTTACTCAGGCAGTGAGTGTTACTCAAGCAGTGTGTGTTACTCAGGCAGTGTGTGTTACTCAGGAAGTGAGTGTTACTCAGGCAAAGAGTGTTACTCAGGCAGTGTGTGTTACTCAGGCAGTGAGTGTTACTCAGGCAGTCAGTGTTAGTCAGGCAGTGAGTGTTACTCAGGCAGTGAGTGTAACTCAGGCAGTGTGTGTTACTCAGGCAGTGTGTGTTACTCAGGCAGTGAGTGTTACTCAGGAAGTGAGTGTTACTCAGGCAGTGTGTGTTATTCAGGCAATGTGTGTTAGTCAGGCAGTGTGTGTTACTCAGGCAGTGAGTGTTACTCAGGAATTGAGTGTTACTCATGCAAAGAGTGTTACTCAGGCAGTGAGTGTTACTCAGGAAGTGAGTGTTACTCAGGAAGTGAGTGTTACTCAGGCAGTGAGTGTTACTCAGGAAGTGAGTGTTACTCAGGAAGTCAGTGTTACTCAGGCAGTGAGTGTTCCTCAGGCATTCAGTGCTACTCAGGCAGTGTGTGTTACTCAGGCAAGGTGTTTTACTCAGGCAGTGTGTGTTAATGTGGCTGTGAATGAACGTCAGGCAGTGTGTATTAGTCAGGCAGTGTGTGTTAGTCAGACAGTGTGTGTTACTCAGGCAGTGAGTGTTACTCAGGCGGTGAGTGTTAGTCAGGCAGTGTTTGTTACTCAGGCAATGTGTGTTACTCAGGCAGTGAGTGTTACTCAGGCACTGAGTGTTACTCAGGCAGTGAGTGTTACTCAGGCAATGTGTGTTACTCAGGAAGTGAGTGTTACTCTGGCAGTGAGTGTTACTCAGGCAGTGTGTGTTACTCAGGCAGTGAGTGTAAGTCAGGCAGTGAGTGTTACTCAGAAGTGAGTGTTACTCAGGCAGTGTGTGTTACTCAGGCAGTGTGTGTTAATCAGGCAGTGAGTGTTACTCAGGCAGTGTGTGTTACTCAGTCAGTGTGTGTTACTCAGGCAGTTTGCGTTACTCAGTCAGTGAGTGTTACTCAGGCAGTGAGTGTTACTCAGGCAATGTGTGTTACTCAGGCGGTGTGTGTTAATCAGGCAGTGTGTATTACTCAGGCAATGTGTGTTACTCAGGCAATGTGTGTTACTCAGGCAGTGAGTGTTACTCAGGCAATGTGTGTTACTCAGGCAGTGTGTGTTACTCAGGCAGTTTGTGTTAGTCAGGCAGTGTGTGTTACTCAGGAAGTGAGTGTTACTCAGGCAATGTTTGTTACTCAGGCAGTGAGTGCTACTCAGGCAGTGAGTGTTACTCAGGCAGTGTGTGTTATTCAGGTAGTGAGTGTTACTCAGGCAGTGAGTGTTAGTCAGGCAGTGTGTGTTAGTCAGGCAGTGTGTGTTACTCAGGCAGTGAGCGTTAGTCAGACAGTGTGTGTTTCTCAGGCAGTGTCTGTTAGTCAGGCAGTGAGTGTTAATCAGGCAGTGAGTGTTAATCAGGCAGTGAGTATTGGTCAGGCAGTGTGTGTTAGTCACCAGTGAGTGTTAGTCAGACAGTGTGTGTTAGTCAGTCAGTGAATGTTAGTCAGATAGTGTGTGTTAATGTGGCAGTGTGTCTTAGTCAGACAGTGTGTGTTAGTCAGGCAGTGAGTGTTAGTCAGATAGTGTGTGTTAATGTGGCAGTGGGTGTTAGTCAAGCAGTGTGTGTTAGTCAGGCAGTGAGTGTTAGTCAGGCAGTGTGTGTTAGTCAGGCAGTGTGTGTTAGTCAGAAAGTGTGTGCTAGTCAGACAATGTGTGTTAATGTGGCAGTGTGTGTTAGTCAGGAAGTGTGTGTTAATGTGGCAGTGAGTGTTAGTCAGATAGTGTGTGTTAATGTGGCAATGTGTGTTAGTCAGGCAGTGTGTGTTAGTCAGACAATGTGTGTTAATGTGTCAGTGTGTGTTAGTCAGGCAGTGTGTGTTAGTCAGGCAGTGTGTGTTACTCAGGCAGTGAGTGTTATTCAGGCAGTGTGTGTTACTCAGGAAATGTGTGTTACTCAGGCAGTGAGTGTTACTCAGGCAGTGAGTGTTAGTCAGGCAGTGAGTGTTAGTCAGGCAGTGTGTGTGACTCAGGCAGTGTGTGTTAGTCAGGCAGTGAGTGTTACTCAGGCAATGTGTGTTACTCAGGCAGTGAGTGTTGCTCAGGCAGTTTGTGTTACTCAGGCAATGTGTGTTACTCAGGCAGTGAGTGTTACTCAGGCAGTGAGTGTTACTCAGGCAGTGTGTGTTACTCAGGAAGTGAGTGTTACTCAGGCAGTGAGTGTTACTCAGGCAGTGTGTGTTGCTCTGGAAGTGAGTGTTACTCAGGAAGTGAGTGTTACTCAGGCAGTGAGTTTTACTCAGGCAGTGTGTGTTACTCAGGCAGTGAGTGTTACACAGGCAGTGTGTGTTACTCAGGCAGTGAGTGTTTCTCAGGAAGTGAGTGTTACTCAGGCAAAGAGTGTTACTCAAGCAGTGTGTGCTACTCAGGCAGTGAGTGTTACTCAGGCAGTCAGTGTTAGTCAGGCAGTGAGTGTTACTCAGGAAGTGAGTGTTACTCAGGCAGTGAGTGTAACTCAGGCAGTGTGTGTTACTCAGGCAGTGTGTGTTACTCAGGCAGTGAGTGTTACTCAGACAGTGTGTGTTATTCAGGCAATGTGTGTTAGTCAGGCAGTGTGTGTTACTCAGGCAGTGAGTGTTACTCAGGCAGCGAGTGTTACTCAGCAAGTGAGTGTTACTCAGGAAGTGAGTGTTACACAGGCAGTGAGTGTTACTCAGGAAGTGAGTGTTACTCAGGAAGTGAGTGTTACTCAGGCAGTGAGTGTTACTCAGGCATTCAGTGCTACTCAGGCAGTGTGTGTTAATGTGGCTGTGAATGTGCGTCAGGCAGTGTGTATTAGTCAGGCAGTGTGTGTTAGTCAGACAGTGTGTGTTAGTCACGCAGTGATTGTAGGTCAGGCAGTGTGTGTTATTCTAGCAGTGTGTGTTAGTCGGGCAGTGAGTGTTAGTCAGGCAGTGTGTGTTAATCATGCAGTGTTTGTTAGCCAGACAGTTTGTGTTACTCAGGCAGTGAGTGTTACACAGGCAGTGTGTGTTACTCAGGCAGTGAGTGTTTCTCAGGAAGTGAGTGTTACTCAGGCAAAGAGTGTTACTCAAGCAGTGTGTGTTACTCTGGCAGTGAGTGTTACTCAGGCAGTCAGTGTTAGTCAGGCAGTGAGTGTTACTCAGGCAGTGAGTGTAACTCAGGCAGTGTGTGTTACTCAGGCAGTGTGTGTTACTCAGGCAGTGAGTGTTACTCAGGAAGTGAGTGTTACTCAGACAGTGTGTGTTATTCAGGCAATGTGTGTTAGTCAGGCAGTGTGTGTTACTCAGGCAGTGAGTGTTACTCAGGCAGCGAGTGTTACTCAGCAAGTGAGTGTTATTCAGGAAGTGAGTGTTACTCAGGCAGTGAGTGTTACTCAGGAAGTGAGTGTTACTCAGGAAGTGAGTGTTACTCAGGCAGTGAGTGTTACTCAGGCATTCAGTGCTACTCAGGCAGTGTGTGTTAATGTGGCTGTGAATGTGCGTCAGGCAGTGTGTATTAGTCAGGCAGTGTGTGTTAGTCAGACAGTGTGTGTTAGTCAGGCAGTGATTGTAGGTCAGGCAGTGTGTGTTATTCTAGCAGTGTGTGTTAGTCGGGCAGTGAGTGTTAGTCAGGCAGTGTGTGTTAATCATGCAGTGTTTGTTAGCCAGACAGTTTGTGTTACTCAGGCAGTGTGTGTTACTCAGGAAGTGAGTGTTACTCAGGCAGTGAGTGTTACTCAGGCAATGAGTGTTAGTCAGGCAGTGTGTGTTACTCAGGCAGTGTGTGTTACTCAGGCAGTGAGTGTTACTCAGGCAGTGAGTGTTACTCAGGCAGTGTGCGTTACTCAGGCAGTGAGTGTTACTCAGGCAGTGTGTGTTGCTCTGGACGTGAGTGTTACTCAGGAAGTGAGTGTTACTCAGGCAGTGAGTGTTACTCAGGCAGTGTGTGTTACTCAGGCAGTGAGTGTTACTCAGGCAGTGTGTGTTACTCAGGCAGTGTGTGTTACTCAGGAAGTGAGTGTTACTCAGGCAAAGAGTGTTACTCAGGCAGTGTGTGTTACTCAGGCAGTGAGTGTTACTCAGGCAGTCAGTGTTAGTCAGGCAGTGAGTGTTACTCAGGAAGTGAGTGTTACTCAGCAGTGAGTGTAACTCAGGCAGTGTGTGTTACTCAGGCAGTGTGTGTTACTCAGGCAGTGAGTGTTACTCAGGAAGTGAGTGTTACTCAGGCAGTCTGTGTTATTCAGGCAATGTGTGTTAGTCAGGCAGTGTGTGTTACTCAGGCAGTGAGTGCTAGTCAGGAATTGAGTGTTACTCATGCAAAGAGTGTTACTCAGGCAGCGAGTGTTACTCAGGCAGCGAGTGTTACTCAGGAAGTGAGTGTTACTCAGGCAGTGAGTGTTACTCAGGAAGTGAGTGTTACTCAGGAAGTCAGTGTTACTCAGGCAGTGAGCGTTCCTCAGGCATTCAGTGCTACTCAGGCAGTGTGTGTTACTCAGGCAATGTGTTTTACTCAGGCAGTGTGTGTTAATGTGGCTGTGAATGTTCGTCAGGCAGTGTGTATTAGTCAGGCAGTGTGTGTTAGTCAGACAGTGTGTGTTAGTCAGGCAGTGATTGTAGGTCAGGCAGTGTGTGTTATTCTAGCAGTGTGTGTTAGTCGGGCAGTGAGTGTTAGTCAGGCAGTGTGTGTTAATCATGCAGTGTTTGTTAGCCAGACAGTGTGTGTTACTCAGGCAGTGAGTGTTACTCAGGCGGTGAGTGTTAGTCAGGCAGTGTTTGTTACTCAGGCAATGTGTGTTACTCAGGCAGTGAGTGTTACTCAGGCACTGAGTGTTACTCAGGCAGTGAGTTTTACTCAGGAAGTGAGTGTTACTCAGGCAGTGAGTGTTACTCAGGCAGTGTGTGTTACTCAGGAAGTGAGTGTTACTCAGGAAGTGAGTGTTACTCAGGCAGTGAGTGATACTCAGGCAGTGTGTGTTACTCAGGCAGTGAGTGTTACTCAGGAAGTGAGTGTTACTCTGGCAGTGAGTGTTACTCAGGCAGTGTGTGTTACTCAGGCAGTGAGTGTAAGTCAGGCAGTGAGTGTTACTCAGGAAGTGAGTGTTACTCAGGAAGTGAGTGTTACTCAGGCAGTGAGTGATACTCAGGCAGTGTTTGTTACTCAGGCAGCGAGTGTTACTCAGCAAGTGAGTGTTACTCAGGAAGTGAGTGTTACTCAGGCAGTGAGTGTTACTCAGGAAGTGAGTGTTACTCAGGAAGTGAGTGTTACTCAGGCAGTGAGTGTTACTCAGGCATTCAGTGCTACTCAGGCAGTGTGTGTTAATGTGGCTGTGAATGTGCGTCAGGCAGTGTGTATTAGTCAGGCAGTGTGTGTTAGTCAGACAGTGTGTGTTAGTCAGGCAGTGATTGTAGGTCAGGCAGTGTGTGTTATTCTAGCAGTGTGTGTTAGTCGGGCAGTGAGTGTTAGTCAGGCAGTGTGTGTTAATCATGCAGTGTTTGTTAGCCAGACAGTTTGTGTTACTCAGGCAGTGTGTGTTACTCAGGAAGTGAGTGTTACTCAGGCAGTGAGTGTTACTCAGGCAATGAGTGTTAGTCAGGCAGTGTGTGTTACTCAGGCAGTGTGTGTTACTCAGGCAGTGAGTGTTACTCAGGCAGTGAGTGTTACTCAGGCAGTGTGTGTTACTCAGGCAGTGAGTGTTACTCAGGCAGTGTGTGTTGCTCTGGACGTGAGTGTTACTCAGGAAGTGAGTGTTACTCAGGCAGTGAGTGTTACTCAGGCAGTGTGTGTTACTCAGGCAGTGAGTGTTACTCAGGCAGTGTGTGTTACTCAGGCAGTGTGTGTTACTCAGGAAGTGAGTGTTACTCAGGCAAAGAGTGTTACTCAGGCAGTGTGTGTTACTCAGGCAGTGAGTGTTACTCAGGCAGTCAGTGTTAGTCAGGCAGTGAGTGTTACTCAGGAAGTGAGTGTTACTCAGCAGTGAGTGTAACTCAGGCAGTGTGTGTTACTCAGGCAGTGTGTGTTACTCAGGCAGTGAGTGTTACTCAGGAAGTGAGTGTTACTCAGGCAGTGTGTGTTATTCAGGCTATGTGTGTTAGTCAGGCAGTGTGTGTTACTCAGGCAGTGAGTGTTAGTCAGGAATTGAGTGTTACTCATGCAAAGAGTGTTACTCAGGCAGCGAGTGTTACTCAGGCAGCGAGTGTTACTCAGGAAGTGAGTGTTACTCAGGAAGTGAGTGTTACTCAGGCAGTGAGTGTTACTCAGGAAGTGAGTGTTACTCAGGAAGTCAGTGTTACTCAGGCAGTGAGTGTTCCTCAGGCATTCAGTGCTACTCAGGCAGTGTGTGTTACTCAGGCAAGGTGTTTTACTCAGGCAGTGTGTGTTAATGTGGCTGTGAATGTTCGTCAGGCAGTGTGTATTAGTCAGGCAGTGTGTGTTAGTCAGACAGTGTGTGTTAGTCAGGCAGTGATTGTAGGTCAGGCAGTGTGTGTTATTCTAGCAGTGTGTGTTAGTCAGGCAGTGAGTGTTAGTCAGGCAGTGTGTGTTAATCATGCAGTGTTTGTTAGCCAGACAGTGTGTGTTACTCAGGCAGTGAGTGTTACTCAGGCGGTGAGTGTTAGTCAGGCAGTGTTTGTTACTCAGGCAATGTGTGTTACTCAGGCAGTGAGTGTTACTCAGGCACTGAGTGTTACTCAGGCAGTGAGTGTTACTCAGGAAGTGAGTGTTACTCAGGCAGTGAGTGTTGCTCAGGCAGTGTGTGTTACTCAGGAAGTGAGTGTTACTCAGGAAGTGAGTGTTACTCTGGCAGTGAGTGTTACTCAGGCAGTGTGTGTTACTCAGGCAGTGAGTGTAAGTCAGGCAGTGAGTGTTACTCAGGAAGTGAGTGTTACTCAGGCAGTGTGTGTTACTTAGGCAATGTGTGTTAATCAGGCAGTGAGTGTTACTCAGGCAGTGTGTGTTACTCAGGCAGTGTGTGTTACTCAGGCAGTGTGCGTTACTCAGTCAGTGAGTGTTACTCAGGCAGTGAGTGTTACTCAGGCAATGTGTGTTACTCAGGCGGTGTGTGTTAATCAGGCAGTGTGTATTACTCAGGCAATGTGTGTTACTCAGGCAATGTGTGTTACTCAGGCAGTGAGTGTTACTCAGGCAATGTGTGTTACTCAGGCAGTGTGTGTTACTCAGGCAGTTTGTGTTAGTCAGGCAGTGTGTGTTACTCAGGAAGTGAGTGTTACTCAGGCAATGTTTGTTACTCAGGCAGTGAGTGCTACTCAGGCAGTGAGTGTTACTCAGGCAGTGTGTGTTATTCAGGTAGTGAGTGTTACTCAGGCAGTGAGTGTTAGTCAGGCAGTGTGTGTTAGTCAGGCAGTGTGTGTTACTCAGGCAGTGAGCGTTAGTCAGGCAGTGTGTGTTTCTCAGGCAGTGTCTGTTAGTCAGGCAGTGAGTGTTAATCAGGCAGTGAGTGTTAATCAGGCAGTGAGTATTAGTCAGGCAGTGTGTGTTAGTCACCAGTGAGTGTTAGTCAGACAGTGTGTGTTAGTCAGTCAGTGAATGTTAGTCAGATAGTGTGTGTTAATGTGGCAGTGTGTATTAGTCAGACAGTGTGTGTTAGTCAGGCAGTGAGTGTTAGTCAGATAGTGTGTGTTAATGTGGCAGTGGGTGTTAGTCAAGCAGTGTGTGTTAGTCAGGCAGTGAGTGTTAGTCAGGCAGTGTGTGTTAGTCAGGCAGTGTGTGTTAGTCAGAAAGTGTGTGCTAGTTAGACAATGTGTGTTAATGTGGCAGTGTGTGTTAGTCAGGAAGTGTGTGTTAATGTGGCAGTGAGTGTTAGTCAGATAGTGTGTGTTAATGTGGCAATGTGTGTTAGTCAGGCAGTGTGTGTTAGTCAGACAATGTGTGTTAATGTGTCAGTGTGTGTTAGTCAGGCAGTGAGTGTTATTCAGGCAGTGTGTATTACTCAGGAAATGTGTGTTACTCAGGCAGTGGGTGTTACTCAGGCAGTGAGTGTTACTCAGGCAGTGAGTGTTAGTCAGGCAGTGTGTGTGACTCAGGCAGTGTGTGTTACTCAGGCAGTGAGTGTTACTCAGGCAGTGAGTGTTAGTCAGGCAGTGAGTGTTACTCAGGCAATGTGTGTTACTCAGGCAGTGAGTGTTGCTCAGGCAGTTTTTGTTACTCAGGCAATGTGTGTTACTCAGGCAGTGAGTGTTACTCAGGCAGTGAGTGTTACTCAGGCAGTGTGTGTTACTCAGGAAGTGAGTGTTACTCAGGCAGTGAGTGTTACTCAGGCAGTGTGTGTTGCTCTGGAAGTGAGTGTTACTCAGGAAGTGAGTGTTACTCAGGCAGTGAGTGTTACTCAGGCAGTGTGTGTTACTCAGGCAGTGAGTGTTACTCAGGAAGTGAGTGTTACTTAGGCAAAGAGTGTTACTCAAGCAGTGTGTGTTACTCAGGCAGTGAGTGTTACTCAGGCAGTCAGTGTTAGTCAGGCAGTGAGTGTTACTCAGGAACTGAGTGTTACTCAGGCAGTCAGTGTAACTCAGGCAGTGTGTGTTACTCAGGCAGTGTGTGTTACTCAGGCAGTGTGTGTTACTCAGGCAGTGTGTGTTACTCAGACAGTGAGTGTTACTCAGGAAGTGAGTGTTACTCAGACAGTGTGTGTTATTCAGGCAATGTGTGTTAGTCAGGCAGTGTGTGTTACTCAGGCAGTGAGTGTTACTCAGGCAGCGAGTGTTACTCAGCAAGTGAGTGTTACTCAGGAAGTGAGTGTTACTCAGGCAGTGAGTGTTACTCAGGAAGTGAGTGTTACTCAGGAAGTGAGTGTTACTCAGGCAGTGAGTGTTACTCAGGCATTCAGTGCTACTCAGGCAGTGTGTGTTAATGTGGCTGTGAATGTGCGTCAGGCAGTGTGTATTAGTCAGGCAGTGTGTGTTAGTCAGACAGTGTGTGTTAGTCAGGCAGTGATTGTAGGTCAGGCAGTGTGTGTTATTCTAGCAGTGTGTGTTAGTCGGGCAGTGAGTGTTAGTCAGGCAGTGTGTGTTAATCATGCAGTGTTTGTTAGCCAGACAGTTTGTGTTACTCAGGCAGTGTGTGTTACTCAGGAAGTGAGTGTTACTCAGGCAGTGAGTGTTTCTCAGGCAATGAGTGTTAGTCAGGCAGTGTGTGTTACTCAGGCAGTGTGTGTTATTCAGGCAGTGAGTGTTACTCAGGCAGTGAGTGTTACTCAGGCAGTGTGCGTTACTCAGGCAGTGAGTGTTACTCAGGCAGTGAGTGTTACTCAGGCAGTGAGTGTTACTCAGGCAGTGAGTGTTACTAAGGCAGTGAGTGTTAGTCAGGCAGTGTGTGTTACTCAGGCAGTGAGTGTCACTCAGGCAATCTGTGTTACTCAGGCAGTGAGTGTTACTCAGGCAGTGTGTGTTACTCAGGCAATGTGTGTTGCTCAGGCAGTGAGTGTTAGTCAGGCACTAAGTGTTACTCAGGCAGTGAGTGTCACTCAGGAAGTGAGTGTTACTCAGGCAGTGAGTGTTACTCAGGCAGTGTGTGTTACTCAGGAAGTGAGTGTTACTCAGGAAGTGAGTGTTACTCAGGCAGTGATTGTTACTCAGGCAGTGTGCGTTACTCAGGCAGTGAGTGTTACTCAGGAAGTGAGTGTTACTCTGGCAGTGAGTGTTACTCAGGCAGTGTGTGTTACTCAGGCAGTGAGTGTAAGTCAGGCAGTGAGTGTTACTCAGGAAGTGAGTGTTACTCAGGCAGTGAGTGTTACTCAGGCTATGTGTGTTATTCAGGCAGTGAGTGTTACTCAGGCAGTGAGTGTTACTCAGGCAGTGAGTGTTACCCAGGCATTGTGTTTTACTCAGGCAATGTGTGTTAGTCAGGCTGTGAGTGTTACTCAGGCAGTGAGTGTTACTCAGGCAGTGAGTGTTACCCAGGCATTGTGTTTTACTCAGGCAATGTGTGTTAGTCAGGCTGTGAGTGTTACTCAGGCAGTGAGTGCTACTCAGGCAGTGAGTGTTACTCAGGCAGTGTGTGTTACTCAGGTAGTGAGTGTTAGTCAGGCAGTGAGTGTTAGTCAGGCAGTGTGTGTTAGTCAGGCAGTGTGTGTTACTCATTAAGTGAGTGTTACTCAGGCAATGTTTGTTACTCAGGCGGTGTGTGTTAATCAGGCAGTGTGTATTACTCAGGCAATGTGTGTTACTCAGGCAATGTGTGTTACTCAGGCAGTGAGTGTTACTCAGGCAATGTGTGTTACTCAGGCAGTGTGTGTTACTCAGGCAGTTTGTGTTAGTCAGGCAGTGTGTGTTACTCAGGAAGTGAGTGTTACTCAGGCAATGTTTGTAACTCAGGCAGTTAGTGCTACTCAGGCAGTGAGTGTTACTCAGGCAGTGTGTGTTATTCAGGTAGTGAGTGTTACTCAGGCAGTGAGTGTTAGTCAGGCAGTGTGTGTTAGTCAGGCAGTGTGTGTTACTCAGTCAGTGAGTGTTAGTCAGGCAGTGTGTGTTACTCAGGCAGTGAGTGTCAGTCAGGCAGTGAGTGTTAGTCAGGCAGTGTGTGTTAATCATGCAGTGTTTGTTAGCCAGACAGTTTGTGTTACTCAGGCAGTGTGTGTTACTCAGGAAGTGAGTGTTACTCAGGCAGTGAGTGTTACTCAGGCAATGAGTGTTAGTCAGGCAGTGTGTGTTACTCAGGCAGTGTGTGTTACTCAGGCAGTGAGTGTTACTCAGGCAGTGAGTGTTACTCAGGCAGTGTGCGTTACTCAGGCAGTGAGTGTTACTCAGGCAGTGTGTGTTGCTCTGGACGTGAGTGTTACTCAGGAAGTGAGTGTTACTCAGGCAGTGAGTGTTACTCAGGCAGTGTGTGTTACTCAGGCAGTGAGTGTTACTCAGGCAGTGTGTGTTACTCAGGCAGTGTGTGTTACTCAGGAAGTGAGTGTTACTCAGGCAAAGAGTGTTACTCAGGCAGTGTGTGTTACTCAGGCAGTGAGTGTTACTCAGGCAGTCAGTGTTAGTCAGGCAGTGAGTGTTACTCAGGAAGTGAGAGTTACTCAGCAGTGAGTGTAACTCAGGCAGTGTGTGTTACTCAGGCAGTGTGTGTTACTCAGGCAGTGAGTGTTACTCAGGAAGTGAGTGTTACTCAGGCAGTGTGTGTTATTCAGGCAATGTGTGTTAGTCAGGCAGTGTGTGTTACTCAGGCAGTGAGTGTTAGTCAGGAATTGAGTGTTACTCATGCAAAGAGTGTTACTCAGGCAGCGAGTGTTACTCAGGCAGCGAGTGTTACTCAGGAAGTGAGTGTTACTCAGGAAGTGAGTGTTACTCAGGCAGTGAGTGTTACTCAGGAAGTGAGTGTTACTCAGGAAGTCAGTGTTACTCAGGCAGTGAGTGTTCCTCAGGCATTCAGTGCTACTCAGGCAGTGTGTGTTACTCAGGCAAGGTGTTTTACTCAGGCAGTGTGTGTTAATGTGGCTGTGAATGTTCGTCAGGCAGTGTGTATTAGTCAGGCAGTGTGTGTTAGTCAGACAGTGTGTGTTAGTCAGGCAGTGATTGTAGGTCAGGCAGTGTGTGTTATTCTAGCAGTGTGTGTTAGTCGGGCAGTGAGTGTTAGTCAGGCAGTGTGTGTTAATCATGCAGTGTTTGTTAGCCAGACAGTGTGTGTTACTCAGGCAGTGAGTGTTACTCAGGCACTGAGTGTTACTCAGGCAGTGAGTGTTACTCAGGAAGTGAGTGTTACTCAGGCAGTGAGTGTTACTCAGGCAGTGTGTGTTACTCTGGAAGTGAGTGTTACTCAGGAAGTGAGTGTTACTCAGGCAGTGAGTGTTACTCAGGCAGTGTGTGTTACTCAGGCAGTGAGTGTTACTCAGGAAGTGAGTGTTACTCAGGCAAAGAGTGTTACTCAAGCAGTGTGTGTTACTCAGGCAGTGAGTGTTACTCAGGCAGTCAGTGTTAGTCAGGCAGTGAGTGTTACTCAGGAACTGAGTGTTACTCAGGCAGTGAGTGTAACTCAGGCAGTGTGTGTTACTCAGGCAGTGTGTGTTACTCAGGCAGTGTGTGTTACTCAGGCAGTGTGTGTTACTCAGGCAGTGAGTGTTACTCAGGAAGTGAGTGTTACTCAGACAGTGTGTGTTATTCAGGCAATGTGTGTTAGTCAGGCAGTGTGTGTTACTCAGGCAGTGAGTGTTACTCAGGCAGCGAGTGTTACTCAGCAAGTGAGTGTTACTCAGGAAGTGAGTGTTACTCAGGCAGTGAGTGTTACTCAGGAAGTGAGTGTTACTCAGGAAGTGAGTGTTACTCAGGCAGTGAGTGTTACTCAGGCATTCAGTGCTACTCAGGCAGTGTGTGTTAATGTGGCTGTGAATGTGCGTCAGGCAGTGTGTATTAGTCAGGCAGTGTGTGTTAGTCAGACAGTGTGTGTTAGTCAGGCAGTGATTGTAGGTCAGGCAGTGTGTGTTATTCTAGCAGTGTGTGTTAGTCGGGCAGTGAGTGTTAGTCAGGCAGTGTGTGTTAATCATGCAGTGTTTGTTAGCCAGACAGTTTGTGTTACTCAGGCAGTGTGTGTTACTCAGGAAGTGAGTGTTACTCAGGCAGTGAGTGTTTCTCAGGCAATGAGTGTTAGTCAGGCAGTGTGTGTTACTCAGGCAGTGTGTGTTATTCAGGCAGTGAGTGTTACTCAGGCAGTGAGTGTTACTCAGGCAGTGTGCGTTACTCAGGCAGTGAGTGTTACTCAGGCCGTGAGTGTTACTCAGGCAGTGAGTGTTACTCAGGCAGTGAGTGTTACTAAGGCAGTGAGTGTTAGTCAGGCAGTGTGTGTTACTCAGGCAGTGAGTGTCACTCAGGCAATCTGTGTTACTCAGGCAGTGAGTGTTACTCAGGCAGTGTGTGTTACTCAGGCAATGTGTGTTGCTCAGGCAGTGAGTGTTAGTCAGGCACTAAGTGTTACTCAGGCAGTGAGTGTCACTCAGGAAGTGAGTGTTACTCAGGCAGTGAGTGTTACTCAGGCAGTGTGTGTTACTCAGGAAGTGAGTGTTACTCAGGAAGTGAGTGTTACTCAGGCAGTGATTGTTACTCAGGCAGTGTGCGTTACTCAGGCAGTGAGTGTTACTCAGGAAGTGAGTGTTACTCTGGCAGTGAGTGTTACTCAGGCAGTGAGTGTAAGTCAGGCAGTGAGTGTTACTCAGGAAGTGAGTGTTACTCAGGCAGTGAGTGTTACTCAGGCTATGTGTGTTATTCAGGCAGTGAGTGTTACTCAGGCAGTGAGTGTTACTCAGGCAGTGAGTGTTACCCAGGCATTGTGTTTTACTCAGGCAATGTGTGTTAGTCAGGCTGTGAGTGTTACTCAGGCAGTGAGTGTTACTCAGGCAATGTGTGTTACTCAGGCATTGTGTGTTACTCAGGCAGTTTGTGTTAGTCAGGCAGGGTGTGTTACTCAGGAACTGAGTGTTACTCAGGCAATGTTTTTTACTCAGGCAGTGAGTGCTACTCAGGCAGTGAGTGTTACTCAGGCAGTGTGTGTTACTCAGGTAGTGAGTGTTAGTCAGGCAGTGAGTGTTAGTCAGGCAGTGTGTGTTAGTCAGGCAGTGTGTGTTACTCATTAAGTGAGTGTTACTCAGGCAATGTTTGTTACTCAGGCGGTGTGTGTTAATCAGGCAGTGTGTATTACTCAGGCAATTTGTGTTACTCAGGCAATGTGTGTTACTCAGGCAGTGAGTGTTACTCAGGCAATGTGTGTTACTCAGGCAGTGTGTGTTACTCAGGCAGTTTGTGTTAGTCAGGCAGTGTGTGTTACTCAGGAAGTGAGTGTTACTCAGGCAATGTTTGTAACTCAGGCAGTTAGTGCTACTCAGGCAGTGAGTGTTACTCAGGCAGTGTGTGTTATTCAGGTAGTGAGTGTTACTCAGGCAGTGAGTGTTAGTCAGGCAGTGTGTGTTAGTCAGGCAGTGTGTGTTACTCAGGCAGTGAGTGTTAGTCAGGCAGTGTGTGTTACTCAGGCAGTGAGTGTCAGTCAGGCAGTGAGTGTTAGTCAGGCAGTGTGTGTTAATCATGCAGTGTTTGTTAGCCAGACAGTTTGTGTTACTCAGACAGTGTGTGTTACTCAGGAAGTGAGTGTTACTCAGGCAGTGAGTGTTACTCAGGCAATGAGTGTTAGTCAGGCAGTGTGTGTTACTCAGGCAGTGTGTGTTACTCAGGCAGTGAGTGTTACTCAGGCAGTGAGTGTTACTCAGGCAGTGTGCGTTACTCAGGCAGTGAGTGTTACTCAGGCAGTGTGTGTTGCTCTGGACGTGAGTGTTACTCAGGAAGTGAGTGTTACTCAGGCAGTGAGTGTTACTCAGGCAGTGTGTGTTACTCAGGCAGTGAGTGTTACTCAGGCAGTGTGTGTTACTCAGGCAGTGTGTGTTACTCAGGAAGTGAGTGTTACTCAGGCAAAGAGTGTTACTCAGGCAGTGTGTGTTACTCAGGCAGTGAGTGTTACTCAGGCAGTCAGTGTTAGTCAGGCAGTGAGTGTTACTCAGGAAGTGAGAGTTACTCAGCAGTGAGTGTAACTCAGGCAGTGTGTGTTACTCAGGCAGTGTGTGTTACTCAGGCAGTGAGTGTTACTCAGGAAGTGAGTGTTACTCAGGCAGTGTGTGTTATTCAGGCAATGTGTGTTAGTCAGGCAGTGTGTGTTACTCAGGCAGTGAGTGTTAGTCAGGAATTGAGTGTTACTCATGCAAAGAGTGTTACTCAGGCAGCGAGTGTTACTCAGGCAGCGAGTGTTACTCAGGAAGTGAGTGTTACTCAGGAAGTGAGTGTTACTCAGGCAGTGAGTGTTACTCAGGAAGTGAGTGTTACTCAGGAAGTCAGTGTTACTCAGGCAGTGAGTGTTCCTCAGGCATTCAGTGCTACTCAGGCAGTGTGTGTTACTCAGGCAAGGTGTTTTACTCAGGCAGTGTGTGTTAATGTGGCTGTGAATGTTCGTCAGGCAGTGTGTATTAGTCAGGCAGTGTGTGTTAGTCAGACAGTGTGTGTTAGTCAGGCAGTGATTGTAGGTCAGGCAGTGTGTGTTATTCTAGCAGTGTGTGTTAGTCGGGCAGTGAGTGTTAGTCAGGCAGTGTGTGTTAATCATGCAGTGTTTGTTAGCCAGACAGTGTGTGTTACTCAGGCAGTGAGTGATACTCAGGCGGTGAGTGTTAGTCAGGCAGTGTTTGTTACTCAGGCAATGTGTGTTACTCAGGCAGTGAGTGTTACTCAGGCACTGAGTGTTACTCAGGCAGTGAGTGTTACTCAGGAAGTGAGTGTTACTCAGGCAGTGAGTGTTACTCAGGCAGTGTGTGTTACTCAGGAAGTGAGTGTTACTCAGGAAGTGAGTGTTACTCAGGCAGTGAGTGATACTCAGGCAGTGTGTGTTACTCAGGCAGTGAGTGTTACTCAGGAAGTGAGTGTTACTCTGGCAGTGAGTGTTACTCAGGCAGTGTGTGTTACTCAGGCAGTGAGTGTAAGTCAGGCAGTGAGTGTTACTCAGGAAGTGAGTGTTACTCAGGCAGTGTGTGTTACTTAGGCAATGTGTGTTAATCAGGCAGTGAGTGTTACTCAGGCAGTGTGTGTTACTCAGGCAGTGTGTGTTACTCAGGCAGTGTGCGTTACTCAGTCAGTGAGTGTTACTCAGGCAGTGAGTGTTACTCAGGCAATGTGTGTTACTCAGGCGGTGTGTGTTAATCAGGCAGTGTGTATTACTCAGGCAATGTGTGTTACTCAGGCAATGTGTGTTACTCAGGCAGTGAGTGTTACTCAGGCAATCTGTGTTACTCAGGCAGTGTGTGTTACTCAGGCAGTTTGTGTTAGTCAGGCAGTGTGTGTTACTCAGGAAGTGAGTGTTACTCAGGCAATGTTTGTTACTCAGGCAGTGAGTGCTACTCAGGCAGTGAGTGTTACTCAGGCAGTGTGTGTTATTCAGGTAGTGAGTGTTACTCAGGCAGTGAGTGTTAGTCAGGCAGTGTGTGTTAGTCAGGCAGTGTGTGTTACTCAGGCAGTGAGCGTTAGTCAGGCAGTGTGTGTTTCTCAGGCAGTGTCTGTTAGTCAGGCAGTGAGTGTTAATCAGGCAGTGAGTGTTAATCAGGCAGTGAGTATTAGTCAGGCAGTGTGTGTTAGTCACCAGTGAGTGTTAGTCAGACAGTGTGTGTTAGTCAGTCAGTGAATGTTAGTCAGATAGTGTGTGTTAATGTGGCAGTGTGTGTTAGTCAGACAGTGTGTGTTAGTCAGGAAGTGAGTGTTAGTCAGATAGTGTGTGTTAATGTGGCAGTGGGTGTTAGTCAAGCAGTGTGTGTTAGTCAGGCAGTGAGTGTTAGTCAGGCAGTGAGTGTTAGTCAGGCAGTGTGTGTTAGTCAGGCAGTGTGTGTTAGTCAGAAAGTGTGTGCTAGTTAGACAATGTGTGTTAATGTGGCAGTGTGTGTTAGTCAGGAAGTGTGTGTTAATGTGGCAGTGAGTGTTAGTCAGATAGTGTGTGTTAATGTGGCAATGTGTGTTAGTCAGGCAGTGTGTGTTAGTCAGACAATGTGTGTTAATGTGTCAGTGTGTGTTAGTCAGGCAGTGTGTGTTAGTCAGGCAGTGTGTGTTACTCAGGCAGTGAGTGTTATTCAGGCAGTGTGTGTTACTCAGGAAATGTGTGTTACTCAGGCAGTGAGTGTTACTCAGGCAGTGAATGTTACTCAGGCAGTGAGTGTTAGTCAGGCAGTGTGTGTGACTCAGGCAGTGTGTGTTACTCAGGCAGTGAGTGTTACTCAGGCAGTGAGTGTTAGTCAGGCAGTGAGTGTTACTCAGGCAATGTGTGTTACTCAGGCAGTGAGTGTTGCTCAGGCAGTTTGTGTTACTCAGGCAATGTGTGTTACTCAGGCAGTGAGTGTTACTCAGGCAGTGAGTGTTACTCAGGCAGTGTGTGTTACTCAGGAAGTGAGTGTTACTCAGGCAGTGAGTGTTGCTCAGGCAGTGTGTGTTACTCAGGAAGTGAGTGTTACTCAGGAAGTGAGTGTTACTCTGGCAGTGAGTGTTACTCAGGCAGTGTGTGTTACTCAGGCAGTGAGTGTAAGTCAGGCAGTGAGTGTTACTCAGGAAGTGAGTGTTACTCAGGCAGTGTGTGTTACTTAGGCAATGTGTGTTAATCAGGCAGTGAGTGTTACTCAGGCAGTGTGTGTTACTCAGGCAGTGTGTGTTACTCAGGCAGTGTGCGTTACTCAGTCAGTGAGTGTTACTCAGGCAGTGAGTGTTACTCAGGCAATGTGTGTTACTCAGGCGGTGTGTGTTAATCAGGCAGTGTGTATTACTCAGGCAATGTGTGTTACTCAGGCAATGTGTGTTACTCAGGCAGTGAGTGTTACTCAGGCAATGTTTGTTACTCAGGCAGTGTGTGTTACTCAGGCAGTTTGTGTTAGTCAGGCAGTGTGTGTTACTCAGGAAGTGAGTGTTACTCAGGCAATGTTTGTTACTCAGGCAGTGAGTGCTACTCAGGCAGTGAGTGTTACTCAGGCAGTGTGTGTTATTCAGGTAGTGAGTGTTACTCAGGCAGTGAGTGTTAGTCAGGCAGTGTGTGTTAGTCAGGCAGTGTGTGTTACTCAGGCAGTGAGCGTTAGTCAGGCAGTGTGTGTTTCTCAGGCAGTGTCTGTTAGTCAGGCAGTGAGTGTTAATCAGGCAGTGAGTGTTAATCAGGCAGTGAGTATTAGTCAGGCAGTGTGTGTTAGTCACCAGTGAGTGTTAGTCAGACAGTGTGTGTTAGTCAGTCAGTGAATGTTAGTCAGATAGTGTGTGTTAATGTGGCAGTGTGTGTTAGTCAGACAGTGTGTGTTAGTCAGGCAGTGAGTGTTAGTCAGATAGTGTGTGTTAATGTGGCAGTGGGTGTTAGTCAAGCAGTGTGTGTTAGTCAGGCAGTGAGTGTTAGTCAGGCAGTGTGTGTTAGTCAGGCAGTGTGTGTTAGTCAGAAAGTGTGTGCTAGTTAGACAATGTGTGTTAATGTGGCAGTGTGTGTTAGTCAGGAAGTGTGTGTTAATGTGGCAGTGAGTGTTAGTCAGATAGTGTGTGTTAATGTGGCAATGTGTGTTAGTCAGGCAGTGTGTGTTAGTCAGACAATGTGTGTTAATGTGTCAGTGTGTGTTAGTCAGGCAGTGTGTGTTAGTCAGGCAGTGTGTGTTACTCAGGCAGTGAGTGTTATTCAGGCAGTGTGTATTACTCAGGAAATGTGTGTTACTCAGGCAGTGGGTGTTACTCAGGCAGTGAGTGTTACTCAGGCAGTGAGTGTTAGTCAGGCAGTGTGTGTGACTCAGGCAGTGTGTGTTACTCAGGCAGTGAGTGTTACTCAGGCAGTGAGTGTTAGTCAGGCAGTGAGTGTTACTCAGGCAATGTGTGTTACTCAGGCAGTGAGTGTTGCTCAGGCAGTTTGTGTTACTCAGGCAATGTGTGTTACTCAGGCAGTGAGTGTTACTCAGGCAGTGAGTGTTACTCAGGCAGTGTGTGTTACTCAGGAAGTGAGTGTTACTCAGGCAGTGAGTGTTACTCAGGCAGTGTGTGTTGCTCTGGAAGTGAGTGTTACTCAGGAAGTGAGTGTTACTCAGGCAGTGAGTGTTACTCAGGCAGTGTGTGTTACTCAGGCAGTGAGTGTTACTCAGGAAGTGAGTGTTACTCAGGCAAAGAGTGTTACTCAAGCAGTGTGTGTTACTCAGGCAGTGAGTGTTACTCAGGCAGTCAGTGTTAGTCAGGCAGTGAGTGTTACTCAGGAACTGAGTGTTACTCAGGCAGTGAGTGTAACTCAGGCAGTGTGTGTTACTCAGGCAGTGTGTGTTACTCAGGCAGTGTGTGTTACTCAGGCAGTGTGTGTTACTCAGGCAGTGAGTGTTACTCAGGAAGTGAGTGTTACTCAGACAGTGTGTGTTATTCAGGCAATGTGTGTTAGTCAGGCAGTGTGTGTTACTCAGGCAGTGAGTGTTACTCAGGCAGCGAGTGTTACTCAGCAAGTGAGTGTTACTCAGGAAGTGAGTGTTACTCAGGAAGTGAGTGTTACTCAGGCAGTGAGTGTTACTCAGGAAGTGAGTGTTACTCAGGAAGTGAGTGTTACTCAGGCAGTGAGTGTTACTCAGGCATTCAGTGCTACTCAGGCAGTGTGTGTTAATGTGGCTGTGAATGTGCGTCAGGCAGTGTGTATTAGTCAGGCAGTGTGTGTTAGTCAGACAGTGTGTGTTAGTCAGGCAGTGATTGTAGGTCAGGCAGTGTGTGTTATTCTAGCAGTGTGTGTTAGTCGGGCAGTGAGTGTTAGTCAGGCAGTGTGTGTTAATCATGCAGTGTTTGTTAGCCAGACAGTTTGTGTTACTCAGGCAGTGTGTGTTACTCAGGAAGTGAGTGTTACTCAGGCAGTGAGTGTTTCTCAGGCAATGAGTGTTAGTCAGGCAGTGTGTGTTACTCAGGCAGTGTGTGTTATTCAGGCAGTGAGTGTTACTCAGGCAGTGAGTGTTACTCAGGCAGTGTGCGTTACTCAGGCAGTGAGTGTTACTCAGGCAGTGAGTGTTACTCAGGCAGTGAGTGTTACTAAGGCAGTGAGTGTTAGTCAGGCAGTGTGTGTTACTCAGGCAGTGAGTGTCACTCAGGCAATCTGTGTTACTCAGGCAGTGAGTGTTACTCAGGCAGTGTGTGTTACTCAGGCAATGTGTGTTGCTCAGGCAGTGAGTGTTAGTCAGGCACTAAGTGTTACTCAGGCAGTGAGTGTCACTCAGGAAGTGAGTGTTACTCAGGCAGTGAGTGTTACTCAGGCAGTGTGTGTTACTCAGGAAGTGAGTGTTACTCAGGAAGTGAGTGTTACTCAGGCAGTGATTGTTACTCAGGCAGTGTGCGTTACTCAGGCAGTGAGTGTTACTCAGGAAGTGAGTGTTACTCTGGCAGTGAGTGTTACTCATGCAGTGTGTGTTACTCAGGCAGTGAGTGTAAGTCAGGCAGTGAGTGTTACTCAGGAAGTGAGTGTTACTCAGGCAGTGAGTGTTACTCAGGCTATGTGTGTTATTCAGGCAGTGAGTGTTACTCAGGCAGTGAGTGTTACTCAGGCAGTGAGTGTTACCCAGGCATTGTGTTTTACTCAGGCAATGTGTGTTAGTCAGGCTGTGAGTGTTACTCAGGCAGTGAGTGTTACTCAGGCAATGTGTGTTACTCAGGCAGTGTGTGTTACTCAGGCAGTTTGTGTTAGTCAGGCAGGGTGTGTTACTCAGGAACTGAGTGTTACTCAGGCAATGTTTTTTACTCAGGCAGTGAGTGCTACTCAGGCAGTGAGTGTTACTCAGGCAGTGTGTGTTACTCAGGTAGTGAGTGTTAGTCAGGCAGTGAGTGTTAGTCAGGCAGTGTGTGTTAGTCAGGCAGTGTGTGTTACTCATTAAGTGAGTGTTACTCAGGCAATGTTTGTTACTCAGGCGGTGTGTGTTAATCAGGCAGTGTGTATTACTCAGGCAATGTGTGTTACTCAGGCAATGTGTGTTACTCAGGCAGTGAGTGTTACTCAGGCAATGTGTGTTACTCAGGCAGTGTGTGTTACTCAGGCAGTTTGTGTTAGTCAGGCAGTGTGTGTTACTCAGGAAGTGAGTGTTACTCAGGCAATGTTTGTAACTCAGGCAGTTAGTGCTACTCAGGCAGTGAGTGTTACTCAGGCAGTGTGTGTTATTCAGGTAGTGAGTGTTACTCAGGCAGTGAGTGTTAGTCAGGCAGTGTGTGTTAGTCAGGCAGTGTGTGTTACTCAGGCAGTGAGTGTTAGTCAGGCAGTGTGTGTTACTCAGGCAGTGAGTGTCAGTCAGGCAGTGAGTGTTAGTCAGGCAGTGTGTGTTAATCATGCAGTGTTTGTTAGCCAGACAGTTTGTGTTACTCAGGCAGTGTGTGTTACTCAGGAAGTGAGTGTTACTCAGGCAGTGAGTGTTACTCAGGCAATGAGTGTTAGTCAGGCAGTGAGTGTTACTCAGGCAGTGTGTGTTACTCAGGCA